>NC_092872.1:378303033-378673866 GCF_028372415.1 Notamacropus eugenii
CTTCTAAATTTAGACGACTTTTATACTCTTTTAAATATATATGTATTGTTCCCTCTTAAGCCCATTCCCGATGAAAGTAGGTTACCAGAACTACCAGCCTTCCTCCCCATCTAAATCCTCTGTATCAGTTCTTCCTCTTGTACTTCATTTGTATAAAATAATTACTCTTTTTAGGTATTCCTAAATGGTTTTGTTTTTTAAATTCATATCATACACAGTTTACTCCAATCTTTCTTATGAGCTACCCAGATATCAATAAGAATCTTAGACATATGTTTTGCACTTTGCATATTTAAAAAGTAAACAGTCTGTCCTTATTGAATCCCTTGCATTCAGTCTTTAGTATGTGCCTTATGTTTCCCTTGGCTCTTTTTTCCGTTTCTGCTTTCCCCCTTGTTCTAATGCCTCAGGATACTTTCTTTATTTCTTGTATTATTGTATCAAGATTCTGTTTTTGAACATAGCTTTCAATTAGTCTGATAATTTTTATGTTTTCTCTTTTTGATCTATTCTCCAGATGTATTGTTTTTCTTATAAGATGTTTCACTTTCTCTTCTATTTTTTCATTTTTTTGTATTTTAATTATTTGTTCATCTTATCATTTCATTGGCTTTGCCTTGCATTTCTAATTTTCAAGGTGTCATTTTCTTCCTGAAGATTCTGAGTCTCCTGTTCTAATTGGCTGACTTTGCTTTCATTATCTTCTTGAATTATTCTTTTTTTTTTTTTTAGTTTTTCCTGATTTCTGTAATTTGATTTTTAAAGTTTTTTTTAAGATCTTCTATGAATTCTTTTTGGGCAGGTGACCATTTGACATTATATAGGTAGAAGAGTGTTTCTTTACTTCAGTATCCTCCTCTGAAGATGAAAGACTCTCTCTCTTAAGGCAAGGGTTCTTAACCTTTTGTGTATCAGGGAGCCCTTCTCAGAATAATATTTTTAAATAGGAAATGCTAAATTTCAGCTAGAGGTTAATGAAAATGAAGATGTCACTTTTTTACCTATCCAAGTTCACAGATTCCCTGAAATCTGTCTGTAGACCTCTTGGGGGTCCATCAACCCCAGGTTAAGAACCCCTATTCTAAGGAGAATCAAATGTGTTTTCCAGACTTTTCTATCCCATCCCACTTTCACGGATGGCATGGAATTCAGTTCTGTCAGGTACTTGTTGTTGAACATTTTTGTGCCCTAAGTATGAAGGGAAGCATCCTAGTAGGTACCAGTGAGGTACGTGTTGTTCCCTATTTAGCCCAGTGTGGAATCGTAAGTAGTTCTCTCAGCACTGGCACTTGGGTAAAGTTCATCACCCAATCACTTCCCTCAATCCGTAAGATAAGGCTGATAGGGACTCCCCAGAGTCACAGCCCTCTCTTCCTTCCCTTTATCAAGAAAAACAAACAGGACTTCACCCCCTTTGACTTTGGTCCAAGCTCACTCAAAGGCTTCATCATTCATCAGGGAATGGCACCTGATAAATGGGCCATAGTCACAAAGCTGAGCCCCAGACTGAATCCGGAGTTACCACATCGATGTCCTTGAATTGATGCTTCCGTGATACATCAGAACTGTAGGGGTCAGTGTCACAATCATCCATACTGGTGGGCTCTCAACACCCACTAGTGTTTATCATTATCTGTAAACAATGGGCTGGAACTCGATGATATCCCATGAAGTAGTAATGTGTTGTGATTTTGTGATTTACGTAGGGTATTTGTATTTGCTTCCTGGAGGTTCTGGCAGCTAGGTCGTTAGTGTATATGATATTACTTATTACTGAGCTATATTTGTTTTATCACTACCTATGCTCATTCAAGCCGTTCAGTCAAGCAAAAGTATTTATTATGCTATTACTGTGTGCCAGACACTCTGGTAGGCATTAAGGATAGAAATACAATGAAAGAAACAAATCCTACTTGCAAAGAGTGTGCATTATAAGAGAAGAGAAAATAAGAGGAGGGGTGTGTGTGTGTGTGTGTGTGTGTACATACATATATAAGAAGGTATTTATACATGGTAGTTTGAGCAATTAAGGAAATCAAGAAAGGCTTCATGTAGAAGGAAGTGTTTCCATGCTCATGGTTATGTTGTTTATCTATAAGACGTCTATTTTTATACTTTTTTTTGTCATCTTCAGTGAAATGGAACTTTGACCGTACTAACTGAATTTAGCAGGTAATACAACCATTTGACTTGAGGCCACAATTCTACATTCTGAGGCCACGGGTACTTGCACTGAGACATGGGCCTCAGACATTTACTAGTTGTAAGTCGCTAAACCATTCTGTACCTCAGTTTCCTCATCCAAAAACTGGGAACAACAACAGCACTTATCTCCCAGGGTTGTCGTGAGGATCAAATGAGACATTATTTGTAAGGCATTTTGCAAATCTTAAAGTGCTGTGTAAATGGTGACTCCTTTTCTTATGTTTGAAGGTTCTAGAAGGTGTTAAAATTTTTAAAAAATCTTTACATGACATCTAAACACTCCCTCTGAAGTAGCGAGCTGGAGTTAGACAGTGGCCTCAAGAAAACAGAAGCTTTTTGTTGTTTTTATTTTTATTATTGTCATCACATACTTACCTGGCTTTAGAGTGGCATGATTCTTTGCATTTTTTATAAATAACCCAACAGTCTTAGGGAAACTCTTCCATCCTGGTTGTGTAGAATGCTACCATGGGCTCCTCCAGAGCTGCATTTCTCTCTCATGTCCCTCATTAGATTGCCAGATAACTTGGCACAAAGGAAACTCTGAGGGACGGAGAGGCAGGAGACTTGCGTCTTGATCCTGGTCCTCTGATAACTAGGTCTGTGACCCTGAACCAGGCTTTTCAGCTTTGTGCCTTTTTTCCTTCTCTGTAAATGATCAAACAAGATGATATTTGTAAAGTGCTTAACAAATCTTAAATGCACTCTGTAAATATTAGCTTGTGTTATTATCGGTAAATAATGGGCAGCACCTTGATGATACCCCATTAAGTGTAATGTGTTTGTGGTTTTGTGATTTGCTCGCACTTGACCTCAATCTTTCCTCTTTGTGTTAAGTTAATAATTACACTTACCCAGCTCTTGCATTCCAAAATTCCCTTTCCCAAAGTTGCTAGGAGGGTTTGTTCATTGCTTTGTCCCTGCTCAGGGACAGCCTTTGGAGCCTTGAAAAACAGCAGTGCCGGGTCATTAAAACCAGATGGAACCAGCCTCTTTTCACAAATAAGAATGAGGTGAAGCCCAGCAGTAACCATGTCTCAGAGTAACACATTTCCAGCTTCTTCGTGAGCCCACATTCTGCTATGGGGAACCAGAGATGTTGGGCGTTACAAGCCATCCTCTTCAAGGCTGTGCTTAGGCTTTCCCTACACCTCCATTCATTTGCATGCCCAAGCCTGAGAGGTTTGGACTCCAAGAAGAGTCACCTTCTCCCTTGCTCCCTCCATGCCCTTTGGTCCACTTGCAAGAAAGATGCTTACAGAGCAGGGGGTCATCCCATGACCCAGATCCTCTTCCTCTTCCCCTCTCCCTCCAGCTCTCTACTTCCTGAAACCCTTTTTCTTCTGTGGTGCTGAAGGCCTACAAGAATCCAGATTCTTGGGTCTGGACATCCCTGCACTGCCCCTTGAACCTTCTCAAGCTTGATTGCATAAACATGTTCCAGGAGGGTGGGGCTCCCGGCTACCCAATGCTTCCCGTCCTTAGAGCCTGTGGCCACAAGGTGGTACCAGAGAGTCACACAGTGGAGTGTTTCCCCCACCCCCAGCCCAAGCTCACATTTCTTTCTCCACTTATCTCTGGCTCAAGCTTTGTAGCTTGGTTTTGTAACTAGATACCCAGGTCACCTGGGGTGTTGGAATTTCCTGTGGCCCGCTCTAGAACCGTCCTTGCCCAGCATCCGTGTGGCTTCTGGCTGAGCCAGGAACAGCCCTGGGACGAGTTTAGGGTGGGGGGATGGAAAGCTTGTTTGGGGAAATCCCAGGATTTGGACTTAGCTGGATTGGGGCCAGCAAGCCTCTGGAGGACAGGATGGTGAGCCCCCCTGAACATTCCAAGACCCTGTTGTTCTTCTGTAATAGGGTTGTTGTGAACAAAGTGCTGTGGTACCTTAACAAAGCTCTTTAATTATCACAACAGTCCTTCTGGGTCATCTGCATTTTACAGAGGAGAAGACTGAGGCTCCAGAAGGGTGAAGGACTTGCCCATGGTCACCCAGCTAGTAATTGGATGAACAAAGCCAGGTTCCTCTTGACTATAAGTACTGAAGCATTTCTATAGAATGCTGCCTTGTCTGGAAACATGAGCTGTTGTCATTCTCAGGCCTTGCCACCTCTCTATGTTCCCAACAAACTACTTCTCCATCTTTTTGTATACAGGAATTTTTCTTGAGCCAGCATTTGAAAGAACTGGTACCTTTTTTTGGCTTTATGTCTCTTTTCTTTTTAAAGACTCATGCTTCTTTTTTTTTGTAGTAATACGTGCCCCCCAAGACAGCCTTTGGGAGAACACAGGCATGGGGGGGGCTGCCATCAGTATCTCTGGTGGGAACTCTCAAATCATTGAGACCATATTAGAGTGATACTTGTCTTACATAGAATGCCAGAAGAGAACTCAGAAGTCCTCAGATCCACCTCATACCTAAATAGGAAGCCCCCAGTCCATAACACCCCTAAGAGCCATTCATTGTCTCTCAAAAATTTCCATTCATGAACAGCGCCTCACCTCGCCTTCCCCAGGTCTTCCTTTGGACAGTCCTGTTGTTGGAACGTGGAATGTTTTTGCTTTTTTTTCTTCATCTCTATAGCATTTGGCACAGAGTAGAAACTAAGTAAATGTTTGTTGCCTTTGGGAAGCTTTTCCTACTGAGATTAACCCAAAATCTATTTCTCTTTCACCCACTCTTTCTGAGTTTGGTGTTTGGAGTTCCACAGAGAACAAACCTAATCCCTTTTCCACTAAATAGCCCTTCAGATATGTGAAAATTGTGGTCATGACCCTCCTGTGTCTTCCCCTAAGAACTTTCCCAGAACCTTATGATAGTTTCCAATCCCCCTCACTATGCTGGTGATCCTCTTCAGGACACAGTTCAACTAGTCAAAGTCCTTCTAAAATATGGTGCTGAGAACTAGATACAGAAATTCCACAGGAAAAATAAATTAATAAATAAATGGAGATAAGAATGGATTCTATGTGAGGTCTGACCAGGGCAGGACACAGGAAGAGGACTATCCCTTCACTCATTCTGAATACCAGGCCTCTCCTAATGTAGCCCGTTATAGAATTAGGTTTTGTTTGTTTTTGTTTTTTTTTACTGCCAAATGACCCCTAATGAGTTTGCAGTCACTAAAATCCATTAAAAACTAGTCTAGCCACACTTCTCATCCTGTATTTTTTAGCCACTGAACCATCTCATCATCAAAAACCTTTAACCATTGGGGGTGGGGGGCGTTTTGTTTTTCTTTTTAAAGGTGATTAAAACCCCTCTGATTTTTATCGACCCCAATGGTAGTCCAGGTGGCAAGGCTGCTGTCCCCATGAAAACCAGGACAGTCTCAAGGAAGAAACAAGTATCAGAGAGCAGGGAGCAAAGCTCATCAGAGAGTGAAGATGATGGTGTGATCCCTGACACCCAGCACCCAACTCTTCCCAGTAAGACCCCTGCTCTCACCTCAGTCTCCTTTATATCTCAAGAGCCACTGAGGTCAGACATTTGGTTCATGGCTGTAGATGGGTGAGGATTGCAGAGTCCTATGTAACTATGCTTTAATTGTGGAGGGGTTAGGGGAGAAATCTCTCCTTTGGTGCTTTGGCTTTGGCGCACCCGAAATTTTTGCCAAATTTTTGGAACAATAATACTTTTGGCACCTTTGCCAGGATCCCCTACTTAGATTATTTTATGCATGTGATTGAGTGGTGAAGAGGGGATGCTAGTAGAAACAAGAAGATGTGGCCTCCTTGCAGAGTAGATGGGGGACACAGCATAAACTTGGCCTGTTCTCTTTCACACCTAATCCAGTCTCCCTTACTCTTACCTATTCCAGCAATAAAAACCATTTTGACAGGAGTGACCCCTATCTGCCAAAAGGCAAGCTCTCCACTCAGCACCAGCCAGCCTGAAGCTAATATTGAAGAGTCCAGTAGTGCCTCTGACAATCAGGAAACAGGAACCTCCCAGGTACCTAGAAAATGGCCACAGGGAAGGAAACTTAGTCAACCTGAGTAAAATTCATTGGCATTCATATAACCTGTCCTTGGAGTGATAGGGTAAGATAGTGGATAGAGTCTAGGTTTAGAGTGGGCTCAAATCACAGCCCTGTCGTTTTCTAATTATCTGATCATGGGCAACACACCGACCTTCTCAGGTTCTCAGCTCCTTCCTCTGTAAACTGGGGATACTTCTAGTACCTACCTACCTCTCAGGGTTTTTGTGAAGCACAAGTAAGATAGTACATAAAGCATTTTTATAAAACGTCAAATGTTGTGAATATTAGTCATTATTGCTACTGCTACTACTATCATAACTACATGTAGTTAAGCCTGGAATCCAAACTCCAATTCCAAGATCTTTCAGGTTCCTTGACTCCATCCTGTGTGTTTCAGACTATTTCCACAGCCCTATGCAGTTTACAAAAGGCTGTCTTTGCACTGTACCTGAGAGAGCAGTGGGGAATATAAATAATATCTTATTTTTTTGTATCTAAAGAAATGTAAACCCACCAAGGGAGCCATTGAAGTGTCTTGAAGTGACTCCTTATTCAGAGTTGCTATGGAGCAGGGTTTTGTCACACTTTTTGTATGTTGTGGTGCTCTTTGGTAGTGTGGTGACACCTGTGGACCCCTAAGATTTTTAGATATATGAATTAAAAAGGAGACCACTGATGTTGAAATAGAGTTGTCAAAATATTTTTTTGAAGCAAGTTCATGGACCCCAGGTTAGGTACTGCTGTGGTGGAGAGAATTCCTAGTCAGATGCAGGTTTCACTAGATGACTTCTAGGGTCCCTTGTAATCCGTGGGTTCTCAGTATTTCAGAATCAGAACCTGACCCCAGGGCTGCTTTGTGATTCTAAAGTTCAAAGTTTCCTCAAAGGGAGGTATAGGATGAGTCTCAACCACTTAATATACCTTTAAAGATATGGACAAGAAGAGTTTTTCCTGTCCTTTTCCTTTCTTCTTCCTCTTTGGTATAATAAATGTCCCTAAGGTGGAGTTGGTTTTTTTCCTATATATATCAAAATTCTAGGACAGAAAGGAAATTCCTTTTTTAGCTTTTTTTGCTTGGCTAGCCTAGTTCATAGGATTTAAGAGCTAGGAAGAGACCTGAGAGATCTAATGTAATGCAACCTGTCAACAAGGAAACTGCTCATGAAAAAACACGGTTTCTTCCATCTGCTTAGCACTTCATAGTTTTCAGGTCATCACAGCATCCTAGAGCAGAGGTGACAAACACATGTTCTACCAGACTCAATTGCAGTCTTAACCAGATTAAACTGTAATGGGGAAATAATAACAAAGATAAATAAAAATACAGTGAAACATAGATAATACATGGTTTTCTAAGTCAATATGTGGCCCTCAGGGATCCTTCTGGATGGTTTTATGGCCTCCTTTTCTGTTGGAGCTTGACATTACCGTCCTGGAAAATAGGCAGGATGATGTTATCAATGCCCATTTTATGTAGATGAGGTTAGGAAACATAACAAATAATTGCATGGGATCATATGAGCTTCGAGTAGGTAGAATCAGTACTTGAACTCAGGTCTTTGGACACCAGAGCCATTACTGTGGACACTTTAAGTTCTTCAAAACTTCTCAATAGGTAGCAGTCCAGGACACTTAGGAAAATGCTTTTTTTCTTCTTTGTAACCATCATCCAAAACAAATATGCAAGTAAACCAAAATTTGTAGATAAGAGTACGTGAATCATTGAACTCTGAATTTTATTTACAATTTATTTTTTTTTATTTTTTAAACAAAGAAATAACAATGTCGTGCTTGTTTTCCCTTCTCATCATTAAAAAAAAAATGTTTTACTGGTACCTTTTGTCATATCTGGGGGGAACCTCCCTGCCCACATTGAATTCTCCCTTATAACAAAGAAATGCAGTTCAATAAAACCCTTTAACTCAATGACCACAGATAACTGACAGACTATGCAGCACTCATCCCCAGCTGTCCCAACATTTCTCTCCCTAGGAGGAAGCCATATCTCAATATTTCTCTAGCACTATCATTTTCAACTTACTCAGAAGTTTGTATTCCTTTTCATGGTCTTTTCCTTTTTATTATTGTCGTTTCTTATCGTTTTTTCTTATGTACATTTTAAACATTCTGTCTTTATTTATTCCACTAACTGTAGTCTATGAATATATTATCCAATTCTGCTTCTTTTACTCTGTGTCATCTGCTCCAGTGAATCTGTACATCATTGATATAGGACAGGTACTTCCTCCATGGATAGTTTTCAGCACTGGAGGACCCTTGTTTATGACCTCCCATAATGTCAGCACAAGGGCTCGTGCAGTCCCTGTGCTCTCCTGACATCTCATGGATCCCCAGCAGACATCCCTTCCCCCCATAGAGCTCCTATAAGCCATCTCTCCACACTGCCTCTCTCAGGACCACTTTACAGAGAGTGCCACGGGAATCCCAAAGCATGGAGGCACATCAGAGGTCCTCTGTGCCAGAAGTGTCCAATTCAAATTGAAACAGATCCCTGAGGGCTGCACGCTGACTTCAGAAAAATACAAACTATTATTATCTACATTGTATTATATTTTTCTTTATTTTGTAAAGATGTTTCTCAGTTACATTTTAATTTGGTCCCTGCTGCACTTGGGACTTTTGCAGGCACTGGGTCTGACATCTTTGATCTAGCGCAGCACTTACTTGAGCAAGATTCCTTTGTACAATCAATATCCCTGACAAGCAATCCAACCTCTGCTGGAAGCCCTCCACTGAAGGGTAACCCAAGAGCTCCCAGAACATCTCAGTCAGTGTCTGGACACTGCTAATTGTTTAGATGCATTTCCTTAATTGATCCATAATTTACCTCTATAGTATCCACTCGTATCTCCTGTTTTGACTTACTATGGCTAACCAGGACAAGTCTCTCTTTCCCAAGACAACCTGTCCAATTTTGGAGGCAGGCTTTCAAAAATAGAATGGACTTCTTTGGAAAGCTATCTCCCCTCCCCGCCCTTTACTGGAGGTCTTACTTACCTAGGATATTGTAGAAGGGTACAGATTGCACTCTGTAGCCTTTGAGGTTCCTTCCAACACTCATTGATCACCCATAATTCTCTCAGTCATTTGCAGCTAGGTGGCAGAGCTGACAGAGCTCTGGGCCTGGAGTCAGGAAGACCTGAGTTCAGATTCAATCTCACATACTTGTTAGCTATGTGACCCTGGGACAGTCACCTAACCTCTGTCTTCCTCAGTTTCCTCTTCTGTCAGATGGGGATAATAATGGTACCTGCCTCTCAGGATTGTTGTTGTGGGGATAAAAGGAAACAATATTCAGAAAGCTCTTTGCCAGCTTTAAAGTGCTACATAAACCCTAATTACTGTTGTTGTTGTTAGCATAGGGCATGGCCTCCAATTGTTTTACCATCATTTGCCCTGCTGTCTAGCTACATTATTAATGATTAAAATAAATAGAAAGAACCATGCCACCATACTTTCCTTCCTAAATTGGGGAAGTGAACATGATATGTTGAGATGTGATCTGACCAGAGAAGAACACAGCAGGACTATCACTTTTTCATTCTGGACGCTGCTGCTCATTTTCCTTAAAGAGGTCTAAAATTGCCTTAGCTTCTTGGCTGGCATTGGTTTAGACTGAGTTTGCAGCCCACACTGCCACCCCAGCCCCCAACCCTGTTTTCACTCTGTATCATCGCGCACTCCTTTCTCATCCTGCTGCTGTCCTGACCATCTATCCTCTTGTGCTGTCCTGCTCTTGGATCTTCTCCCTTATCTTTGTTGTCAAGCCTTGGCACGTCTCCCTGCCCTAACCCCACTCCAGCAATGTTATTCCTCCCTATCCACAGATTCCCTGCATGCACCACCTTGCCTGCCTTCCAAAAGCCTGCTACAGCAGCACTCATCCCCTCAGGGAGGGCACTCACCCCTCAGGGAGGGCACTCACATGTTCATTGTGCTTATTTTATTGGCCTTCCTGCTAATAATCATCCCTTACCTTGATATAGAACTTTCCAAAAGGGTTTTACCCTATCCTTTTCAAAGGGTTTTTCCTTTCATTATCTCATTTAATTCTCCATAGAGCTCTTTCTGAGCTCTCCACACACACACACACACACACACACACACACACACACACACACTCTCTCTCTCTCCCTCTCTCTCTCTCTCTCTCTCACACACACACACACACACACACACACACACACACACACACACACGCGCGCGCGCGCACAGCTTGCTCTTGTTGCTTTCTGAGATTTTCTTCCTTTCCTAGTCAGCCCCCCCACAGAGCTGCTGGGGGGCACATTCTTTCTCTGCCTCTCTGTGGCTGCTGACACCCCTTGCCTAAGCTCCCTGTCACTGCCCTCCCAGTGCTCTATCCTGTGAATCTTGGTTCACCTAATTCAGAGCTTAGTTTATTTCCATAACATCACTTTATTTGAGAATAAATGAAGGAAGATCTGAATTATACATTTATAGAGTGCAGAGCCATCAGGTGACAGGGCACAGGGCTTTTGTCATGTCTCTTAATGAGAGTGACATCTGTCACATCCCATTGACTCCCCCCACCCCTACCTTGGACCCTTTCTTATTACAAGTAAGTACAGAAGCCACAGTCAAGTAGAACAAATCAACACATTGACTGTAGCTGAAAATAGATTCTCTGGCCCCTCTGTGCCAAGAAGCAGGAAGGCCTCCTTCACTCTCACAGCTCTGAGCTTGCCATCGGTCAATGTCATGGTCACAGTCAGGGCAGTTCTCTCCTCTCTTGGTCATTGTGCACATTGGCCTTCTGGTTCTGCTTTCTTTCCAAGGCTCAGGATCAGATATTACAGGTATTCCCACGTTCTTGGAATTCTTCCTATTTGTCATTTCTTATAGTACAAATAATGTTATTTGTATACCACCACAGTTTGTTCTACCATTCCCCAATCAATCTATTCACTTTTCTCCTTGTTCTTTGCTGTGACAAAAAAATGCTGCTATAAATAGATTTGTGTGTATATATCACACTACTCCATATGTATCCTATGTAGCTATAAGAATATTAATACTGATATAACTTGATATAGGCATACTTTGGAGATATTGCAAATTCAGTTCCCAACCACCACAATAAAGCAAATCACATGAATTTTTTGGTTTTCCAGTGCATATAAAAATTATATTTACACTATACTGTAGTCTATTAAGTGTGCAGTAGTATTATATCTAAAATAATGTAGATACCTTAATTCAAAATGTTTGCTAAAAGTGCTAACCATCACCAAGTCATAATCTTTTGCTGGTGAAGGATCTTGCCTCAGTGTTGATGGCTACTGACTAATCAGGGATCTTGTTACTGAAGGTTGAGGTAGTGGTGGCAATTTCTTCAAATAAGACAACAGTGAAATTTGTTGCATGGATTGACTCTTCCTTTCACTTGAACACTTAAAGGCCATTGTGGGATTATTAATTGGCCTAATTTCAATATTGTCATGCCTCAAGTAACAGGGAGGCCTGTGGAGAGGGAGAGAAAGAAGGGAGAATGGCAGGCCAGTGGAGCTGTCAGACACACAACATTTATTGATTTAAGTTCACCATCTTACATTGGTGTCGTTTGTGGCTCCCCAAAACAATTACAGTATTAACATCTCTGATCACGGATCACTATAAAAGAATAATAATGAAAAAGTTTGAAGTATTTTAAGAATTACCTAAATGCAGCACAGACATGATGGGAGCACAGGCTTATTGGAAAAATGATTCCAATAGACTTGCTCAACACAGACCGTCCATTTGTAAAAAGAAAAAACACAATATCTGAGAATAAATAAAGCCCAATAAAATGAGGTGTGCGTGTATATAAATTGTCATAGATAGGTATGTTAATATTGATATAGATTGATATGTAGGATCTGACTTTGGAATGCATATTTAGGAGTGATATCACTGGGTCAGAAGAAACATACATTTTTCAGCTCATTTTCTAGAACTGCTGGACCAATTTACGTTTCACCAACAGTGCTCTGATCATAACTCCACCAATATCTACCATTTCTCTTTTTTTCTTCATCTATATGATTGCTGAGGAGAAACCTCTGAGTCTTTTCATTCACATTTCTTTTATTATTTGTGATTTCAGTATTCTTTCATAAGGATGTGGATAGCTTACAATTCTTCTTTTGATAACTTCCTATCTGTATCCTTTGACCAGTTCTCTATCAGAGCATGTTTATATGAATTCCCAACATATTTTAGATATCTACTTCGTCAAAGGTATTTGCTACATAGATTTTTCCTCCATTTAATTGCTTCTTTTCTAAACCTAGCTGTCTTGATTTTATTCATACAAAAGCTTTTCAATTTGATGCAATTGATTAGGTGGTTTTCTGAATTTATCATGTTCTTCACTCCTTATGATGTACTAATATTCCATTACATTTATATGCCACAGTTCAGCAGTTCCTTAGTCACTGGGCACATATTTTAGTTATAGCAGAACTAAGTGAAGTCAGGTCTCAAAAAGAACAGTAGAAATTGATTGAAAAGAGGATGTGGGAAGATAAAAATACTTGAACTAAGGCATGAAGGCATGAACAAAGTCTACACTAGAGTTTTGAATGCTGAATTTGGACAGGTACTGAGTTTATATGAGCAGGCAGGGCATGAAATGACTGTTTCCCTTCCTCTTCCCTCCCCACTCACCTTTCCTTTTTTCTCTCCTTGGATTAAGATGCCATTGTCTCTAAAAGACCCTTCATGTTTATTCCACAGACCACTTGTGTCAAGAGCAAAACAGCTAAGCAGGACAAGAAATCTAAGGTTGCTGGGAGGAGCCAAGCCATGGCTGCCCAGGACGGCTTTTCTGTGACCACTAGTAATGGTACAAAGAATGAAAAAGAAGACTTAGACACAGTCAAAGCAAAGCAGACACATAATCTAGGTAAGGACACCTAAAGAAAAATGGCCTTGGCCTAATCCACTAAGCCTTGATGATATGGGAAAAGTGGCCTCCTATAGGCTGTGACAGCCAAAAGTGGGGATATCTGGAGGGAGGTTGGCTGTTCTATTCTAAGACAAGAAGAATTGTAGTACGGAGGAAGAGTAGGACCCTCTCTGGGTCTGTTTCTTCATGTTTCCTGTCAAGTGAAGGGTTAGACAGTTGTCATTAGCTACTCCTTGGATTCAAGGCTAGAAGGGATCTCGGAGGTAAGAGCCCAACTCCTCCATCTTGCAGATAAGAGAGCTTAAATAGCTGTGCCCAAAGTCACCCAGTCGGTTACTGTCAAAGCCAGGACTATAACCCACATTTTCTGACTCCATATTCAGCAGTCACACATGTCTATAATTAATGTGGTTGAGCATCGTTGCCATTTTAAGCACCATCTCAAGAGAGTACAGACCCAATCTTCTCTACAGATGAAGGCAATGACAATTCTAAATAAAATGGGAGGTGAAGAATAGCCCCAGAGCACTCAGAGTTTGTTGATGTAGGGAATGCCTCTTAATAGCATTCAGTTATTTCAGGAACCCTGAAAGTTTGTGGAAATCCACCTAGAACAGGAGTAGGGAACCTGCATCCTCAAGGCCACATGTGGCTTTCTAGGTCCTCAGGTGTTGACCTTTTGACTAAGTCCAAGTTTTACAGAACAAATCCTTTTATTAGGGGGATTTGTTCTGTGAAGTTTGGATTCAGTCAAAGGGCTGCACTTGAGGACTTAGAGGTTCACATGTGGCCCCAAGGCCACAGGTTCCCCACCCCTGAACTAGAAGGAAAACTTAGTGAGAGATTTCAAGACAAGACAGGGAAAGTAAGCTGCTGGTTTGGTCCCCAGTAGGGGATGAGTGGAGAATCTAGAGGAGATGGGAAGATGAATGAAAGGTGAGCAGAGAGAATGAGCAAGAAATTTCAGGAGAAACCACCCATGAGAAGGACCATATCCTGCAAGCCACTAGTAGGGCATTTTCTGCACCAACCAACAGGTTTCATAGACTTGTATGCTTCTCCCACAGGTCTTTTCCCGAAGGGCAATGCTTCCGTGAATACAGAGGGCCCAGAGGATTCTAGCGAAGAGGAGATGATAGAACCTTCCCAGGTAGACGTGAAGGGCCAACAGGGAAATTGTTCAGCACCTCTGAATAATACTATTAACTCTTGTTATTAAAGATAGAGCATGTAGAATGTATAGAGCTGGCCTTAGAGCCAGCAAGACCTGAGGTCCAGCCTACCTAACCCTGGACAAGGCAAGTAACCTCTCAGTGCCCCAGAAGGCTCTCTGTGATTATAAAGTACACAGAAGACGCTGAGACAGAGTGGTACGGAGGCTGAGCACCTTGGTTCAGATTTTATCTCTGGTGCTTAGCTACCTATATGATCTTAGGCAATTGGCTTTGCTTCCCTGGATGTCAGTTTCCTCATCTGTAAAATAAGGGAATTGAACTAGATAGCCTCTGAGGTTCCCTCTAGCCTCGATCTGTCATCTGTATTGATAAAAGAAGTTTCCTCCTTGGGATTTCTTCTACTAATGAAACCAGGACAGCTAGGTGGTGCAGTGGATAGAGCACCAGTGCAGGAGTCAGGAGGACCTGAGTTCAAATCTCGCCTCAGACACTTGACACTCACTAGCTGTGTGACCTTGGGCAAGTCACTTAACCCCAATTGCCTCACCCTGGATCATCTCCAGTCATCCTGATGAATAGCTGGTCACTGGATTCAGATGGCTCTGGAGGAGAAGTGAGGCTGGTGACCTGCACAGCCCTCCCTCACTCAAAACAAAGTCAAGTGCAAGTCATGTCATTATTTCTCTGATGGCATGGTCTTCTTCGACAACGAAGGACAAACACACACACGCACACGCACACACATATACACACTAATGAAACTACAGGTACAGATCATGCTACAAGAAACCAGGGTTTACCAAGGACTTTTGATGTCAATAATCCTGTAAAGTAGACTTTTACCATTTGTCCAGTGAAGAAACCAAGGCTCAGAAAAGTGAACTAATTAGCACTATCAGTTATTTATTTATTTTTGTTCCAAGCAATTACAGGGAGAGCTGTTAACTCTGTTTCCCCTGACAATAAAGTAAGAAGGCTTTTGCTTACAAGCAATTTCCAACGTGTGTGTGTGTGTGTGTGTGTGTGTGTGTGTGTGTGTTTTAAAGGTGGAAAAATCAAGAGCAATTAGGTTGAATCACATGCTGTTGCTGAAAGAAAAGAATAATCCATACTAAGACAGTTATGAGCAGAGCACACAGTTCTCAGATAGGGTGTCATAACATTTTACAGCATTGTTCATCACCATTTGCAGAAGACTTTTACATATATTTTCTCACTTTATCCTATCAACAACTTTGGGAGGTAGGTGTTACTGTTAGCCCCGTTTACAGATGAGGATACTGTGGCCCAGGAAGTTGTGATTTGTTTAGATCATACAGCCAAATAACTACCTGAGGTAGAATTTGAACTCGGGCTTTCTCATTCAAAGTTAAGCACTCTATCCACTGATAAAAGGAATACTGGTATAACATTATGAAAGCTTTAGCAATTAGGCCCACTACATAGTTCTTGAAAACATATCCAATACATAATATATTCAAAATATACTGTAAAATTGTAGTCTTTAAATTCGTTTACTTAATTGGAAACAGTACATTAAGTCTTTCGTTTCCACACTGATCAACAAACTCTGTAGTATTTGAGCAAAGATTGAATCAGTGCCCTGACTCTCCTCAGGCCCAATGGACTTCATTCCTGTGTTACCTAGAAATGTAATTAACAAAAGAGTGCTTTTTTAAAAATTACTTTTTTAATAGATAAATTTTGTTGGACATTTCACCTCCCAGCAATCTCCAACCTCTATTGCTTTTCTCTCCGTAAGAAAAAAATGCTTATCCAAATTAGCTGTCCATAATGATTGTGACTGATAATACCTGTAAATTTTCACTCTTGCAGTTTACCGTTTCTCACCAGGAAGGAAGCGTCCCGTCAGTTATGTGTCTGGAGCCAACACTGGCCGTTGTATTCCACCTAGGTTCATTTGTATTGTAGTGTTGTCTTCATCGACATCATGGCAGCCACTGAGTATATTGTTCTTTGGGTTCAGTTTCTCAAAATTCTTTATGTTCATTCAATCCATTTACTATGGTTCTGATTCATTCTTACAGTACAGTTATATTCCTTTATATTAATGTTCCACAGTCTCTTCAGCCAGCCCCCTGTTCATTGGTCACATTTGTTTCCAGCTTTTTACAAATAGTACTGTTGCAACTATTTCAAAATGTGTTGACCCTTCCTCTTGTGACTTCCTTGGGGCACAAGCCCAGGAGTTTGGGATTGTTGAATCAAAGGTTGTGACCATTTTAGAAACTCTTCTAACATAATTCCAAATTGCTTTCCAGAACAATTGGACCAATTCCCAATTCGGCCATGTGTGTTAATGTGCCCTTTTTTTCCCCGCAACCCCTCCAGAATTAACTACTTCTCTGTTCTACCCCCTTCCTCTTTTGATTCATGTGAAGTAATAGTTGAGTGGTATTTTAATTTACATTTTTCTTATTATTAGTGTTTTGGAACTTTTTTCATGAGGTTGTTGATAATTTGCATGTTACCTTTTGAAAACTATTCTTATACTTGGTAGGGTTTTTTGTTTTAATTACTACCGTTTTCATTTTTGATTCTGGGCCTCCCTACCTTGTCCAAGCCAGAAGTGCAGTAGCCACTTAAGAACCTGATCCCACTACTGATCGTCCCAGAAGCTTTGACTGACTTCATTTCTGACCTGAGCCAGTTCCCTCCTCTGTAGGTAGTTTGATGGCCCCTCTGCTCTCGGGGGTCCTACCACAGCTCAGAACCTCTGCGTTCAGTAGCTGTACCATCCTCAGCCTGTCTCAGTAGCAGAGATTACAGGCATGTACCACTACCCCTGACTTTTTATCTATTATAAACTAAAGACTTTTAAGCTTCAGTGATGGTTGTGTCCCTCTGTACAATCTATTCAGCCCAATAGTTATTTCAGTAGAAAGACTCATCTTCCTGAGTTCAAATCTGGCCTTAGACACTTACTAGCTATGTGACCCTGGGCAAATCACTTAACCCTGTTGGCCTCGGTTCCTTATCTGTAAAATGACCTGAAGGAAATGGCCAACTGCTCCTGTATCTTTGCTAAGAAAACCCCAAACGGAGTCAAAAAAGAGTCGCTCACAAACTTATGGGAGTAAATGTTGAAAACTGAAAACAAATAAATTAATAAATTTTTTTTAAAAAGTTGCACACAACTGAACAGTTATTAAACAACAGAGACTGCAGGAGAAGGCTCTGCTCTTCACCTAGGAAAGCTAGAAGGGGAAAGCAACATTGATATAATGGATTTGGAGTCAGAGAATGTTGGTTCAAGTCCTGGCTTTGAAAACTTGGACAGGTCATCCCCCTCCTCTGAGATACAGGGAAGTGGAACTATCCCATCTCTGAAGTCCAGCTCTGTGTCCTGGCACCAGGCTAGGGGCAGAACACCAACACTGTGAATTCTGATAGCAACCTTGACTCCACTCTGATCTCTTGTGTAACATGATGTCTCTTGTCAGTCTATCCTTTCAGCTTATGCATTTCCCAGTTCGTCTCTTCCTGTATCCATCAACCCTCAGCTACAGAAGGCACCTGCCAAGCAAAGAGTTGGAGCAGTTGCCTCTGCAGGCCCAGTTCTGCCAGCATCTTCCGAAGGAAATCCTCAGAGTGACAGCAGTGATTCTGAGGCAGAGTGCAAGACAGAACCAGTACAGCAGCCTCCTCCAACTGGTAAGTATAGGATCTATGCTGAAGGATTAACCAAACCCATTAGCCTGAATAGCTAGGGACTTAATAGTGTCAGTATTAAAAAGCAACTTGAATATGGGTGAGTGTAGGGCAGGCCTGCACAACCTGCAACCCATCTCAGGCCTCTTGTGGCACTCCAGAGGATTTCAGGCATCCTGTGAAGAATGTAGAGGAAAATGTCCTTTGTATGTAGAGGAAATCCTTTGGACTGCAAGTTGTGCAGGACTAGTGTAGGAGTTTTCATTACATTTTCCTCAGAGATTACTCAGAAATGTTCTAGTAAGCATGGGAAAGGCATCCTACCATCCTAGGATCAGCTGGCAGTAATTGTACCTACTGGAAAAAATGATAAGCAGTGTGTGTAGATGTCCATACATGCACACACACACACACATACACCTCTGCAGGGTTTAAGAGTTCATCGTTGCTGGTGACTGTTAGACTAGTCTCTCTTGTTTTGCTTAGGCAGAATTTGTGTGCATATCATCCCTGAGCTGTTTAGGAGAGTTAACTTGGATTCAGATAGCAGACCATAATTGGTCCCATGTAAGAGAGCTGAAGTGGTTAACAGTCCTTCACAAAGATAGGAGTGAAAGATCAGCCATCCCAGGTGTCTTTAGTTTCCTTAGTGTAAGCACAAGACAGCAGTGAGATTCCCAGGACTGCTCTTAAGGCTCAGCTTCAGGAGAACAGTTCTCATTCCCAGTGGGATGGACACTCTTTGGGTGGGGAGGGTGAGGTGGGAAAATTGGGGGTCCTTTTCCTTTGTCCTTTTCCCTCCACCGGCAGTCTCCTGAAATAAAATCTTAGAAGAAAGACGTTTGCTTTAGACCCATATTCTTGTGTAGGCACCTCTGAAGTTAAATTGAGCTTGTAGACACCTTCTGAGGTCTGTGTGTGGATTTTCCTTTGTGTTATCCTTTTTAAAGGGGTGGCATAGCTTAGAGGGCAGGGAGCTGGCCTTGAAACCAGGAAAAGTTGGGGTCAAGCCCTGGATCTAACACTCATTATTACCTCTGTGACCTTAGACAAGACATTTAACTTCATAGTGTTCTAACCAACTCTCTAAGGCTATAAGTTGCAGAAAAGGTAATCGTTGTAAAAGGATAGAAAGGAACTCCCTCATCTCAGCTTTCCTATAAAATTACGTAGGGCCATACCCATGAAATGGCAGGTCCAGTCTTTATCCATATTAGATATTTTATCATCCGTCAACAAGCATTTGTTATGCTCCTACTCTTTGGCAGGCATTGTTGCTGGACATACAAGTACAGAGAATGAAACAGTACCTACTCACAAGGAATTTACCTCTTTTATTTATCTATTTGTTTGTTTATTTTTGACATTCATTTTTTAAAATTTTGAGTTCCAAATCCTCTCCCTTTCTTACAGCCCTCTCCTTCTCATTGAAAATGCCAGCAATATATCAGTTGCACATGTGAAGTTGTACAAAATATATTTCCATATTAGCCATGCTGTCAAAAATAAATGAATAAATAAAAGAAAGAAACAAAAAGTGAAAAAAGTGTGCTTCCCTTTGCACTCAGTTTATCGGTTCTTTCTCTGGACATGGATAGCATTTTTCATCATTGATCCTTTGGTGTTGTTTTGAATCATTGTATTGATCAGAGTAGCTAAGTCTTTCACAATTGATCAGTCACCCTTACAATATTGCTATTACTGTGCACAATGTTCTCCTGACTTTACTTTGTATCAGCTCATATAAATCTTCCCAGTTTTTCTCTGAAACCATCCTATTCGTCATTCCTTACAGCACAATAGAGTTCCATCACAATCACATACCACCACTTGTTCAGCCATTCCCCAGTTGATAGGCACTCTTTCAATTTCTAATTCTTTGCCATCACAGAAAGAGTTGCCATAAAAATTTGTGTACATCTAGATCCTTTTTCTTTTTCTTGGATCCCTTTGGGGTAGAGACCTACTAGTCTTATTTCTGGGTCAAAGGGCATTTTATAGCCCTTCGGGTGTAGTTCCGAATTATTTTCCAGAATGGACCAGCTCACAAGTCCACCATCAGTGCATTAGTGTCCCTGTTTTTCTACATCCCCTGCAGCATTTGTCATTTTTCTTTTCTGTCATGTTAGCCAGTCTTATAGGTATGATATGGTATCACAGAGTTGTTTTAATTTGCATTTCTCTAATCAGTAGTAATTTAGAGCATTTTTTCATGTGATTACAGATAGCTTTGATTTCTTCTTCTGAAAACTCTGTTCATATACTTTGATTGCAGAATGACTCTAATTTTTATAAATTTGGCTCCGTTTCCTATATATTTGAGGAATGGGGCATTTATCAGAGAAATCTGATGTAAATTTTTCCTCCAGTTTCCTACTGTCTTTCTAGTTTGGCTGCATTGGTTTTGTTTGTGCAAAACCTTTTTAATTTCATGTAATCAGAATTATCCATTTTATTTCCTCTGATCTTCCATATCTCTTATCTGGTCTTAAACTCTTCCTTTATCTGTAGATCTGACAAGTAAATTTTCCATGCTCTGCTAATTTACTTATGGTTTATCATCCTCTTTATAACTGATTTACCCATTCTGACCTTATTTTGGTACATGGTGTGAGATGTTGGTCTATACCTGGTTTCTGCCAAACTGCTTTTCAGTTTTCCTATCAATTCTTGTCAGGTGGTGAGTTCTTACTCCAAAAGTTTGGATCTTTGGATTTATCAAACCCTAGATTATAATGGTCATTTACTATTGAGTAATGTGTACCTAATCTATTCCACTGATCCACCACTCTCTTAGCCAGTACCAGATTGTTGGGATGATATCACTGTGTAATGTAGTTTGAAATCTGGTTTTACTAGGCCACCTTACTTCACTGATTTCCGTGACATTGTTGACCTTTTGTTCTTCCAGATGAATTTTTTTTTCCAGCTCTACAAAAAATGTTTTGGTATTCTAATTGGTATGGCATTGAATAAGTAAATTAATTTAGGTAGGATTGTCATTTTTATTTTATTGACTCAGCCTCATGAGCAATTAATATTTCTCCAGTTGAATAGAACTGTCTTTGTTTGTGTGATAAGTATTCTGTAATTGTGTTCACGTGGTCCCTGGGTTTGCCTTGGCAGGCACATTCCTAAGTATGTTATAATGACTGCAGTTATTTTAAATGAAATTTCTCTTTCTAACTCTTCCTGCTGGGTTTTGTTGGTAATAATTGAAATGCTGCTGATTTATGTGAGTTATTTTAGAACTTGCAACTTTACTAAAGTTGTTCATTGTTTCAACTAGTTTTTTAGTTGATTCTCTAGGCTTCCCTAAGTACACACCACCTTCTCATCTGCCAAGAGTGATGGTTTGGTTTCCTTGTTGCCTATTTTATACCTTCAGTTTCTTTTTCTTATGCAGTTGCTATAGCTAGCATCTCTGGTGTAATGTTAAACAATTCTGGTGAACTTCCTCAAACTTAATTGGGTATTATGTGTGACTTTTGACTTGTAGTGCTAGTTCAAGGCCAGTCATAAACTGTCTTATTCCAGAGTTCATGACATCATTTTTTTTTCTGATCTTCAGGGAAAGAATTGAAGACCTTAGTCTCCATCCGTCAGGCAATTAGGGAGGAGTTCAAGCCAGGCACCGTCAATTGTAAATCTACTTCATCCAAACATGGAATCCACTGTCAGAGTCCCATAAAATCTGTGGATCCTTCCAACTTAAGTGCTGATGAGAACTCAGAGCTTAACCATGCATTTCTCAACTCCAAGGACTCTGAAATGAGAATGCCCAGTGACCTGCCACAGCTAGAGAAGAAGAAAAAAAGTACTAAATCCCAAAAGTCAGGCAAGGGAAGCAAGAAGTCAAAATCAAAGCGAAAACTGACAGAGGACAGCCCTGTCACTAAAGACCCCAAGAGTAAGAAGAAGAAGTTGATGGGTGAAGTCCCTGAGGAAGGGGAGACTTTGAAAGAAAAGACCGCTGGGACTCCCAAGGTGGGGAAAAAAGAGAAAGGGAGTGGCGATGCTAAAGGAAGGAAACCAAAGGGAGTCCATAGCCCCAAGAAGAACAAAGAGAAGCCAGAAGGAAACAGTACAGTCACAGTGGAAGAAAGTGGAGAAACACTAGGCACCAAGACCAAAAAAGAGAAGAAGCAGAAAAAGAAATCTGACAAGAGTAAGGGCCTTATAGTCAGCTTCTAACCTCTGTCTTCCAGACCCTGTGGGAACATGGAGCCTAGTGCTCCTTATCAAGAATCAGAGAAGTCCCCAGACTTCTCAGGGGGAAGCCACTGAAGGTGTTCTTTCCATAGCAAAAAGATAACGTCCAAATGGTGGGGGCATCCCCAAGGACTGGCAGGAGTGACATCACATGTGTCTTTGCTGCCAGGTTGCCCTTTCTCATTTCTTATAGTGGAGCGTGGCTAAGGATGTGTCCACTCATTCCATGCCAACTTTTGTAAAAAATACTCTGCAAACATCCAGATGATCCATTCAGTAGATCTTTGCACTTCACTAATTGAGGGGAGGTTGGGGGAGGGTGTCTGCTTCTGTCAGTGTCTAGTCAGACCTACACCTGTGCAGGTTTTCAGAACTGGAGTGGACCATTCATGCCATATGCTCCAGGCTCACTTTTCTCCTGACCTAGAGAGAGGATGTTACTTGACCAAAGTTCCAGGTCTCTCACATCTTAGTCCAGTGTCTCTTTCAACTACACAATTCTGGAAGTCTTCCCCTGCCTCTTCCAGGTGTCTGAGTAGCCCCAGAATGTGGAAAGTAATGTGTGGATTCCAGATGGAATCCCAAAGCCTCCTCCCCCTTCTGGCTCAGATTTTTACCTTGTTCTTGAAATCTCTGGCATCCCAGATTCCTTCTTGCCTCCTCATACCCCAGTCCTGTAAGTAGCAGGGACAGTTCTAATACCCATTATTTATAAGAGCCGTTCCTATTCTCCCACTTCTAGAGAAGAAGGACAAGGACAAAAAGGATAAAAAGAAAAAGAAGTCCATTTCCAAAACTCCTGACCCTGCCTCCATAGACCTCAAGAAAGAGAAGAAAAAGGTAAGCTGTGGTATTGAGCAGTAGAGTAAACCGGAACAGTGTCATGGAAACCATGAAACTCACCCAAGACTCCTCCTTATTAATTTACAGGATGGAGTGGTTTGACAAGGTCATCACACAGGTAGTAAACAATAGAATTAGGATGAGAACCAGGGTCCCCCAGACTCCAGCTCTGTTCACACTACCCCACACTTTGCTCCCCACACTCCATTCACACTCCACATTCATTTGTTAGTTCTGTTAGTGGGAAAATGCAGGTGTGGTGTTTGGCTCCACTCAGCTGGTAATTATAGGTGGTATTTCTTTACACCTATTATGTCACAGAGGTCTCACAATACCCCATGAGATCTTTGGTACAATATCATTATCCCTATTTTAATATTGTATCTTTTTGGACCAGACCCATGATTTCATTGGCTTAGGAAACTGTTTCTTCTAGCACTGCTGTTATTTTGTATTTTGATAATAATAGCGCACACACACACACACACACACACACACACACACACACACACACACACACACACACACACACACACACTGCTCTAAGGTTTAACATGACCTTTTTTTATACTAATCTTGTGAGTTAGAGAGAGTACCAGCAGTAGTGCCCCCATTTCACAGATTAGGAAACGAGCCCAGAGAAAGGGAAAATGACTTGTCTCAGATCACACATAAAGTAAAGGTTAGAGGCAGGGCTCACATCCAGGTCTCCTGGCTCCAAATTTCAGCATACCCTGCACTGTCCTAGATCCCTTTGGCAATCTGATGACACCTGCGCATCCCTTCTCACCTTGTAAATGCACAAAATTAAGGATTTCAAAGAAAACCAATTATACTGAATAGTTTCCAAAATAATAAATGCACAGGCTACAGGTTTAAGAACCTTCATACCATATCATGTTTCTCCCCATCTTATAGATAAGAAAGATAATAATTCATTGAGATAAAATAACTTATTCAAGGCCTCATAGCCGGTAAGGGATGGCACCAATACTTGAACCCAAATTCAGGGACTCTTTCACACAGCCATGGAGCATGCATTAATGAGTCCAAACCTTCCGGTATGGATTCTGTTTTAGCTCATTGTTGAAGATTATCATGTATTTGCTGCCACTGCTGGAACTAGAAGACAGTAAATAGTGTGTTCTATCTATCTGTTTATAGAAATAGATTGATAGATATAAACATATACACACACATTACAGATACATATGTGTATATGTGTGTGTGTGTGTGTGTGTATATACACACACACACACACACACATATAAAGTAGTGTGTACAGTGTAAAAGCAGGGATTTTCTCATCTTCATTTTATAATCTTTAGGTTCACATCTCGTCTCTGACACATACTGCTTGTGGGATCCTTAATACTCCCAAGGCTGATAGAGTCGTTGTTGTTGTTCATTTGTTTCAGTCGTGTCTAACTCTTTGTGATATCATTTGGGGTTTTCTTGGCAAAGGTACTGGAGTGGTTTGCCATTTCTTTCTTTTACAGATGAGGAAACTGAGGCAAACAGGGTCACGCAGCTAGTGAGTGTCTGAGGCAAGATTTGAACTCAAGAAGTTAAGCCTTTCTGTCTCCAGGTTGAATACTCTATCCACTATACCACCTAGCTGCCATGTTATGTTAGAGTCATATTAAAATGTAATTAGGAAATATTTAATGAAATTAATAAAATACAATAGAACATAAATAAGGTTAACAGGTGGTTTTCTAAATCAATAGATGACCAGCTGGGATCCTTATGTTCAGTGTCGTGTCCCCCATTTCTATTTGAGTTTGATATCGTTACTCTAGGGAACTCTATAAGACTAAAGATTTAGAGAAGATGCCAACCTAAATTGGCAGTGGAAATTTTCTCATCTGGGAGTACTCTGTATTAATGAAAATCAGAGGTCCAGTCTCCATCCCAGCACTTAGCACAGTACCTTGTACATAGTAGGTGCTGAGTAATTGCTTGTTGTGTTAAGTTGACCCTCATTCATCCCCTCTCTGCTCCTGGTACTTTTCTAAAGGTCCTGAATTTGTACTGGCAGCTCATGTATGGTAGGGAACAGGTCCTAACTGACAATAGCCATGAGGACCCAGGACAGAGAAAAACATCCTCCAAAGGCATGAACTTCCTCAAGAAGGCTCAAGGGAAGGCTTATATGCATACCTGCCTGCCTTGGTCTGTTGTATCTGGGTTCTCTCTCCAGCATTTTTTTCATCCATGTTAGATGGCACTGTCATCTTCACCTAGATTTGATAGAAAACCTGCCCCTCTGCCTTTATGACTTTTACACACTTCTCTTTTTTTTCTCTCTCTCTACAGAAAAAGAAAATTAAACAAGTAGACTGAGAGGCATTAAGCAGCAGGTAATAAATGGTCTTCCTGTCCTGTATACTCTGGTTAAGATAACACTAAGTGTACATACTCTGGCTCATTTCTCAGAGTATTGGGTGTCACTGAGTGGAAAGTAGGTTCTTCTCTGCCCTCCCCAAAAAATGCTTCTTCTCAGGTAAGGGACATCTCTCCTTCCTTCCTAATCCAGGTGTCACAACCCTGGATCCACAGCCCATTGAGCCTTTGGAGTGTCCTAGAAAGAGGCCCAGCAGAGGGCCTAAGCTCTGGCCAATCGCAGAGTGGGCCTACAAGTTCACTCTGCTTTCTTTTGTGTTTAAACATTAAACCCACTGTTTACCCCCGAATCAATGTGTAAGGAACAACTTGTGGGTCACTTCCTCTGGGGTCTTCTTGACCCTTTTTGATTTATTCCCTTGGATACACTTGTGGTTAGAGCTCCATTGTGCCTCCCTTCTTTGCTTTGCATAGCTTCATAGAGGTCTGTCTTGATTTCTTCATGAATCTAAGCTGTCATTCCATTATATTAATTCCCCACAATTCATACCATGATTTGTTTAGCTGTTGCTTGCTTGTTGAGCATTCAAGTTGTTGTAAATTGATGTCACATATCTTTGACCTCGTTTTTTTCTTATTGATAACTCAGGATATGGTCCCAGTAGTGGGAGTATTGGGTCAAAGGATATGATCGTTTTTGTAACCTTTATAGTTTGTTGCCAGAGCCATTTTCAGAAAGGTTTTTCGTAATTTGCCATTTACCAGCAAATCTGACCTCAACCTGTTTTTCCCCAGCTATGCCAACATTGATATTTCTTTAATTAATTTTTTAATTAATTTTAAATATTAGTTTAATTAATTTTAATTTTAAAATAATTTTTAATTAGTTGTGCCAATTAATGTTACATGGGTGCATAGCACCTCAAAGTTGTTTTACTTCACATCTTTGATTTTTTTAACATATTCTCCAAATGTCTGTTTACCATTTGTGTTTTCCTCTTATGTAAATTGTTCATGATCTTTTGCCTGTTTGCCCACTAGAGATGTATTTCTATTCTTTTTTAATTCCTGATATGCACTAGCAATTAGAGATGTTTATTTTCCTCTCAGATGATAGAGAAGAGCAGACCATTCAAGTCTGTTGGCTCTGATTTCCTCTGAACTAGATAATGCCATTTTCCTTTGCAGGAATGCTATCATGTTAGCCATTTGGGTTCTTGCTCTTGCTTTTCCCTGTAACAACAAGGACTGCTTCATGGATGAGGATTGGGACAGGCAAGAGGGAGAGGGCAAGTCAGGGTTTGTGGATATGGATTTAAAGATAAGGAATAAAAACAGGAGGTTAGCTAAATTAAGCTGTGCCACCCCATTTTTTTTTTTAGCTGTGCCACCCCATTTTTTTTTTTAGCCACAGTGGGATAAGCTCAGTCCTTTCCTCTGTTTTGTTTTGTTCTTAAGAATACAAAAGCCAATATATGTTTTCTTTCCTCCAGGATTTCTCTAGCCAAGTCTTGAATGTACGTGTCCATCTCCCGACCAAATCCCAGCCTGACCTATGAGCCAGTGGATCCAGCAGGAGCACACGAGGGTAACAGAGAGAGCATGCCTCTCTACAACGTGTCCCTAATGAATTGTGATCTCCATGGAGATTATACCTAATATTTATATAGATTTATATAAAATATATATGTACAGTATTTTTTTAAAAGAAAGACTCTCCCCTTCTCCCACTAACACTTCTATTTCTGAAGGCGTTTTGTACTCCTTCCCCACTTTGCTTAGAAGACCTGTGGAATGCCACCGCTGTCAACACTGGGACAGACAGAGCTCATTCTGTTGGAGTCTTGGTCTTAAGCAAATGTCTGCCTTCAAGTGACTTTCCTGTGTCTGTTAGCTTTTTACCTAACTTGTTTATAAGGAACTGTGCAAATAAAAGATTGGTGTGGAAGAGTCCCTGACTGCTGTGTGTGGGTTGTGGGGGAGGGCAGGCCCAGACTGGTTGTTGTAATTGGTGGGAGGGTCTATTAAATGCATTAAGGTAGTGGACAAAAACACTCATATCCCAGCCAGAAGAAAGGAGTGCTTGCATTTGAGGTGGCACCATTTTTTTTTTTTTGCACAAGACGAAGACAGTGGCCAATATTTACATAGATCTTTAGAGCCTGCAAAACATTTTACATAAATTTATCTCAACTGAGTTTTACAACCCCTCGAAGCAGCTACTGCAGAGCTTATTGTCTACATTTATGGTAAGGAAACCGAGTCTCAGGGAGGTCCAGTGATTTGCCTGCAGCCTCTGAATTTGAACCCAGGTCTTCCTGGCTCCAGGCCCACTACTCTGTCCTCCCTGCCATGGTGCCTTTCGTCAGTTCACATAAGAAACAATTGATTCTGTCTATGACCGCAAAGTGAATATGAAAAATCCCTGATGGAAACCTAGTTCTAGAGCAGAACAGGTGATAATCTTCACACTCACTCCCACAGCACTGCCCTGGGCAGACCTCACTGAGTAGATCCTGTCCAGTGCTGGAGATCCTCCCCAATCCCCTTTGAAGAAGGACATTGGCAGGAGAGCAACCATGCTGGGAAGGGGATTAGAGCTCATGTAATGAAAATAAATTAAAGAAACATGGGAGTGTTTAACCTAAAAGAGAAGCCTTAAGGCAAAACTTCACAGCTGCCTTTAGAGGATCTGATGGCTTTTCTTCCATCTTCAAGAGGAGCTAGACTTGTTCTGTTCAACCCCAAAGGAGAGAACAGAGACCAGTGGGAAATCATTCCAGTGAAGCAGGTTTATTTTTTACTTTAGGAGGAAAAGTTAATATATATTTGAAATTGTTGAAAAGCTCATTGAGCTGCCTTGAGAGAAAGGGAACTCCCCATTGCCGTTTGTCCATTTTGGGGGGATATTACAGAGGAGATTCCTACTGAGGAACTCATTGGGCTGGATGCTCTCCCAGTCCTGGAATTTAATGAGACCCTATAGTACAGATGCTAAAAATACCTGGTATTTTTTTGCCTTGTTCTCAGGACTAGGGGGAATTGAAGCAAGCTGCGGTCTTTCCTTGCTTTTGAGGGAGACAGGCAAGGATACATCATCTTTGCCTTGTCAGAAGGAAACTGAGGTCCATAGAGGGAAATGACCTGGCCAAGGTCATGTAGCTAATGAATTGGGGAGCCCAAACCAAGAACCCAGTTTTCTCAGTTGCACTGCAGAAAGAATCCAGCACTTGAATGTGTCATCATCCAATGTCCAAAAATGGAGGCTCTCTATCCTCTCTATCCTCTTTCAGTTGCCTTTCCTGGGGATTAATTTCATCATGGTGATGGAATTAATCCCCCAAGTCAAAATAAGATGTCTCCATTTTTTCTGGTTCTATCAATAAGCATTCTTGAGTGACTACTTTATGCTGAGGAGGTTACCAAGAGAAGCTTATCATCTAGCAAGCAGAGACTGCGCATACATGGATACCTATAAAATAGATGCAGATAATTAAGAAGGAAAGGTGCTAGTACTGAAATGGAAGGAGAGGAGATGGGAAGACTTCATATAGAAGATGGTACTTGAGTTGAGCCCAGTATAAATCGAGGGATTCTAAAAGGTGGAGGTGAGGACTGAGTATGTTTGTAACACGTTGTGTTTTTCTTGCTTTCTCAGTGAGGGTGTGGAAGGAGGGGGTAACAAGTGAGGAGGAAAATAATGCAGACCTGAAAATAAAATTGAATTAGGAGAAAAAAAATAATCCCAATTCCAACTTTATCTGTGTGATCCTGGGCAAGATACATAACCTCTGAACCTCAGTTTCATTATCCGTAAGAAAGGAATAATACTCATGGTACCTACTTTTACCAAAATTGTTGAGGTTCAAATTAAGTAATACATGTAAATCATATTGCAAAGTTTAAAGTGCAAAAGAAAAAACAACTTTTTTTATTTAACATATTTCCTTCCGTAAGAAAGAAACATTAACTTGGAACCAATTCCAATTTCTTCTCTACTACTTCCCTAATGACTCTGTGGCCATGAGCTAGGTAGGTCATCTCTCTAGACCTTAGTCCCCATCTGTAAAATAAGAAAGGGACTAGAGCCAGGGGTTCTTAATAATCACAATAATAGCTAGCATTTATATAGTATTTTAAAGTTGTCAAAATGCTTTACGAATATTTCATTTTATCCTCACAACCCTGGAAGGTAGATGTTATCATTATCATCCCCATTTTGCAGATGAGACTTGAGTCAAGCAGAAGTGAAGTGACTTACCCAGGGTCATTCATCTAATAAGAGTATCTGATTTAACCTTTGCAACACCTCTAAAATATACCCCTTTCTGTCCCCTGACATTGCCACCACCCTTATGTAGGTCCTTTCACCTCATGCCTGGACTATTGCAATAGTTTGCTGGTGGTTCTGCCTGCCTCCAATCTATCCTGCATTCAACCACTAAAGTGGTTTTGCTAAAATGCAGATCCTACCCTCTCCCCACCCTATTCAGTAAACTCCAGTGGCTCCCTATGGCCTTCAGGATTAAATATAAAATCTTCTGCCTGACATTCAAAGCCCTTCTTAACCAAGCCCCCTCCTGCCTTTCCAAGCCGCCATTTATACCTTACTCCCCAGCTTGTACTTTCTGATCCAGTGATACTGGCCTCTTTGGTGTTCCTCAAACAAGACACGCCATCTCCTGACTCTGGGCATTTTCTTTAGCTGTTCCCCATGCCTGAAATGCTCTCCCTCCTTTTCTCTGACTAATTTATAAAATAAAATACACAAGGTTACAGATGGAACCAATTATATTGAAATAATTATAAAAGTATTTTAGAACTCAAGTTCATGGACACTCCTTCCCCTTAAAGAGCCCTTAAACTAGGCAGTTTCTAAGGTCCCTTTTAGCCTGTGTGTTTTAGAATGAATCTAAGAGAAACATGACACCATTTCCGTTTCCTACATTTTATTTTAATGGGAAACTTCTGTTTCTTACAAGCAGATGAGATAGCAAATGAAGATAGCTTTCTTACTTGGAGGATGCTGGGGTGAGGGAGAGGCATAAGCTAAACAGTAATACTCAAGAAAAAGGAAAGAAATTTGCCCATAAGTACCCCACTCCCTTCCCAATTTTCCCCTAGTTAATGTGATTAAGAAGCTTGGTGTTGCTGCGTATTGCTACAGAGAAACAGGAGTAGGTTATGGAATGAAGGGTCTTGTGTTGGAGAAGGAAAATTGATCTCTTTGATTTGATTGCATCTCCCCCAAAACCCAAAATGTAGACTGTTTGGTCTTGCTCTGGAGAGCTGGGGGAAGATTCATTTCCCCATCATGGGTCAAGGGAGCATGTTGGTTGTCCCAGATTGTTCATAGGCAGGTGGTTCAATCTTGAGTGTCAAGCTGAGAATCTAACCTGGGCCCAAGAGAAAGTGGGATTTGGAATTTCTGACTGAGAGGGGCAGGGGAAGAAGACAAGAAAGGGATGGACAGATGGTTGGATCCTGGGGTTGGGTAAACAAATCAGAGCATTCAAGCGGCAGCCATGCAGTTTGTAGGTCTGGCACTGTTTGATTAGCTCTTGCATTTCTTATTTCTCTTAGATCATTGCTGAGGGAGAGAAAGAGAGGTGAAAGGTTAAGGCCTCACAACTCAGGAGTCCTACCTCCCCCCAATCCCTACTGAGTGCCCTCCACTTTCTCCCCCCCTTGATCAGTTTGGTTGGTTGGGGTTAGGGACAACTTTGCAGGAGTCTGAGGATACCAGCCTTGATCCCCTAACGTACCAGCTTAGGAAAACCCAGTCCAGAGGAAATCAGGTCCTCACCCTCCAAGGGACCTGAAAATAGAGCAAGCAACTTGTTATCTACTGACCCAATGTAGTACTAGACTTTCACCTTACCCTAAAGGAGGTCAAGGGAGCCCAGGAAATAAAAAAGATTCTCAAACCTGTGATAGTTCCATGCCTGAGTCCATTACAACTGGGCCCAGTAATGAGTGCTGGATAGATGGATGAACAAGTGACAAAAGAGTGAGTGCGTGCATGTATGAATTAAAAGACTACCATGCATCAGGATTCTTGGAAAGACAAGATTACCCTAGACTGACCATGCAATGGTGCTATGTTTAAGGGGACCTCCTATCCCCATACTATATGCTTACCACTGCAGTCATGGCGATGACGGCTCTTGGTGTGGGGGACCTCGGTGCCATTGGGGTAGACACACCAGCAAAAGCCAGTGCTGCCATGGCACTGAAGAGGCTCATAGTTGCCATTCTCGTCGCACTGGGGGCAGAACATGCCCGGGTGGACGGGAGGAACACGGCTCGCCTCAAGCTGGCACTTGGTCAGAACTGAAGCAATAGGTTTGGGAGATAAATGGTGAGCTGGCTCAAGTGCCCATACAGGGTCCCTGCCTCAAGTTCTACAGACTGGAGATTCAGCTTCTCACTAAGGCCAGGTGATGTATGCACCAAACAGAGCCCAGATTATGATTGCCCAGAACCTTCCATACTAGGATTTAATTGGCATCTCTTGCATTGATGAGGAAATAGGCTAAGAGCAACCCAGTGACTACAGAAAGAATAGGTGGATGGTGGAATTTTGAACCCTCACTCTTCTCTGGAAATAATGGGATTGTAGACCCAAAAGGGACCCCAAAGTACATTCAGTCTGATCATCTACAAAATGGTCCATACACATAGCTAAAGTATACTTGATGCAAATCTGAATAGAGAAAATGCATGTTATTCTCCAGAGCAGACCACATCTTCAGTAACACAACCAACTGTGCAGAGCAGAGACACTAAGAGCCATGAAGTTCTATGCTAGCCTATGCACTAGAGCAAGAAGTGTCCTTCAAAGCTCATCTCCAGAAAAGGTACCTGTGTCTTAAGGTTGTTCAATAACTATAAACATCAAGTGAAGCATAAAATAGGGAGACATATACTCAAGTAACTAAAGACCCATGTACCTGCTTTCTCATTTCTGGGTAATATCTTGACACTCAACTATGTCCATAACAATGATATCCTTGGTGGAGAGTTGTGATATGAAAAAAGAATTAGAAGAACTCTTCCTGCGTGGCTCCAAAGGATATAAGAGTAAAGATGGAAGTTGCTAAGAGGCAAATGTTAAAAGAAAACTAGCAATTATCTTTCTAAAAGTGGAATGGACTGTCTGGTGAGAGTGGGTTCCCCCTTACTAGAGATCTTCAAGAAAAGAACAGATGGATCATTTAGAGGGAGATTTGTAGAGGAGCTTCTTATAGTATACAGGGCTTCCAAGGTTGCCTCCAACTCCGATTCCTGAGATAATCCAATTTCTTCATTTTATAGACCTCTTACTTTTCAATGTCTTGATGGTGAAGTCTCCCTATTTTACAGAACAGAACCTGAGACCCAGAAAGGAAAAGGCTATAGAAGAACAGGCCTGGCAATAGACTGCCTTGCTTTTCTTCATTCCCCCAGGTTATAGCAGAGGACCTTGCACATAGAAAGCATTTAATAAATAAAGGTTGAGTTCAATTAAACAGACCCAATACCAGCCATGTAATAGAGCCCTGGACTTGGAATCAGAAGGCCTCCATTCTTTTGGATGTAGAAGTGATGGGAAATTACTCTAGGACTAAAAGTAGTGAGTTCCTCCTCCCTGGAGATCTTTTGAGAGAAGACTAGATGACCATTTGTCAAGGATATTGTAAAAGAAATTCCTCTTCAGACATGGATCAGACTTCTGAGACCCCTTCCAATTCCAAAATTCTAAGGCCTCAACTGGAGCGACAGTAATGCTTACACCCCCTACTACCTCGTGAAATGGTGAATAAAGTGGTCTCTAAATTGCCAAGTGTTGTAGCCCCATGAACCAGGAGGATTAAAGGAGGATTAAAGAATGTTAGAGTTGTAAGCATGGAATCGTGGGAAAAGCTCATTCAACGGAACAATTAACAGGTTGTTGGAAATACCCAGGATCTCTCCCCACCCATCCTCCACTATGCTGTAAGGGGAGCCCCCTTTACCTCTCAGTCCTTCCACTATCTTAATACCTAAGCCTATAGGCTGGGAAGAAATATGTGCACTGGGAATTCGGGGGAGGTGCTGGGGGGGGATGGGGGGGCAGGACGTGCAGGGAAGGGAATGAGGCGTATGTGCAGTTCTAGCTGAGGGTGTTAGGAGAGGCTCCCAGCGGTTTCTTGCTAGGATTTCCTCAAGTCCTTCCTCTCATACCTTTCTGAGTAGGCCTAGTCTTTTCTTCATCCTTCTCGTTGGGCTTCCTACTCATCTCAAACAGAAGCCACTGGTGCATCCAGTTCTCAAAATCCTGGGATATGGAGAGGGAGAGAGATACACTCAGAGATTCAAAAGCCCCTCATATCATGCAATCCTCCCCAAGGGGATGGTGAAGGGGAAGGTGGAAAGGGTGCTGGCTGGAGCTGGGGGTGGGACGTGGGGCAGGGATTTGATCAGAGGACAGCGAAATCATTTCTTTCTGAGTGATGGAAAGAAAGCCTCCATGGTTTGGTTTATCCCTGTCTAAAACCCAATTTCTCCCCTGCTACCTTCCCCCCTCCCCAGCTGGAGAAGTGAAGTGGCAGGATAAGGGATCCCTGACCTTCCAGTTCTTGCCTCCCATGTTTTTCTTGAGATGTTTCATGTTCTCCTGAAAGCTCTTGGTCAGCTCAGGGAATGACCTTTTGGGATCAGACTGCTACAAGAAGCCAAGAAATCAGAGGGAAGGTTAATAAAAGGTCAAAGGGGACAGTGTCCCTCCTCTTTTTATCACCTCATGCCTAGACCATTGAAACAACCTGATTAGTGTTCCTGCCTCAAGTCTTTCCCCACTGCAGTCCATCCTACCAAAGTGATCTTCCAAAAGTGAAGATCTGACCATATCACTCTCCCTCTCAATAAACTCCCATGGCTCCCTATTACTCCCAGTTTCAAATGCAAAATCCTGTATCTTTTAAAGTCCTTTACACTCGACCACTTCTCTCTTCTGTCTTTTGGGGGCTTTACTCTTCACAAGTACCCTGACCTTCTTGCTATACCTTAAGCATGATGCTCTTATCTCCTGAAGCCATGGATTTTCATTAGCTGTCCCCCATGCTTGAAACCCTCCCTCTTTGCACCTTCACCTCTGCTTTTCCAGCTTCCTTCAAGACTCAACTAAAATCCCACATACAAGAAGGCTTTCAAAGTCCGCCTTACTGCTAATATCTTCCTTTTGTGATCATCTCCCGATTTATACTTTGCACATAGTTGTTTGCCTGTTGTACTCCCCATTAGATTGTGAACTGTTCTCATAGGGTCAGTCCTCATAGGGAGGAACCGAACTAGGTCCCCAGCCTGGGTGCTGGGCCTTCATAGGTAGGAGTAAAAGACAGGCTGATAATAGATCTCCTACCAGTAACAGGTACTTCACTTGGTCCTCGGTATTATTTCCAATCTTGGTCAAGTCCTGTAATAGAAAAGAAAAAGTAATGAGTCTAAGAATAAGAAGAAATTGAGAAACTGCTTGGAGACTGTTCTGATCCCTGGGTGTCTGCCAAAAACTTGGAAGGAGAAACAGTAGCCTCCCCCTTCTCACCTGTTAAATATCCTTTGGGACAGTCCTCTCCCATAGGTGCTAGGTCTCAGTCTGCTTGGACCCCCCTCCCACCCCCACTCAGGCATTCCCACAATATAGTCAGATAGTATTTGTAACCTCCCCAACCCTCCCCCCCCCCCCTCCCGCCCCATCCCAGCCCCTAAATCCTCATTAAACCACCCTCTTCACCAACAATTCATCTAATCAAATCTTTCCTCCAAGGGGAGGTGGTGGTCATGGGAAACTGGGAGCAACAGCCTTACCACTGATGGGAGGTTCTCAGGCTCCAGTTCCCTCATCAGCAGGGGTGTAGCCATTCGGAGTTTGTTCATTGGCATGGAGGCTGCAAGAGGAAGAGACTTGAGTCCTGGGAAGGGGCTCCAAGTCCTCAATCAGGTCAAGAGAAATGGAGTTTGGCAGTCCCAGAAAATACTCAGGCCCCAAACTCACACAAGGATACTCTTCATGACTTTGCATCTCCCTAAGCCAGGGGTGGGGAACCTGCCAGCTCGAGGCTACATGTGGCCTTTTAGGTCCTTGAGTAAGGCCCTTTGACTGGATCCAAGCTTTGTTCTGTGAAGTCTGGATTCAGTCAAAGGTTCACCTACTCTTGCCCTAGGCTATTTACTGCAGGGGGTGCAGGGGAAAGGGAAAGAAGAAAAGCAGACTCACGCTTAGGGAGCTTCATCTTCAAAGATTCCAGTTGTAGATTCTGGGAAGTGACAGTAAGCTTGTCCAGCCTCCCCTGCTGCTGGTAGACAAAGTAGATGGTTGCACCTTGTCCAGCAAGAAGCAGAGCTATCAGCACGGAGAAACCAGTGTAAAAGGCTCCCTGGTTGCAGGACCTGCTAGGACAGAGAGGATGCTTAGCATGGAGGAAGGCATCTTGCACAAGAGTGGAGCCCTGAATGCCGAAATCTAGAGACCTGAATGCAAGGCCTGTCTCCTCTAGGCTTCGGTTTCATCCTCTGCAGTGTAACAAGGGTGACCCTCAAAGGTCCCTTCTCATCCAGACATGTGATTATCTGATCTTAAAGTCCTAGGAACCTAGAATATGGATGGGAATCTTTTTCCTCTGTGGACCATTCTCTTCTCAGTTGCTCAACCAGGTGAAGAAAGGATAAATCCTGTATAGCAGAGTGACAGGGGCAGGGCAGAGTACAGAAATGAAAGAGAAAATTGCAGCCTCTTCAAAGGAGAAGGTAGAGATAGACAAGTTAATGAGAAAAGGGAAGGAAATGGAGAGGGGAGGGCTGGAAAGGAGTCTGTGATACTTGCAAAAGAGAAGTGTGGGGTGGGGGAGACAACTCAGGGAGGAACTGAAATCCTCAAAGGAGGGAGGCAGGGAAGCTTGTCATGAATATGGACTAAAAAAAAATGAATATGGACTAGCTATCAATCAATAAACATTGATTAAGCACCTACTATGTGCTAGGTGCTGGGCATTCAAAAAGAGGCAAAAGATATTCCAATCTAATGAGGACATGCAAACAAATATATATCCAGGATAATCAGAAAATAACTAATAGAGGCAAGGCGCTGGAATTAAAAAGTGTTGGGGAAGGCTTCCTGTAGAAGATAGTACTAGAGCTAGGTCCCTAACCTTTTTTGTGTCATGGACCCTTTTGGCAGTCTGGTAAAATTTTCTCAGAATAATATTTTTCAAATCACAGAATATAAACATATAGGATTACAGGAGAAAACCAATTATATTGAAATACAGTTATCTATCTAGATCATATCTATCTACCCATCTATGTTTTTAAACCCAAGTTTACCGATCCCCAGTTAAGAACCCTTGGACCTGATGCTGTCTAAAGTCCCTTGCAGTTCTGACATTCTGTGACTAGATTCTGGGGCAGGCTTAGAGACAAGCAGCAGGAGGAGTGCAACCTCAGGTATTTTCTTTTCACCCCATAGGAGGAATCATAGGCAACCTAAGGTTAGGAAGGCCACAAGAACTGAAACTGTGAACAGTGCCAAATACTGCTCCACACACAGCCCCCCCCCCGCCCAGGGGTTGGAAACACCTCAAATATAAAACAAACTTTACTGTAGGAAATTCAACAGGGAACCTAAGTATTAGAGCAAGGACTTGGCAAATGATGGGAACAGAGATAGACAACCTTCCTCTGGCAACAGCACAGAATTCTAAAACTTCAGAACTAGGAGGGATTTCAGAGCCAACAAAGAAAGTCTTAAGGACTTTCCAGGTCACTTAGGCCAACCTTCCAACTAGTCGAGATATCTCCCCTCATTAAAGGCCTGTAGGCAAAGGCTGGGTGACTTCTTTGGGATGTATTATGGAGATTTTTGCTTTTGGAGGTGGGTTAAAATTATGAGCTCTTATGAATTATTAGTAAATGTTAACCACGCTATTGCTAATATAAAGCCAGTATCCCCACTTCCACAAATCCCGACTTCGGTAACCTATCTGGTTACTTCTGCTCATTGAGCTTCCTAACACACCACCCCTTTTGGCTTCTTCAAAATCCCCATATGCCTGGCTACAGCTGACGTCATACCTATCTGAGTCTCTGATTGTCTAGCCACCGAAGCACTCAGATTATTTTGGGATCACTGTCAAGTTTGCGAGTGAAAGATACCGCCCCCTTTGTCCACTTTATGGAAAAAAGGGGGGCAGAACTTCTCAGAGCTTAGAAAAAAGAAAGGAGACCAGATGCAGAATCTCTTCTCCCATCAGCGAAGCCTGTTAGTAATGATCAGCTGTTGACTGGTCAGCAAGTGCCTCACTTAAACATCTAGAACTCATGTGGAGGGCCCAAGGCTACACATGACTGAGTATATATGAATGCATGTTTGTATGTATATATGTGCATGGCCTACACTCCTCTAAGTCTTCTGTGTTTTCAGGAATAAGAACTACACTAACTTTGCTCCCAGACTGTGGTGCTTAGGAGTCCATCCACTCCACTCTGAAAGTATTTGTGGGGATCATCTTAGATGGGTATACTGTCCTCACCACTACCCCACCAGTCCCTAGGAGGAGGATGTCAGTTTCTTTCTCCATGCAAATATACCCTCACCCTCACTTTTGCTAGCAATTTAAAAAAAAATGTGGTTTGCCTTGGTATAGCAAAGGATTTCTAATCAAAGACCTTGGGTTCAAATCCTCATTCTGATACTTAATCTTTGCCTTGACTATAGTCACTTAACTTCACTCTCAACTTCCATTTCCCCATCTGAAAAATAAGGTTGGACTGGGTGGGCTCTGAGGCCCCTTCTGTTTCTAAATCTATGACCCTATAATCTTTACGGCTCTAGCTCCAAATCTTATGAGCCTTTATTACCTCTACACAGACCTTGGATTGTGGATATTATACCATAGGCTTCTGACCAGCCCAGCCTCACCTTGGGTCCTCAGCTTGACCAGCTTCCAATTATACAGCTCCAGGTCTCCCCCTGGAGGACCCAAGATGAAGTTTATTCTGGCATCTCTGAGAACTTCTCAGAAAACCTTTTACCTAGTAATTCATGACGTCATGAGTCAAATTTCGTTCTGATGTGTCCACCTGACTAAGTTCTGGGCACCTGTCCAGACCCAAGGAGTTTGGAGGGCCTCCAAAGTGTTCATTTTAAAGGGGATTTGGAGGGGGAGAAACAAGCCCTGTAATGGGGGAAGGGAAGGAACCAACTAGAGAAAAATCAATCACTTCATTCAGTGAATTTGGGTGAGGCTGAGAGAATAAATAGGCTCCCACGAGTACCTTTAAATTGGGGGCAAGTGTTTTATTTCTTTGTTCCATCTACAAAATTGCTATCATTCTCCCTCTTTTCCCTAGTTCTAGCTGAACTATTGATTAGTTTATTTCAAACAAGATGACTCTCTGGGCCTCAGTTTCCTTATCTGTAACATGAGGATGCTATAGATGACCTGTAAGTTACCTTCCAGCTCTAAAGCGATGGTCTTGTGATCGAAATCTAGACAAGTCTGGCTTCCGCTTGTATCTCCCCAGATCCTTTACATGCCTCTTCTATTCTAGTCAGGCCATTTTCATGAGGACCTGAGCAGAACGGAAACCATTCTTCCTATTGCCTAGAAAACTTTTTTTAACTTAACTTTTTTTTGCAAAATACGTGTTGGTAAGGGTGTGCAATGTAACCTCACTTGACCTTCTATCCACCTGCTTAGGTTCTGAACACAATCTCTGAGGAGGCAGGGAAGATTTTTCTAGCTTGACCTCTAATCCAACTTCTTTCTTTTTTCCACAACCCCTCCCCCCATTCTTGGTCCCTAGCTGTCCTCCAAACCCTCCCCCCTCCCCACCCCCACTTCCCAAAAGAGGAAACCCAGACTACGGAAGCCAATAACCAATGAACATCAGATTGGTTGGTGACGCCATAAATTGCTAGGTAGAACCATTTCTGAAAGGCTCCTGATTTCACAGATGATTTTAGAATAAACACAGCAAACCTGCATTTTAAGTTAAAAAAAAAATTATAAAGAATGTGCAACGTCTTCTCTGGACATTAATTTATAACACTGATAGATCACATTATAGTTAATATGTATTCAATTAGGTCTTATGAATCTGAGTGTTCTCATTATAATTAGTTCTGAGCTCAGGCTAGAGTCAGCAGACCTAAGTAATCCCGCTCTTTCCCCTCTCTGGGTCTCAGTTTCCCTTCTGAAAAATGAAATTATGACATCCAAAGACCCTCATAGCTCTAGTTCCATCTTTTTTTAGTAAAGTAAGATGTGTTTTTTTTTCTAAATGCTGTGTAACCTATTCCTTTCTTTAGGCATTTATGTGGTTTAAAAAATAAACCTTCTAAAAATCTGTTTTTCTTATTCATAGGACATAAATACATACGCCCCTTATTTATTCCTTATCCTATTTGTTTATTTTTTAAAGGCTTTAGCAGCTGGCAGATTAAAGATAGGTGAAGATGGTTTGAGGCTGGACACAGATAGGAGGAAAGCTGGTCACACATTAAGCCTGGAATGGACTTGAGGAGTCACCCTGGTAACCGTGGTGTTCTAGCGATCTCCCTTTCTGCATCCCGGCTCAAAATCAGGGGGACTCGCACAGATCCTGACTTCAGCAGACTATCTGATTACTTCATGGAAACTCAACCTTCTGAGCTCCCTCCCCAGGCACACCAACTCTTCTGGCGTCTTCCAAACCCCCATCTACCTGGCTACAGCTGACGTCATACCTACCGAAGTCTCTGATTGACTACCACAGAAACAGAGATTATTTGGGGGTCACTGTCTAAAAGTGCTAGTTTTCGCGGCGGGGTGGTGAGCGTGAGGATTCTGTCCCCTTTATCTATTTCCCAAATAGGGCAACAGTACTTTCGTGGGATTAGAAGAATGAGAGAGGCCAGATACAATGACCTGAGGATTACAGTCAGAATTAAGAGGGGGATGACCACAGGAGAGCTTGGCTTGAGGATATCCCAGCAACAGAAGGCAAAGAGGCAAAAGAGGAAGGTGCTGGCTGTACTACTACTAGAGATGGAATTTTTGGGGGGAGGAAAGCACATTCCTCCCTTGGGAAGCCACAGTAAGGAGCACCCTAGGAGAAAGTCCCCAGATAAATATCAGGTCCCCAGGGTTTGAGGCAAGAAAACTCTGAGGAAGTCAGGGTTGGGGGTAAGAGGTGGGGGAGTTCCCTGAGATTCAGAATGGAATTAGACGCAAGATGGAAGCTCTAATAGATAAAGAAAGAGGAGAGCCAAAGAAACCTGTAAAGGAAGAATAAAGCTCATATTCCCTGGAATATGGAATAGTTTTGAAGAAACAACTTTATAAATCTTAAATTGCTATTAGGAATGTGCACTATGGGCTTTACACCCAGGCACACTCAGTAACAATGCCCTTCTAGCAAAGGAAGCAATTGGAAGGACCACCATGTGAGCCCTGGTTCTGCTACTCACTACCTGTAAAGTGAAGGCATCAAACTAGCCAAGTGCCCCAGGCCCTGCCCAGCTCTGAATCTATGATCCTTTTGACCCACCAACTCAAACTGCTTCCGAAACATGAAAATGGAAGACTCTGGAAAAAGGAAGGGAAGGAGAAGACTTCAAAAGAGAATCATCTCTTTTGAGTCCCATTTGAGAATACCTCACATCCTTTTAACTGACTCTAGTTCCCTTGAATTCCCATTGATTAAGAGAATCTCTCTCTCTCTCTCTCTCTCTCTCTCTCTCTCTCTCTCTCTCTCTCTCTCTCTCTCTCTCTCTCTCTTTCTCCCCCTATGTAGCTAGCTATACAAACATATAGACATTTCAGATTGGGCTAGATTTCCTAGGTCCCATTCTACTCTGAAATTCTATAGAAAAAGATTTTTTTCTTTTTAAAATTTCTGTACCGTTGCTGTCCTCCTGCGCTTCCTCCCAGCATTGGCTGCTGCTCATGGTTGGAGATGAGGTCTCGCTGATCGTCCATGGTGTTTGCGGCTGGTCTACCCCTCACAGAGATTTCAGATGCTGCTAGTCTGACTTGCTCTGCTCTCCTGGATTCTCTGACTCTGATACACCCAGACCAGCCCTTCAAATTGATGCTGAAGAGGAATTTGATTCGTTCAGGGAGAAGGCCAACCCACCCAATTAGTAGAAGTGAAAGTCCAAGTTGGAAATACCCAACTCAGCTCTTGCTGCCCCTCTCCCACTTCAGTGGACAAGGAGGAAGGGAAGTTGTTGGTTCAGGTGGGGAGTCCTGTCATCCCATTGGCTGAGCAGGCAGCATCACTTGCTTCTAGGCAGACCTTTACGAAGAGAGAGCTCTTTGGACCATTAGAAAAAATAGAGATAAGTAAAAGCCAAGACTATTCCTGCTACCAGAGATAACTCTAACTCATGGAAGAGTAAAATCTTTGGTTCCCCCCACTCTGAGATTGGTAGGGACAGAAAGAGGCTAACATGACCATGGATCAATTGTGTCCATAACTCAGTTTCCTCCTTTGTAAATGAGGGATTTGGCCCAGAACATCTCTGACATTTAGCACAGAAAGTGTGTTTAATAAATATTTGACTAACCGAAATTCTGCTGTTTAGTTTCTTCCAGTTCTGACATTTTGTTCCATGGTTCTTTCCAGCTCTGATACTCTGTCCTCTGAGGTCCTTTCTATCTCTGTTGTTCTATGTTAGATGGACCCTTTAAACTCTAACAATAATGTTGCATGATCCCTTCCAGATCTGGCATTCTAGAAACTCATAGAATTTAGAGATGAAGCAAGTTTTCAAATAATATAGCTCATCCCCCTCACTTTTCAAAGGAAGAAACAGGTCTGGAAAAGGAAAGGAAATTGATAGGATTATGGTTCTAGAGCTAAAAGAGACTTTAGAAGTCATCTAGCCCAACAACAGATGAGAAAATTAAAATCTAAAGAATTTCAATGATTGGCCCAGTGTCACTCTGATAGTAAATAGTACAGCTAGGATTTGAATCCAAATACCAAAACTTGAAATTCTTGCCACAATGCCATGTTAACTCCTATGTCTTGACTGGAGAAATTGCCCCATTCTAAGAGCTCCTCTGGGAAGGCGAGAAACATTGGCATAGAAACCGAAGGTCACTAAAATGTATCCGGTCCTTGGGTCTTCAGGTTTTAGGATCACTAGAGGATATAAGCTGGGTGGGATAATTCTACACAAAAGGGTCATAAAACAGTCAGGACACCAGAGCACTCCAAGTAGTTTTTAATGATTGGGGACCCTGTTTCCCTTTGTCCCCAATAGGAGAAGCCTTTGTTGACTGGCTCAAAGAGGCTATTTCCAAGGCAGGGGAGGCATTGGGGGAAGTGGAAAGAAGGTAAACAGAAAGAACAGGGAAGTTCAGGTATTGCTAACCCCTCTGTCACTCAGATCTGAGATGTGGACAGCACCAGGTTGTGAGGAACTCCTGGAGAACCAAAATAGCTTCTTCCTACCTCTCCAATATCTTTCTGCTTGTTTTAAGTAACTAATTTAGATTCTTCTGATTCCTTTGGTTCTGGAAGATCTGTGATTCCTAGGAGTCTAAATTAATTCATAGGTGACTATTAATTGGACAAGTTGCTGACAAGGGGCAAAAATTGCCCCCTCATTTTCCTTTAGTTTCTTGTATAACTGTGTTTCTAAGATGCAATGTAATCTCCCAGAGGATACAAATTCTTTCAAAGCACCAATGCTTTGCCTGTAGTTGGAGCTTAATAAGTGTTCACACAATTGAATGAAGGAACTATGCTTGGCTGCTCTTCAGAAGCCTGTTACTATTTGCACACAGTCCCTAACTCCAAAGTGTGGCTCATCTCCCATGTCCTGGTTGATTTCTTCAACTTCAGAGCTTTAAACATTACTATGTGTATGGGAAGGGGAGAAGATCTTTTTTTCTAATTCCATCCCCCATCTTCCCAAGTCTTGCTTGAATTCAGTCTGCCATCTCAGCCCTATGAAGAAACTACCAGCCTCCATTTTATAGATGAGGAAGCATGATCTGCCCAAGGTTCCACAAAGCCAGACTGAGAAAGGGAACCCAAGCCTCTTTGATCACTCTCCAAGACTAGATGGTCCTCAAGGATTTTTTGCATTTGGTTGGAGGCAGGAAAAGTGGTTCATAGTTAAATAACAAACTGCCATCTGCACTATGGACCTGACTTGTCTTTATAGGAATGGAGATGGGATTTCCTGAACCACTCATACTTTTACCACTCCCCTTGCAACCAATGGCTGGCATTTAGGAGCCAGTAGCCAAGGTAAGGAATCAATCTGGAGGTTAGGCAGTCCATCTGGAGTATTAGAGCCACATTTTAGGAGAGACGCTGACAAACTGGAGTCTATCTAGAGGCTAGAAAAACGAGATTCCAATGAGAAATGACTTAAAGGTGCCATTTTTTCCCTTTATAGCTTTTTTAAAAGGCATATATTAGCTTTATCAAAATTATAACCAAAAGTCAATTCTATTTGCTTCTGGCTCCCCTTCTAATCTTTTTTTCTGTTTTGGATTGTTCTGTAGTCACCATTTTTATTGTCAAAAAGTTGTCTTCCTATGGAGATGGTTCGATGCTGCTTATTCCACTCTATTTCTGTAGGACTTCCCTGATTTCTCTGCATCCTTTATAGTTGCCATTTCTTATGATGAAATAATATTACATGGCATTTGTATACTACATTTGTTTAGTTCTTCTCCAATTGTTGGCCATATGGGTTCTTTTCAGTTTTTTGCTCTTCTGAAAAAAAAAAAAAAGCTCCTATGGCTATTTTCATACAGATAGGTCTTTTTTTTTCCCCTGAAGGAGCTGTTTTCTTCTCCAGGCTTCAGAGAATATTACAGCTGTCTTTAAATATTTGAATGGCTGCCACAAAGAAAAGAAAGCAGAGTTATTCTATGTGGGCCCACAGGGCAAAAGTAGGAGCAGTGGATGGAAGTTACAGAGAGGCGACTACAGGCTTACTATAAGAACTCTCTATCAATTTTAAACATCTAATAATAAAATGACTTTCCTCTCAAAGTCATGAGGCCCTTGTCACTAAGGATGTTCAAGCAAGGGCAGAATCAGGAATTCCTGCATTGGTTAGAATGGCAGACTAAATGACCTCTGAGGTCCCTCCTCAGCCTTAGAGTTTATGAATCTAAAGTATTAGTCAGAGGCCTTGGTTAGGGATCAAAAGTGCGTGCGTGTGTGTGTGTGTGTGTGTGTGTGTGTGTGTGTGTGTGTGATTACTTCCTCACTTCCACACAAGTCATATTCATTCAACTAGCTTCCCCACAGACACAGCACCGCCAAAGTGGGAGTCCATGTGAAAACAGACATATAAGCAGAAGAAAAGACAAAGCTCACACAGTTATCCCTTCCAAATCATGACTTTCCCCATCATGGTTTTGATATATCACAGGTCAGCATAAGAAATTAAATGGGAATTTGGGGGAAGTTTTATGGAAGCTTCAGATGACACAGAAAAAGTTTAGAAACTCAGAATGCATAATATAAGTATATGTATATATGAATATATATAACATTGTATAATATCAACGTTTTATTTTTTAATACTATAATAATTCAAATTTCTTCTCTGATACAAAAAAAGGGCCAAAAAATTTTACATGGATTTTCCAGATTGCTGGAATCCAGGCATTGTGCCCCTAACTCCCTCGATGTGGATGGGATAATTGCAATTTTTATTTTAACCCTTCCTTCCCCATGATGCATTCAGGTATGATTCTGTGCAGTTGCTTCCTATAACAGTGCTCTGCCCTTCAAATCTTAATGACCACAGAGTTCTAACGTTGCACATGGAGTAAATATTCTTCTGTGGTCACCCTCCCTGTTCCCAAGCCCTTTGAATTCAAACTTTCTTTTATCTATTCATAATAGCTATAATTTTTCATTCATAACATTTTTCCTAAGGTTTCTCTCTTCTTCCTTCCTTAAGCCAGTCTGCTCTTGCCGTAGAATGCCAGTAATCAATCTTTTCCTGCCAAACATAGGCTAGGGATGGAATAGAAGAACTCCGAGCTTCCCTTAAGCTGTTAATAACAATAATTCCCTATGTTAATAATAAACTGATCAGACCTCATCTGGAGGGTTTGAGGATAGAACAGAATGCATAGCATTCTCAGAGTTGGCACAGAATCTGAGTTGGAAAGACCTCAGAGTCATCTAGTCCAAATAATGATTGCCATGTAGTCATTCACCAGTCTGTTAAGTGAATTTGACATCTGGGGACCTGGGTTTAAATCTCTTTCCCTCTGTCTGCCTCATACCCAGCAAAATGGAAAAGATGGAAATAATCAATGCTGGAAGGATTGCAGGAAAACAGGCACACAAAAATAATATTGGGGGAACTGTAGATTGGTCTAATAAAACTTGAAAGCAATATGTAATTATTACCAAAAAAAAAAAGGTAGTTACTAAGTTTAGCAATTTGCAATTATGTTTTAAAAAAAGTCAATACCCTTTGACCCAGATGTCTCACTGCTTTCTTTTATCCCAAGGAGGTCAAAGGCAGAAAAAAATGACCCCATATACATCAAAATATTTATAGCAGAGCTTTTCGTGGTAGCAAGAACTGGAAACAATGTAGTTGCCCATGCACTGGGGAATGGCTAAACAAATTGTGATCTGTGGATGTAATAAAATGTATCTGCTGCATATGAACGAATAAATACGAGGAATTCCCACAAATATAGAAAGACTTAGGTGAACAGTTGAAGTAAGCAGAACCAGGAAAACAATTTATACAAATGCAAGAATGGAAATGGAAAAAGTTTAAAAAACTAAAACTGGGTGATACATAATTATAATGACCAAACAGCCCTAGAGAAAAGTTGAGAAAATGAATTTCCCTCTCTCTCTTCATTGAGAAGGTGGGGAACAATGAATATGAAATATTGCATATGCCCTCAAACAGATTCGATATTTTGTTTACTTTGGTTTAACTATTTTTTTCCTCTTTCTTTTTTTTCTATTCTTTGTCACAAGGGATTACTTGTTAGAGAGGTAGGGGGAATGGATATATTTAGAAATTAGGGTGTCATAAAAAACAAAATCCATCAATAAAAATAAAATTAAAAGATTTCAAAAGTGGAGACTTGGACTAGATACTCTTGTGGTTGCTTCTAGTTCTAAATCTATGATTCCATGAGCTACTTGGAAACTCCCAGTGATGGAAAACCCAATTACATTCCAAGATAGCCCCTGTCACATTTCTATAGTTGTAATTATTAGCAAACTTTTATTGATCTCAGACCTGAATCTACCTCTTTTCAGCTGCCTCTCATGGCTCCTGCTTCTCCCTTCTAGGTCCAAATGGTACAAAATGAGTCTCTTTTCTCTATGATAACCCTTCACAGTAATGATGGCAGCTTTCATGCCTTCCTTTAAGAATGTCCAGGCTAAACGTCTCCCATTCTTTCTGTCATTTTTGAGGCAGTATGGTTGTCAGTTCCCTTATCATCCTGGTCCATTCTCCTCTGAATGCTCCAGCTTTTTTAATGTCCTTCCTAAGATGTGATCATCAGAACCTACAGATGTGGTCTGATCAGGACAGAGGCAAGCAAATGTATCACCTTCCTCATTCTGAGCACTATTCTTTTTTTAAGGCAGCCTGAGAGGGAGCTAAGAGGCATAGTGGATAGAGCACCAGAATTGAAGTCAGAAAGACCAGAGTTCAAATTTGAGCTCAGACAATTACTAGCTGTGTGACCCAAGGCAAGTCACTTAACTCTATTTGCCTCAGTTTCTTAATCTGTAAAATGAACTAGAAAAGGAAATGGCAAACCACTCCAGTATCTCTGCCAAGAAAACCCCCAATGGGGTCACAGAGAGTCAGATATGACTGAACAACAAGAAGGTCAGCTTTTTTTGATTACCGTTGCTGATTCATTTTAACCTTGCAGTCCACTAAAACCCTTGGGATGTCTTTGATATGAATGGTTGTCCAGTCAGACCCACCCTATTCTTATACTTTTGAAGTTGGATATCTAAACCCAGCCTATCCAGATCTTTTTGGTTGCTATCATCTGATACATTAGTTATTCCTCCTAGCTTTGTATAATCTAGCTAGGTGGTGCAGTGGATAGAGACCTGGGCCTCAAATCAGGGCAACCTGAGTTCAAGTCCAGCCTCAGACATTTACTAACTACGTAACCCTGAGTAAATCACTTAGTCTCAATTTCGTCATTTGTAAAATGGGGATTATAATAGCACCTTCCTCCCAAGATTGTTGTGAGGATCTAATAAAATAATACTTGTCAAGCCCTTGACACATAGTAAGTATTATATAAGTGGTAGCTTATTATTATCTACAAATTTGGCAAGGATGGGATCTATGCCTTCACCCAAGTCACTAATAAACTGGCCAATGGTACAGGGCCAAGGGCAGAACGCTTCATTGCAGACCTCCCTCCAACTCAGCATCCGCTGATTAATGACTTCTTTTGGGATTTGGTCTTTCAACAAGTTCAGAATCCTCTATTGAAAACCTTATAAAACATGTTACAGAAATCTAACTTACTATGTCTATAGTGTATCCTTGATCTACCATTTTAGTTACTCTGTCCAAAAAGAAGAAGTTTGATGTGACATAAAAGATCTTTTCTTGATGAAGTCATTTTGGCTTATTGAGTGCTACTTCCTTTTTTGGGTGAACAGAAGCCATTGCTTCAATCTTATATTCTAAGATTTTTCAAGGAACTGAAATCAATCTCACTTGTGTAAAGTCTGCAGATTTCACACTTCCCTATTTTGAAGAACAGGCAAAGTTTGCTTTTTCCTAGCCTAGTCCTACAGCCCCTCTCACCAACAGCAGCCATCAGTCACCACCACCAAATATTCTAGATGTGGTTCACCCGGACATTCTTGAACTTAATAAAGGGCATTTATGTGCTCTTTGCAGTTTTCAGTTCCTGGCTACCATTTTTATTCTATCCTTCCTCAGTTCAGAGAACATTTTCCTTGGAAAACAGAAGCAAAATGAACTTAGTTCCTCCTTTTCATCGTCACTTGTTATCCTCAGTCCTAGGCCCACCAAACAGGAGCCCCATGCCTTCTATGGTTTTCTTCTTGCTCCTAACATCAATAAAACCAAAAATCCCACTTTTTATCATCCTTAACTTTCATCTCCAGCTTCAGCTTACTCTTGCCTTTAACGCTACTAGAGGACCTTATACCTGTTGTTTTCAGCCATGTATAACTTTTCATGACCCCAGTTGGGGTTTTCTTGGCAAAAATACTGAAGTGGTTTACCATTTCCTTCTCAGTTCATTTTACAGATGATAAAACTGAGGCACACAGGACTAAGTAACTTGCCTAGGGTCACACACATAGTAATTTGAATTGAGGAAGATGTCTTCTTGACTTCAGGATCAGTATTCTATCCACTGTACCACCTAGCTACCCCTCAAAAAAAAATGCTAGCTATAGATACATGCTACCTATTAGTATCATCTACTAGGTGGTGCAAATGAGGTGGGAAAAGTAGTGGCAAACCATTCCAGTATATTTGTCAAGAAAACCCCAAATGAGGTCACGATGAGCTGGACATGACTAAAATGACTCAATAACAACAGCTTTTTTAAAGGTTTGCAAAGCACCTTATAGATTTTACGTCTTATTATCTTTATAACACTGGAAATTGATGCTATCTCTACTCCCATAATGAGGAAACTGTGGTGACTTGCCCAGGGTCACACAGCTAGTGTCTGAGACCAGATTTGAACTTTCTAACTCCAGGTCCAGAGCTCTATCCACTGTACCACCTAGCTACTGTTGTACCTGTTCTCCATTACCTGCCCTTGCTTCCATCACCTTCATTTGTGTTAATGAGTTTTCTTCGGAGACAGTCTCTTTGTGTCTTTAGAATTTCTTTCCTGAAATCTTCCTATCACTCCTGGGCTGACTTCCCCTGCAGAATTTGAGGTCCCTGAATCCTCTCTATCCTTTTGTATCCACTTTGAAATCCATTCTTCAAAAATTTAGGCCGCTTGTCAGATTACATTCAACTTTCTTCTCTATCACAAATTCTCAAATAGGAAAAGAGAGAGATCCCTTTTCCTTAGGGTCCTCCATTCTTTAATGCTGTCTTCTTCCCTATAGTTTGAGGCTGGGTAACGGTGTATTTAAATAAGTGTAGATTTTGTATTCCCCCAGTAGAAAGTCGGCTTCTCTACATTTCCCTGTTCATGCCAGGAACTCCTGCCTTGGAACCAGGAAGCAATGATGGGGAATTAGTTGCCTTAGTCACCCACTCTAGATTCACTCAGACCATGATCCAATTCACCACCACTGAAATTTCCTCATCAGATGCCAGGCCATCTAGTCTTGAAATCGAGAATGGCAGTACTTAACCCTTTCGTGCCTGGACCTCCTACCCACTTGGAAGCAGCTACTGTGATGAATGGTGGTTGCCTTACATATTCATTTGCTGCACCAGCTGCCAGCGTATCTGCCCCACCCATCCCTCCCTTTTCCATTACTGGAACCTTATATAATAACACCAATACTGAAAAAATTGTGAAAGTTGTAGTCAATAAAATGACCATTCATAATTCCAGAGACATAATTTGTTTTGCTTGAATATGAATTGTTACAAGAAATCCCTCTTCTTTTTAATAGGGTGGGGAGGGAAAATAGATTATTAATCATTTAAAAACTGAGGTGGAGGGGTTGGGGGTGACAAATGTAAAATGTTGCACATTTTGTACTGGGACACTGTATTAATATAGAATAATATTTATAATATGACAATTTTAATTGGGGGAAGTGTCTTATTTCTTTGTCTATGTAATTTCCATCAAAGATTGTCATCATTCTCTGTTCCCTAGTCCTAGTTGAACTATTGATTAGTTTATTTCAGACAAGATGAGGTGATGTGGTTTGGTAGTGGAAAGTGGACAATTTGCCATCAGATGGCTTGGATTCGAATCCTGACTCCACCACTGACTTCCCTATAGGACTCTGGCCAAATCACTTAACCTCTCTGGGCCTCAGTTTCCTTATCTGTAACATGAGGATGCTATAGATGACCTGTAAGTTACCTCCCAGCTCTAAAGCAATGGTCTTGTGATCCAAATCTAGACAAGTCTGGCTTCCGCTTGTATCTCCCCAGATCCTTTACATGCCTCTTCTGTTCTAATCAGGCTTATTTTCATTAGGACCTGAGCAGAATGGAAACCATTCTTCCTATTACCTAGTAAAACTTTTTTTTAACTTAATTTTTTTTGCAAAATATGTGTTGGTAAGGGTGTGCAACTGTCACCTAACTACCTCACTTGATCTTCTCTGGGGAGGCAGGGAAGATTTTTGTAGTTTAACCTCTAATCTAGATTCCTTCTTTTCACCACCCCACCCCCCTCAATTCTTGGTCCCTAGCTGTCCTCCAAACCCTCCCCCACCCCCACTCCCATCCCCACCCCCACCTCCCAAAAGAGGAACCCAGACTACGGAAGCCAGTAACCAATGAACATCAGATTGGTTGGTGACGCCATAAATTGCTAGGTAGAACCATTTCTGAAAGGCTCCTGACTTCACAGATGATCTTAGAATAAACACAGCAAACCTGCATTTTAAGTTAAAAAAATATTTTTATAAAGAACGTGCAGCGTCTTCTCTGGACATTAATTTATAGCACTGATAGATGGTTATAGGTGTGAACACTATACTTAGTTCTGAGCTCAGGTTAGAGTCAGCAGACCTAAGTAACCCCGTTCTTTCCCCTCTCCGGGTCTCAGTTTCCCTTCTGAAAAACGGAATTATGATGTCTAAGGACCCTCAAAGGTCTAGTCCCGTCATTTCTTTTTTAGTATACTAAGATGCGCGTGGCTTTTTTTTCTGAATGTTATATAACCTCTTCCCTTCTTTAGATAAACATTTATATGGTTAAAAATAACCCTCCTCTAAAAATTTGTTTTTCCAATGTTTTTAAAATTCATAGGACATGAACAAAAACATACACCCTTTATTTATTCCCTATTCTGTTTAAAAAAAGGCTTTAGCAGTTGGCAGATTAAAGATAGGTGAAGATGGTTTGAGGCTGGACACAGATAGGAGGAAAGCTGGTCACACATTAAGCCTGGAACGGACTTGAGGAGTCACCCTGGTAACCGTGGTGTTCTAGCGATCTCCCTTTCTGCATCCAGGCTCAAAATCAGGGGGACTCGCACAGATCCTGACTTCAGCAGACTATCTGATTACTTCATGGAAACTCAACCTTCTGAGCTCCCTCCCCAGGCACACCAACTCTTCTGGCGTCTTCCAAACCCCCATCTACCTGGCTACAGCTGACGTCATACCTACCGAAGTCTCTGATTGACTACCACAGAAACAGAGATTATTTGGGGGTCACTGTCTTAAAGCGCTAGTTTGCAGGGGTTGGGGTGAGCGTGCGGGTTCTGTCCCCTGTGTCTACCTCCTGAAAAGTACAACAGTATTTTCGTAGGATTGGAAGAACTTAAGGCTCCACTGACCATCTTATTTTCCAAACCAAATGGTCATCCCCTGGGTAACCAGGCTCCAGTATAAGCAGTTTCCTCTTCAGAATGTAATTTCTTTAGGGCAAGAACTGTCTAAGCCTTTGTACTGGTAACCTCTCAGCACTTAGCACAGTAGTGGCACCTCATAAATTCTTAAAAAGTGCTTTGTAATTCATTTGTGCTTTCCCAGTTCCTATTACAAAACTTTGCACTTAGTAGGCTTAAGAAACATTTGTTGGATTGAATTGAATCAGACACAGAATACCAGTTCCTCTCACTTTTTAGAAAAAAAAAACCGATCTTTAGAACAAATCCTCCTCCTCCCGCCCCCATTACTACTGTCCAGCTCAGCCTTACTCATTGGATGAGCGTTGCCTCAAACTGAGACCTGTTGAAGACCTTAGCTTAAAAAGACCAAGGTCTTTCACTACACCTGGAGCCCTGTCCAGTCATGTTGATCTGTCTAGCTACTGGACACTGATGGCTCCAGACAAGAAAGTGAGGCTGGTGACTTTGTACAGTCCTCCCTCACTTAATTCCAATTCACTTCCATCACCGGGATGTCATGGACCTCTTCCAGAAGGTCGGAGACACGACTGTCATTGGTCCAACCCAGGTATGTGACATTTCCCAAACTCATCATTTATTTGCCTTCTCTCCCAGGAGCTCTAGCAATGGCCTCCAAAGTGTAATACCCGCACCCCAAGGGCCTATTAAATACACAAGAGTATTAAGATTAATACTTATTAAGTGATATTAGTATTAGTATTGAGTACCAGGGTGCAGAAAGAAAATATTTTTTAACCAAAAAAGTCAGTTTTTACTAGTATTTAGTATATGGATCAACACTGGAGCACTCATTTGGCTCATAATCCTAGAGTCCTCACTTAATCCCTATGTCTCATGCTAAAAATCTCAGGGAAAAGGGTGAATTGCACAAGACAGCAAGGTTGACAGCTGTGCCCTCTTGTTCATTCCTTTTCATCATACTGCAGTTCACATGTGCCTGATTATGTGGATTTTCAGATTACTTAGCCCTTACAAAATGAGTCAGTGGCTTAAAAAGACTCTTGCAAAAAATTCTAGATTGAAGATACTGACTGATTTGAGCACAAGTAAACCAGAAAATGGCAGAGCTGATATTTTATTCCAAGTACAGGCTTGGTCAGCCAAATTACAAAGTGAAATTAATGACAAGATCTACAGGTAGGCCAAAACAGCACCCTCAAAATTATCTGAAAAAAATTTACATATTTCATACATTCAATAACAAACCTTGCATTAAGAGCATATAATACTTTGAGATATTAGCTAATGATAATACAAAGCCATGATTATCAAGACACTTAAAACTATGCTTTTGTTACCGAAGATGATATTACCTAATTCTCTGGGTAAAGGGGAAGGGAATTAACAGTATTAAACGCCTACTATGTGCTTAGTACTTTAGAAATATTATCTGCTTTGATATCTGTACACCTGAGAAATCTGGAAACAATTTTCTAACCTGTTTAAAAATCTTCCAATTTTAGGGTTTTTTAAAATACATTTATTAAAAATGAAAAAAAAAAAGCTTGATTATACAGTAGACAGGGCTGGAAGTCAGGAAGTTCTGAATTCAAACCCTGTTCTCAGATGCTTGCTGAGATCCAGGGCAAGTCCCTTAATCTCTCTGGACCATAAAATGGGGACACTAGCAACTTTTTAGGGGTATTGTGACGACTAATAACATACACATATGTACATATATGAAAACCTTTAAGTTATATAAATACCATTATTTCAATTAATTTCTAGTAATTAGCACCAGAAATAATGGAAATGATATTGCTAACAGCTGACGCTGACACAAGGCTTGAAGGTTTACAAAGTACTTTCCACATTAATCTAGGCAAACGATAAAATTGAAAAAGTACTGATTTAAATTCAGAAACAGACATTCAAAAATCAGTGTTAAAATGAAGCATTCCATTGCTGAGAAATTTTAAAATATTTTTGTAGTTCATAAAATTTAAAAATTTTTAAATCTCCATCCCTTCCTTTATGTCTATATTGATATAGTACATACATATGTACTATAAACCATACATATGGTTTATAAAAATGTAAGTGATTGAGGGGTGGCATGCTGGACAAATGTTTACTAATGAGGTATGCAATGAAAAGCTGAGACTCCAGTTACTTTTCTGCTTCCACAATCACTTCTGCACCTGTGGGTCCTTTGGCTAAGTGCTACCCATCTATCATGTAATTCCCAGATTTTCTCATTACCTTTTAAAGAGACAGCAAATTAATTATATTGGCAAGAACACTGGAATTGGCGTTAGGAGACCTGGATTCAAATCCAGTCTGACACTAGTTATGTGACCAGGAAATCACTGAGCTTCATTTTCCTATCTGTAAAATGGAATCACTCACTTCATTGGATTGTCACATCAACTGGCAATGTTTTGCAAATCTAGGTGCTACATAAATGCCAGCTATTGCTACCTACTCTATCCCTCATGAATATATTTCCAGTCGTATTCCAAGCACTGGTCTCATTTCTTCAAGTTTCCATACCTATGACATCAAACATGGGTTACCCAATCTTCATAAATAGCTTCCCATTAATTACTTGCTCCTTCTTTGACACCCTTAGACTAGTTCCCTTCTACAGGAAAAGAACCAAGTTAATCAGCCCAAAAGAGGATTGGACCAATGTGGACTTTGTTCTTGGACTTGATTCTAAAAGTTCATGCATGAATACAACTGGAAAATACGAAATACAGGTAATGGGGTATAGAAATTTATCTTGCTCTAAAGGACAAAAGAGAAGATGGGGGTGGATAAGGGAAGGGAGGAATGTTAGAAGGGAGGGCAGATTGGTGGTAGGAGTAATTAGAATGCTTGGCGTTTTGGGGTGGGGGGAGGGGAGAGAGGGAGAAAATTTGGAACTCAAAAAGTTCATGCATGAGCATTTATTAAATGCCTACTACATTTGATGAGTTGGGGACACTAAAGAAACGTGCTTTTAAGGAAGTTAAAGTATAAAATTTGATGTGGATCTCTTACCCATGACATTTCATGAGACATTTTGACCCTTACTTTGGCCCACCCCTCCCTCCCTTCACCCTCAAAACGAGCTCCCAAAGTGCCTTGATTTTCTTCTGTGTCCCACCTCAGATTGTGAGCCCCCTCCTAAAACTGGTATGGAGATGCCTGAAATCATGACCTGAGTATGCTCCGTTTTGATAACTTAGCAACAGTATGTAATGCCAACTTTTATTGCCTGAGTTCTAGGATGTCAGTAGTGCAAACCCCATTCCCGTGCTACTATCAGTAGCCAGGACAGCCAGACCCAAAGTGGCCTTCCTCCCTGTGATCAGGCAAGATAAAAGCAACCCCTGCTCCTTAATCACCACCCCCTTAAACTCCAACCCTACTTTTAAGGTTAAGGGACAAAGGTAAGAAGAGAATGAGCTCTTTACTTTGGACATAAGTTTCCAAAACAATAAAAGAACTAATAAGCCACGTGAGTTTTGTATTTTAAAGTCAAAAGGAACTTAACAATGTAACATTTCCCTAGTGTTTCAAGGATTAAGTAAGATTCCTATTTTATCCCTTATCAACAAACCTTAACATAGTTTTTGAGACCTTATGGATCATGTAGTCCAATACTCATTTAGAGATGAGCCAGTTAAGGCCAAGAGGAAACATTTATTACTTTGATCACAATAAATGTTTATTGAAGCCTATTCTGGCTTGTTGGGGGTATAAAATACTCACAGCCTAGTAAAAGAAAACCATAAAAACACTGGACAATGTTAAGATCAACTTTCAGATTACGATAGTCAGCAATGTAGAATATAATTTGGGAATTAACAATCCAACCGGCAGAAAAGTAGTACTAAAGCACTGACTTCAGTCAAGCAATCCTGACTGCTAGTTCTTTTTTATTTCTGACCCATTATTAGTAATACTACTGCTCATAAGCCTCTTTCCCTAATAAGAAGCCCAGGACATGGGTCCTAAGCCACAAATAGAATCCTTGAGACAAAAAGGGTACATACATCAAAGCAGACAGCACCAGGGAGAGTATGCCACTTGAGAACACCAGAGGCAAACAGACCATTGTGTCATTTTTTATTGACAAAAATAATCCAGCAAACAATATTCACAGACGGCGACCACGGCGACCACCCTTTCTGCGAGTACTGTCAGAGGGGATTGGAGTGACATCCTCTGCGGAAAGGAAGAGATAAAACATTATGTTCCTGGGACCATATAATACTAGGAAGTTTTAAAATACATAATCAACACAGTATCAGAGCTGTAAGAGACCTTAGAACCTTCTAAAATGGTTTCTACCACAGAGCAGAGAATAGCAGAACTAGGTCAGGCAAAAGAAACAAAAGCCTGCTGAGAAAAGGGGGCAAAACACATTTGGTGAAGAAATGTCATGTGATACTTCTTGGTAGGAACTGTCTGATCAGAAACCAACACCTTCAACAGACATTCATCTATCTTTGAATAGAACTACAGGTAATCTAATCAAGTTCTCTCTGCAATCACGTGTAACCCACAAGAAAGGAATAACTCACCAATCCGCCCGATCTTCATTCCAGAACGTGCCAGGGCTCTCAGAGCTGACTGTGCACCAGGGCCAGGGGTCTTAGTCCTGAGAAAAGTCATCAAGTCAGAAAAAGTTCCTTCATCTCTCCCTGAGCTAAAAATATAAGGCTTGAACACTTACTTATCATCATGGGCTCCAGTTGTATGTGCAACATTATACAGCATTTTACAGTTAGAAGAGACCTAGCACACATTGCCTTCTGTCCTCACAACAAGCTGATAAAGTAGGCAAGGCAATTATGGGGGACACTGTGATCCCTATTTTATGGATGAGAGGGTGAAGTACTGAGGGTTCTACAGTAATAACCTACATGGCCTTTAGGCATATCTTCTTCCTGTTTCTTGCTTTCTTCACTTGATAAACAGAAATCATAAAGCCTACCCAAGCCCACATTTGCTTCCCTCAAGAGTTTGTTCTGAGGATCCACTGAGATGGCTGTAAAAGTGATCTGAAAAATCCAAACCCCTATACAACTTCACAAGATGACTGATCTTCTATCAGCTTTCCTGTGATGCCTTATGGTGGCATGGAAGTGACACAAGGTACTAAGGCAAAACAAAAGGAGCCATATACACCAAGTTGAAAAAGCTCTGACTCTGTCTCCACTAAGTCAAGGGCTGAACTTTCCTATTTACCACTATTCTAATGGAAAACTACGTACAAACTTTCAAGGTGTGAAGGTATCTAAGTCTTTTGACTAGAGAGAAAGTACTCATGCCAAAGACAAGTAGGCCTGGCATACCTGCCAGTGAGGTACCTTTCATAGGCCTCCAGGGCAAGGTGAGATTGACTCTCCAGGGCTTACCTAAATGGTAACACAAACTGATAGCCTAAAGAATGGAAACCTCTTCTACCCAGTTTCTCTTCATTTCAGGCACTTAGCCCACCATTTCCTGGGCTAGAGTCCTCTCTTAATACATATTTTAAAAGACCCTAGCCTCATGCTCCCTCCGTAGTAACCAGACTAGTTGCATTTCCAACACTACCCTGAAAACCACAGTGTGGCAGTTCAGACAACATGCAGGGCTGTCTGGGCACAGTATGCCCAAAGATTTGATCCAATGGAATCTTAAGTTCTCCCCTGTATTGTGGTGCAGAAAATACACCTGAACCTAGAGCCAGGGGACCAAAATCTGAACCCTAGTTCTTTTGCTTACTACCTATACAGCAAGGAGCAATTCGCCAGCAAGTCCCAGGGAATTAGTGGGAAAGGTTACCATAAGCAAGGTGACAGTTTTTTATTTTCAAGATGGCACTCTTTCCATGAGACCATGCCATCTCACTGAAGATACCAGGAAACACACACCTATTTCCCCCTGTGGCCCGAAGTTTGATGTGAAGGGCAGTGATGCCTAGTTCTTTACATCTCTGGGCAACATCCTGAGCAGCCAACATAGCAGCATAGGGAGAAGACTCATCTCTGTCAGCCTTGACCTTCATCCCACCAGTCACTCGGCAGATGGTTTCTCTGTAGACAAAAATGCCATCAATCATTCATCGAAATGAAAACTCCCAAGGGACACAGATAGCTAACATTCTTAGTGGGACTTCTATCCAGATACTCACTTGCCAGAGAGATCAGTCACATGGACAAAGGTGTCGTTGAAGGAAGCAAAGATATGGCAGACACCAAACACATTCTCTCCTTCTGCAACTTGAGGTCCAAGGCTGATGACCTGCTCTTCCTTCTTTTCCTTCCCCTTGCGAGGTGCCATTTCTGGGCAAGAGAGAAAGATACATTTTCAAAGATATTTTCAAATACGTGCCATTTTTACACTTGCAGGATTTCTTCCCCTAGGACCAGTCGATTCAACATTTTCACTTACTTCAAAAACATACCACATGGAGGGAATGCACAATGAAACTACTATGCTATAAGGGAAATCAGGTTATAGCTTCACACAAAAGCTAACAGGTCAAAAACCACTCATTTAAAAATGGCTACACACACCAGGCTTTTCATATAGTAGGCACACAAACTTCTGGGTCAGGCAGTGTAGAATAGTTAAAAGATTGCTAAACTGGTAAGCACTTTAAGACCTGAGTTTGAATCCTGGTTGTCAATAATCACAGGTTCTTAAATAGTCACTTCACCCCTCTGATTTCCAGTGTCTACTATTTACCCTGTCATAAAGAAAGAAATGGTAAGTGCTACATAACTGTGAACTATTATTAAGTGTTAATAAGATGCTAGTAAAATGCTTTACAAAGCTGATAATTTAATCTGGATGAAAAATATAAAATCAATCATGTTTTTAAAAAAGCTTCTAATTTGCAATCCTTCCAAAAGAATGAAGTATATATAAATAGTAGTAAAAGAAAAAAAAACTATATAATGATAATACAGGGTCTGGAAAACACCTTGAGAGACCTCTATTTTACAACTGGAGAGACTGAGGACCCAAGAGAAACTGTGATTTGTCTAAGATCTCACAGGTCATGAACACCTAACTTTGAAACCCAGGTTATCTTTACCAGACAACTGCTTAATAAATTTTCCCCCTTCCTCAGTCATTACCACCCCTAGTACTAGCTGCTATTAGAATGACCTAAATTTTTCAACAACAAGAATTTCTTTGGGACTCATGTGACAGGCAGGAGGGATACAAATGAAACAGTCCCTACCCTCAATATGCTTACATTTTTAATGGCATATTTAGATAATTTTCACATGCTACAATTTGAAGCACTGGGTCAGGAAACAAGCACAAAATAAAAGCTCTTGATTAAATGCTTTTGGTTGCCAAGAGTTCGATTCCAAAAAGTGGTGTATAATATGAAGAATATTAAGACTCAGTTCCACTTCTGAACCTGCCTCCCTGTCAAAGTGTTAAAGAGTCAAAGGTGAACCAGTATTATCTGTTAGACTGGGAGCTTCCCAAAGACAACTGTCTTATTCATCTTCCCTATGCCCCAGCTAGGAAAGTGCTTTGCACATAGGCTCACTGACTTAAGAGTTGGAAAGGACCTAAGAGATCAACTAGTCTACCCCTTTAGTTTTACAGAAAGAAGCTAAGGCCCATAGATTAAGTTATTTACCCAAACATGCACAGGTAGTGACAGTTCTGCAACTTTAAGCCTCTGAATCCAAATCCAATGTTTTTCCCATCCAACTTAGCTTTCCTCCTTTCACAGGGTGGAAGAATTTTCCACAGCACCTCCAAACCCCAAATAGTTTCATCAACATACTAATTCTGCAGAGCAACTTATCTAAGAAGGGACACTGCACTCCACTCCAGGTCTGACTAGTTTTACACTTCAAACTGAAATATTAAGCTCTTGTTGGTCTGTAATATAAAATTCAACTACAATCACACAGAATGATTACTGGTGTCTGAACTCCTAAAGAAGTTTGGTGTCCAAGCTTCCACTTGGACAGTATCATGCTGTCTTTCTTCCATTACATTCTCCTGAGGTAGGTAGTACAAATAATATCTGTGTATTTCAAATGCAAGAACTAAGCAGGGCTTAGAGGCTCAATTCTCACCTAGTCAGTGGGAGAAAGAGGTCTCATCTATTTAAAAAGAAGTTGGAAAGAAAAGAGCCAAATGTACAGGCCATTTCTCAACTGAAAAATGGGTCAAAGATATAAATAGTCCCCTGAAATCCAAGCTATTTATAGTCATGAGAAAAAATGCTCTAAATCACCACTAATTAGAGAAATGCAAATTAAAGAAATTCTGATTCCACCTCATACTCATCCAGAGCAGCAAAACATGACAAATAAGGAAAACAATAAACTCTGGAAGGGCTGTAAGGAAAAAGACAATATGTTGCGCTGTTGGTGAACCTGTTAACAGATCTGGAAAATGATTTGGAATTTGACACAAAAAAATTACTAAGCAACGAATGACCCAACTATACCACTGCTAGGCCTATGCCAAAATGAGATCAAAGAAAAGAAAAAAGGTCCTTCATGGACAAAAATTTATAGCAGCTCTTTTTGTAATGACAAAAAAACCTTAAAACTAAGGAATGCTGATCAATCAAGGAATGGCTGAAAAACCAGTCTGTGTGACAGAATACAACTGCCAAGTCAACAAGAAAATAGAAAATAAAAAAGACAAGTAAAGACTTAGATGAACTAACTGATGCAAAGTGAAGTAGGCAAAAAGCATAACAATTTATGATATTATTTATCATCGATATTATAAAAACGAACAATTTTGAGACACTTATAAACTGATTAAGAATGAAATGAGCAGAACCAGGAGAACAAGTTATACAGTAACACCAAGACTGGAAAAGCGTGAAAGCTGATTCCTGAGATACATAATTTATTTTGCTAACTACGAATGGTTACAAGAAATTTCCTCTTCTTTTCAATAGGGTAGGGGCAGATTTCTGGTCATTTCAGAAACGGTGGAGGGGGAGGAGGTGTTGGCTACAAATGTGACAAGTTGCACGCTTCCTACTGGGTCACTGTATTTATTAACGGTGTGCTTGTTACAAGAGCCTTCTCGTGAAGCGAGAAGAATAAGTGCATGTAACGTAAAATGCACACAAACGTAAGCTGGACTTTACTCTGACGCTGCCTCCAGAACTGGCAATGTAGCCTCAAAAATGCTCCTTTCCACGTGTTACTCCAAGAACTACGCCGCGCCGACTCCCCCTCCCGGCCCGGGTCGCCCCACACTGTCCAGCGCCCTGAGGCTCTCCCTGAACCGGGGCCCCTACGTCCCCCAACCCCGGAGCCGCAGACCTCTCTTCCACCGCTGATCCCAGATTCCCTAGCCGCACCTCCCCCCGCCCCCTTCCCCAATGGCGCTCCCGCCGGGGCCCCAAACCCCCCCTTCCCTGCCCGTCCCTGGTCCCCGCGCCCTCCTTCCCAAGAGAAAGCGGCGGCGATGAAAGGGCACAGTGTCAGCTTCTCTCCTGAGAGGTCCCCGGGCACCCCCGAGGCTCCTAATCCAAGGATGGGGACCGATGGTGGGGAGGCCGCAGCCCCTTACCTGTTCCTCTGCTTGGGCCGCCACCACCGGAAAGGGAAAGCAGACGGTCACGGGGTCCTGGGTCCCCTGCGATCACCCGGAAGTTGTACCTCGGAGAACAGGAAATGAATGGAAGAGCTAAATTCCCCTCATTTCCTGAAGATAAAAGTAAAACTTACATTCTAAAAGAGACACGAGTCATTTGCCGGACGTCGGAAAAAAGTAAAATTTAAATAATTTGGAGATGTTGTCTTATAACTTAATAGGGGAAGAGGAAGAGGCGTGTCCCAGAATGGCGGCGTCCGGAGGACGACATCGAGACGCCTTTCCAAGATGGCCGCTTCCATGCTAAACTACTTCCTCCGTACATCTCCTCCCCTCCCCCCAAGTGGAGGGGAATTAGCTTCTTTAAAACCTAAAGTGATAAGGGGGAAAGTTGTGATGATTATAACTAACAAAAATGACTCTTTTGTATGCTTTCTTAATGTCTACAAAACAATTTCTTCGCAGCAAACTTCTGAAGTAAATATATCTTTTTTTCTTATTGCACCCATTTTGCAGAGGAGGCTATTGGAGGCCTAGGGTGGAGAAATGAGTTGCCCAAGGTCACACAGCTAATGAGAGTCAGGGTCCAGATTGTGACTTCACTATAGGTTGGGAGCAGCTATCTGCCTGCACCAGTGGAGCTGGTTTTCTTACAGAGCCTTTAGTCCCTGTTCCAATGAAATCCCAACCTGGGCCACAAAAGGGATTCAGCAGTTGGTGAGGAGGGCAAGGCCAAGGCCCCGGGGGAGGGGGCGGGGGAAGCCTGGGAGCAAGGTTACCAGGAGGCAGAAAAGGAAATAATTAATCAATAAGCATTTATTAAGCACCTACTATGTACAGGGCACCATGCTAAGCGCTTTACAAGTATCTATCAGTAAACATTTATTGACCATCAGAGCTAAGGAACACTCTGCCATAGTGGGAAGATCTGGGCGCTGGCGGGAAGGTGAGGTCAGAAGACCTAAAGTGTAGTTCTTGCTCTGCAATTAACTTTCTCTGTAAGACTGGACAAATTATTAATCCTTTTTTGGCCTCCGTTCTAAAATAAGTGAAGCATCCTAGATCGTCCCTTAGGTGCTTCCAGGCTCTGACATTCTGTACGCTCAGAGACTTTACAGTGTGGAAGACTGGGAACTCACATCCTAGGGCCATATTTGAAAAGTACATTTCCTTTCTGCCCCAGGATTGTCTAACCCTAAAACCCTTGGTCCCTCATCTAGAATCACACAGATCCAAGAAAAGATGGTTATCATTCTCTTCTCTCTTTTTAATCCTTCTCATTTTCCCCTTCTCCACCCTACCACCCCCCAAGCCAATATCAATTATACTCTCCCAGCCCTTTCTTCATCTCTGCTCTGTCCCAGGCCCTTTGCTTTTACCTCCTTCCCCATTAGCTGAAACCCCTCCTTCTTTCTTTTTTTAGATTTTCAGTGGCCCCTGGCTTTATTAACCATTTCTATGGCACCTTTGTCCCTCGGTCTTCAGCCTCATTAATCTCTGAGAAAGGACCACTGGATGTAATGGCTGTGGGGCCTTGTGATCCCAGAGTGTGTCAGTGTGATTGACCAGGATAAGAAACTGGGTTCCTGCTGTCGCTCTTGGCTCCTCTAATGCACAAAGAGGAGCTTTTGTTGTCTCTGTCATTTTCCCACTCTTAAAGAAGGACATTCCCTAAGCTCTGTCCTCTGCCCTCTTTCTTCCTATTCCCTACTCACTTCTGCTGTGGTTTCAACTGTCACCTCTGTCTAAGACTTACAGCTCTTTTTCTCTAGCCACAACCTTTCCCCCAAACGTCAATCCCATATTCCATCTGACTGCTGGCATCACCAGGCCTTTCAAACTTAGTACACCACAAATTGAGTTCTTCAGCTTCCCTCATATACTAGCTTCATCTTTTTCCTTCTTCTGTCAAGGACATCACCATCCATCCCATCCTTCCACAGTTTCCCAGGTGTACAACTTCTGAGTTATCCTTAATTCCTCATTTCCCCCTCAGCCTCTATATCCAACTGGCTGCTGGATCTTATCTCTCCCAACTTCACATCTTTTGTACCCATCCCTTAAGACTTTCATTACCTCTCACCTGGATGATTGCAATAACTTCCTAAATGAACTGTCCCCTTTAAAGATCTCCCCTCTCTAATTCATCCTCCACATAGCTGCAAAATTGGTAAAGCACATGGTAAGGTGCAGGTCTAATCATGTCATTCCCCTGCTGGTAGGCAATCCTACTAGATCTGCCTTATCCACTCACTCCTACTCTGCTCTGTGACTCTTCCAAACTTTCATCCCTCCTCAAACCTCCAATGACTTTCCTCCCACTCTCTTAGCTGAGAATTTTTCCTCACATTTTATAGAAAAAAAATAGAGGCTATTTAATGTGATCTCCCTCTTCTCTCCTCTTCCTCACCTCATATCACTCATTTTTTTCTTCTTATGAAGTAGTAGCTTCTTATGAAGAAGTAACCTTACTCCTTACCAAGGCTAGCCCTTCTACTTGTACAAGTAATCTCATTCTATTCTGTTTCCCCAACAGATTGCCCCCTCTGTCATCCCCACTCTCGGTTATTTTCAATTTCTCCTGGTTCACTGGCTCATTCCCTACTGCTTACAAGCATGCCTCTGTTTCCCCTTCCTGAAAAAACCTTCACTTGATCCCTCTATCCCTACCAAGTGTCCTCCTATATCTCCTCTGTCCTTTGTAGCTAAACTCCTCAAAAAGGCCATCTACAATGGGTGCCTCCACATTCTCTCCTCTCCCTCTTTTCTTAACCTCTTATAATCCAGCTTTCATTCCATTGAATGACCTTATCATTCCACTGAAACTTCTCTCTCCAAAATTACTAATGATTTCTTAGTTGCCAAATCCAATGGTCTTTTCTCAATCCTCATTGTCGTTGACCTCTCTGGAATCTTTGACACTGTTGGTCACTCTCTCCTTTTTGATACTCTCTTCTCTCTAGGTTTCTGGGACTCCATTCTTCCCTTCTTGGTTCTCCTCCTATTTTTCCAACTTCTCCTTTTTCTCACTTGCTGGATCTTCTTCTAGATTGTGCCCTCTAACCTAAGGTGCCCTTGAAGGTTCTGTCCTGGGCCCTCTTTCCTTCCTCTTTACTACTTCACTTGGTGAACTCATCAGTTCCCATGGATTTAATTACCATCTCTATGCTGATGATTCTCAAATCTACCTATCCTGCCCCAACTTCTTTGCTCAGCTCCCATTTGCATTTCCAACTGTCTTTTAGGCATTTTGAATTAGATATCTAGTAAATGCTCCCCCATCCCCATCCCTGCCATCTTCCCTATCACTGTAGAAGATGTCACCATCCCAACCTAAGAGTCATCCTCAATTTTTCACTATCTCTTATCTCCCGAATAATCAGTCTGTTGCTAATGCCTGCCAATTTCACCTTTGCAACATCTCTCAATACTCCCCCCAACAACTTATCTCTCCTCAGATACTGCCACCACTCTAGTACAGGCCCTCATCATCCCACACCTGGACCATTACAAGAGCTTGATGGTGGGTCTGCCTTCCTCAAGTTTCTCCTTCCATTCCATTCTCCTTCTCCAATCCATTCTCCATTCAGCCCATTTTTTCCTAAAAAAGAAGGTCCAAGTATGTTACACACACACACACACACACAGAGCACTACCACCACCACCACCATCACTCAGTACTCTCCAATGACTCCCTATTTCCTTTAGCATCAAATACAAAATCATTTGGTTGGCATTCAGAGCCCTTCATAACTTAGTCATCCTACTTTCCCAGTCTTCTCATACCTTACTCCCAGACAGGTACTATTTAATCCAGTGACCCCAGCCTTTTGGCTATTCCACAAACAATTTACTCCTCAAAGTTCCAGACACATTCTCTCTGGCTCTCTCCCAAGCCTATTCTCTCTCTCTCTCTTTCTCTCTCTCTCTCTCTCTCTCTCTCTCTCTCTCTCTCTCTCTCTCTCTCTCTCTCCTGCTCTAATGATTGCCCTCCTTGGCTTCCATCAAGAACCAGCTAAAATCCCTTCTCCTATAGGAAACCTTTCTCAACCCCTATTAATTCCAGTTCTTTCCCTCTATTAATTCCAACTTATCCTATATATCTATATCTATATGGATATATAGATATGGATAGATAGATATACACACACACATACATATATATGTATAGCTTGTATGTATATATTTATTTCTTCATTGTCTCCTGATTAGTTTGGGAGCTCCACGAGGGTAGAGACTATCTTTTCCCTCTTTTTGTACCCCAGTGCCTAACACACTGACTGGCAAATAGTAGATACTTAGTAAAGGCAGCTAGGTGGCACCGTGGATAGAGCACTGGGTTTGGAATAAGCAAGACTCATTTTCATGAATTCAAATCCAGTCTCAGACACGTATTAGCTGTGTGACCCTGGGTAAGTCACTTAATCCTGTTTGTCTCAGTTCCTTATCTGTCAAATGAACTGGAGAAGGAAATGGCAAAGCATCCCAAAAGGGTCATGAAGAGTTAGACAAACAAAAGTGCTTATTAAATATTTATTGATTAATTGATTTAAGGTTCAGCTTAGGCACCATCTTCATCAAGAAGCCTTTCCTGGACCACTTTCAAGGCCACTAGATGGCATAGTGGAAAGAAAGTTGGGCCTGGAGTCAGAAAGAACTGAGTTCAAATCCAACCTCAGACCTAGCTAGCTAGCTGTGTGATCCTGGGCAAGACACTGAAACTCTGTTTGCTTCATCTGTTTCCTCATCTGTAAAATGGAGATAATAACAGCACCTACCTCACAGGATTGTTGTAAGGATCAAATGAGATAATATTTGAAAAGTGACACATAATAGATGCTATATAAATGTTTATTTCCTTCTCATCCCCTTCCTCTGCTTCCAAGTTTTCACTCAAAGTAGTCCTTTTACAGCATACACACTTATTCCATCCGTGAAGCCAATGCTCTAAATATTGTTAGAATAACTCTCTGACTCTCTGAATGACCATCAAGACAGATCTTGAGGCAAAGAAGGGAGGAGACGGGGATCTAGGTAATAAAGTTACTGAGCTAAGTTGAGCTGTCATCTACTCCACTGAGAATACAGTCAAACTGTAGAGCAAGGGTATGGCAGGAGCGACAAGGCTGGAGATGTGCCAGGCAAAGCTTCCAGATGTATCGCTTGATCCCAGGTTACTACCTTTTCCCTTATCCTCACACCAGTAAAGCAGACTTGAAATATATTGAACAACAAAATGCCAACTTCTTGATATTGTTCAATAACATCTCTTTAAGGAGATAAAGAACAACAAAGATAAGATGGTTAGGAGACATCACTTACCCTCTCTGGGTTCAGTGTAAAATAAGGAAGTCAGACTAAATGGTCTGTAATGACCTTGAAAGGTTTAAGACCTAAAATCCTATAAGTCTGTTTATCATATAAACTTAAAAAAAGAAAGTGAGAGAGAATTTGGAAATTCCAGGGAGGCAGATTTCAGTTCAGTATAAGAAGAGCTTCCTAACATTCAGCTCCCAACAATGCCTCATGAGATAGTGAGCTTCCTGATCTCGAAATTGGATACTATAAAGGGGACTCCTATTCAGGTATAGGTCAGAGAAGATGCTCCTGAGATCCCTGCTAACCCAAATTCTTTAATTCTAATGTCTTCTTGTGTCTTATTCTCTCTCTTCATCTATGAATTAAAGGATGATAGAAAATAAGTACTGCCATAAACATCTATTTCATTTCTAATTTTCCTACCAAGGAGGATGATCTTTAGAATGCAAAAGATGGAGCAAAGCTAGTTTTGAGGGCACTGGAACCTACAGTATGTGAGGAGATGATGAGAAAGCACCTAGCTGCCCACGTTGAATTCAAGTGGCTAAGCCCAGATGTATTCCATCCCAAGGGAGGACTGAAAGACTGGTTAATGTGATTGCTAGACAGTGATCTTTGAGAAATCATAGAGAAGAGGAGAGGAGCTAGGAGATAGATGAAGGATAACTTTTTATTTCACTTGATCCTCACAACAACTCTGTGAAGCAGATATTATTATCCCCATTTTACAGATGAGAAAACTGAGGCACAGAGGAAGTAAATAAATTGTTCAGCTTGAAATATTCAATGGTAATTAGTGATGTGAGACTGAACCTCAGGGAACAGACTGGGGTTAGGAGTCATCTACTCATAGAGTTGATGAGGTTACCAAGAGTGAACATAGAGGAATAAATGAAGAAAGACCAAGAAAGAAACTGGTGGAAGACCCACAGTTGAGGAACCTAAAGTGGAGGATGACCCAGTAAAGGGTCAAACAAATCAGGAAGTGTTCCAGGAGAGACAAGTATCCAAAAAAAAAAAAAAGCAAAAAAAAACCCAAACAACCCTAGGGAGGAGAGAGTATCCAGGGGAGAAGGTGGTCAGCAATGTCAAATACTGCAGATAAGTCAAGAAATAATAGGGTTGAGAAAAGTCCTAATTTCATCAGATTCAGCAATTAAGATTGAGCATCAATCAGTACTTTGGAGAGAGCACTTTCAGTTGAGTGACAACAAAAGCTTAATTAGAAAGGACTGAGGACTGAGTGAAGGTGAACAGTGTAAACAACATTTTTCTTAAGGAGAAAAGGAAGCTATATGTTAAATATCCTTCCCTTGCCCTCCTTCAAGAATTCAGATTTAACAAACACTTCATACCACTTACTATGTATAAGCCACTGTTGATGCAAAATAGAAATGACATCATGCATCAAGAAGATGGAACTGGAATGTTCTTTGTTCCCCATTGCTACTTACAAACTTTTTCTCTGCCACCAATTCTCAATAACCTCTTCTCAATCCATATTTACCACCTAATCAAGATTTTAGTAGCTGTTATCTACTCACCATGAAGACTTTCTCCTGAATGAGTTCCCTGCCTGGCTCATACTATCTCTCCTCCTTCCCAGTTCCTGCCCTCATACTAGTGTAGTTCAACATACATGTTGATACTTCCTCAAACACTCCAATCTTCCAGTTTTTCAAATTAGGTACTTCCTGTGATTTACTTCTGTACCCTACCTCAGCTACACACACTCTTGATCTTGCCATCACCCATAAATGTTTCATTTCCATGTTTATGAACTCTGAAACTCCCTTATCTGATCACACCCTGTTGTCATTCCACTTGTCCCTACACCCTGCCATGATCTTTATTGTGACTTCTAATCCCTCAACCACTCGGTTCTTTCCCAGGCCACATCACTCCTGTGCTGGCTATCTTCTCCTCCCTACCCAGTCTTCATTCACCTTTGCTGAACTATAGTTTTCCTTTCTACATCTCAACTTTCCCCATCATGGTTTCCATATGTCGTGGGTCAGCACAAGAAATTAGATGGGAATTTTGGGAGGATTTTGCAGAAGCTAAAGATTACACCCAAAAACCAGTAGATGACACACACAAAGTGTCAGAAATGCATAAAATATATGTATAGTATTGTATAATACTGATATAGTATTGTATAATACTGATATATTTTATATTTTGATACCATAATAATTTAGACTTCTTCTCTGGCACAAAGGGAGGGTCAAAACATTTTACATGGATTTTCCAGATCACCAGGGCCTCATGCCTCTAACTCCCTTGATGGGAAAGGGATAACTATAGTTCAAGCTTTCTTCTTCTCTGAAGATCATGCTGTGCCAAGCCTTAGACTTGGATTAATCCTATCATCTGATGCCTTCATCCCTATTCATGTGCTGCTGAACAGAGTTGATGAGAATCACAAAACCATGCTGATTGGGTCCAGTCCAAATTTACATTATATAATCTCAATTGGATGTTCACTCCTGCTGCAAGACAAACTTTTTATACATCTCTAATTGATTCACTATCCCACTCACCACATACTTCTTGACCAAACCTTTCCATTTTTATTCAAACCTCACCCTCTCAGCGAGAGTCTTATATCTTATTTCACTGAAAAAAAATGGAGGCCATTAACCCAGAACTCTCCTATATCCTCTCCTCAGTTAATATCACTTAGATGCTGCTTCCTCTCTTTTGCCCATCTCACATGAAGACCTTTCCCTTCTCATTGCCAAGTCTAAATACTAAATAGTAATCGTTTCTCTTTTACCCAGGAATCCTGAGGGTCTTCTCCTCCCAGTTTGATTTTTTTTTTTTTGATTAAAGGGGCCATCTCTTGAGCAACTACTTAAAGAAACCAATTCATTGAATGGGTGTATCTCACTCAAAGTGAGAATGCGATAAGACCTTAGCCTGAAGGAGCAAGGGTCTCCCATTGCATCCTGGACCTTCTCCAGTCATCCTGATGAATATCAGGCCACTGGATCCAGATGGCTCAGGAGAAGAAAGGGAGGCTGGTGACCTTGCACAGCCCTCTCTCATTCAAATCAAAGTCAATTGCAAGTCATGTCATCATCTTAATGTCATAGTCCTCTTTGAGAATGAAGGACAAACACAACAACAACACAACAAGCCAAGTCTAATCCCTTTTAATGTGATCCTATTCCATCCTTTCTTCTCCAGCATTTTGCTTCCTCTATCATTCCCATTCTCTCACTAATCTTAAATCTGTTCCGTCTATTGTTTGCTTTCCCACAGCCGTCAGATACACCGATGTCTCCCCCATCTTCAGAAATCCCTCACTTGAGCTCTCCATCCCCAGTAGACATAGTTTCACATCTCTCTTCCCTTTTCTGACTAGACTCCTTTTGGACAGTTATAAGTCCTCTACTTTCCCTCCTCATACTCTTCTTAAATCTCTATAGTCTAGCTTCCAAACTTCTTATTCAATTGAAACCACTCTCTCCAAAGTTACCAGTGATCTCTTAATCACTTAATCTAGTGGCTCTTTCTCAATCCTCATCCTTCTTGATCTCTTTATAGCCTTTGACATTTTCAATGACCCTCTTCTCATCTCTTTAGATTTTCGTGACACTGCTCTCTCTCTTGGTTCTTCTCTTGCCTGTCAGACTTTGTCTTTTGAGTTTCTTTTGCTGGCTCCTCTTCCAAGTTCAACTAACCGTGAGTATACTCCAACGCTATACCTTACACCCTTTCTTTTCTCTACTATTTTAATTGATCTCATTAGCTCCCATAGAACTCAACTTTCCACTATAATCTCTATGCTTATGATTCCTAGATCTACTTATCTAGCCCAAACCTCTCTTGGTCTTCTGTCTCTCCAGCTTCCAATTGTTCATCTTGAACTGGATATCCTATAGACATCTTAAACTCAACATGTTCAAAGCTGAATTTATTATTATTGACTAAAAACCCTTCCATCTTCCCAGTTTTTCTCTTACTGCCATCTTCCCAATCTTCCATCCTCAGCTCCTCACTTTCACCCTGTTCTATATCCAAACTATCACCAAGTTCTGTCAATTCTACAGTATATACCCCTTCTCTCCTCTGACATTACTACCGATCTAGTGGTGATTGGAGAGAATTCCAAACGCAAAGACAGGGATAATCATAAATAAAGGATGGCAAGGGGGATGAAACAGGGACAGAGAGAAGTCTAGTTTGCTCAGACAGAAAGTAGGTAAAGAGGAACAGTATGAGATAAGGAAAGAAGCACCTACTATAATGCCAGGTACTGTGTTAAGCTTTTACAAATATTATCTAATTTAATCTTGACAGCCACTGTAGGAGGTAGGTGCCATTAGTATTCCCATTTTATAATTGAGGAAACTGAGGCAGACAGAGGTTATGTAACTTCCTCAGGGTCACTTAAGTGTCTGAGGCTAGATTTGAGCTCAGGTCTTCCTGACTCAAGGCCCAGCACTCCACCCATTGTCATCTAGCAGCCTCATGAGGCTGAAAAGGGAGTCTGGGGCTCGACTATATGAAACCTTAAATCTTAGGCTAAGAAGTTTGACTTTTCCAATACTAAACTGATGATCCTTTAGAAAATATAGAGTCTCTGGGGTGGGGGGGGGGGGGAAGGGAAGGATATGACAAGATTCGTGTGTCAGAGTGATGTCCATGGGAAAGATGAGAAAGATAGATTGGAGACTGGTGGCAGAATGACTGGTTAGGAGGCAATTATATTAAGTGAGGAAAGAAGTAATGAGGACCTAAACTGAGGTGATGGCAGTAGGAATAGAAAGGAGGGGCCAGATATGAGAAATTATGGTAGTAGAATCAAGAAGACTAGACCAATTTATTGGCTTTGCATGATCAGGGACAGTCTACATGTTGTTTGATTCCCTGGGGGCCACCTCCAGTATCTTAAACTACTATATTAATGCATAAAATAAAAAGGAGTTTTATTTCTAATAAGCATGTCTAGAAGTAGGTTTCTATGCATAAAATCAAATCTATCATTATTTACAAATGCAATTTGAATTCACAATAATATATTCAGTTACTCCAATAGTTCACCGTAAGCTTTTAACATGGATAAAAAACCAATACGACACAAACATTTTTAACTCTACAATTTTGAATTCTGTAGAATTGGGGATATGTGAAAAAGCACCTAAAGAACCTCACTGAAATAAATACAAAGAGGTCTATATTCAGTTTTCACTCTAAAAATTTAAGACAATGCTGTTCTCTTTCTCTGGTCTTCAGTCTCTTCACTCTTCTCTCTTTGAGGAAAGCGATTGTATAATTTTTTAATCTATGTGTACTGGGGGTCTGGTGCATGTGCCCAGTGCCTTCTATAGGACCTCCCTGCTCTGTTCCCAGAAGAAGTCTCAGCAGGATCATTATATCACATAAGGGATAACTGCCTTGGAGAGACTAGAGCATTTTAGACATTCTGTAACTGATTGAGATCAAATATGTGGAAGATCAACTATATGTGGAAGAGGAGGCTTTTTGGCTTCAACATTTAAAAAGACTTTCATCAAAGGACACGAACAAACAGTTCTCAAAAGAAGAACTGCAAAGTATTCACATAAAAAATGCTCTAAATATCTAATAATAAGAGAAATATAAATGAAAACAACTCTTACATTTTGCTTCACACCCTGGAAATTGGTAAAAATGACAAAAATGGCAACAGTCAATGTTGGAGGAGCTGTGGGGACATAGGCACACTCATACATCATTGGCAGAGCTGTGAAAACATTTGGGAAAGAAATTTGGAATTATGAAAATAAAGTGACTAAAATGTCCATACCCTTTAAGCCAGAAACTCCATTACAAGGAAGCCATCGATAAGAAAAAGTTTCCATATACTCCAAAATATTTAGAGCAGGATTTTTTGTGATAGTTAAAAATTGGAAACCAAGTAGGTGCCCATCAATTAAGGAATGGCTAAATAAATCATGGTATATGAATATAATGGAACATTACTGTGCTATAAGAAAATATGTGTGTCAAAATGACGAATATAGAAATATGTTTTGCATGATTGTACATGTATAACCTATACCAGATTGTTTACTGTTTCAGGAAGGGAGGAGGAGAGAAAGGGAGGGAGAGAATTTGGAACTCCAAATTTTTATAAATAAGAATGTTAAAAATTGTTTTTACATGTGATTGGGGAGAAATAAAATATTATTTTAAAAAAGAAATGATATGTATGACAAGAAGCAGAGAAGCCTGGAAAGATCTATATGAATTGATGCAAATTGAAGTAAGCAAAACCAAGAAAACAGTATACACATAACCACAACAACTTAAATGGTAAAAATGACACACCAAAAAATTAAGGAGTAATAAAAATCAAGTAGAACTTGAAGAGATATGAGAAGACACCTCCAACCTACTTCTTCCGAAGTGGGAGGTTCACAGATGTTACACATTGAGCATGTTTTTGGACTTTCTCAGTGAGGACTTTGTACTGATCTCTCTCTCTCTCTCTCTCTCTCTCTCTCTCTCTCTCTCTCTCTCTCTCTCTCTCTCTCCCTCTCTCTCTCCCTCTCCTTCTCCCTCTCCCTCTCCCTCTCTCCCTCCCTCTCTCCGTCTCTCTCTCTCTGTCTCTCTGTCTCTCTCTCTGTCTCTCTGTCTCTCTCTCTCTGTCTCTGTCTCTCTCTCTGTCTCTCTCTCTCTCTGTCTCTCTCTCCCTTTCTCTCTCCCTCTCTCTTTCTCAGTCTCTCTCTCTTTCTCTGTCTCTATCCCTTTCTCTCTTTCTCTCTCTCTCTCTCAAAAAATACTATTTGTCATATTGGATGACTCTGTGAAAGGAAGTAAGATTTTCATTTTCAGGGAGGAGGACTGAAAAGGGGGGAATACATGTGATAGCACGTGATGTAAGAAACAGAAGATATCAACAAAAGTAAAAAGACCCACTAACTTCAGCTACAGTATCTTTGCCTTATTTGACTCTGGGGCATCTCAGTTACTCCTTCATTCATGGTTTCAGGTGAAGGGAATGGGGTCTCTGACTTTGAGAGTAAAGAGAACAAGCTATAGGATTCCAGGACTTCGAGGCGAGGCCAGATATTTCAGCTATCCTCTCATCAATGCCCAGAGAGTCAAGGAGCAATCTTCCAAAGTGACCTTCTGGACATATACTAGCAAAAGCTGAAATGAGGACTCTTCTGGAAGAGGTCCTGCCTTTGCACATGAACTTGGTGCACTGCAGGAACTGAATTAAGTTTGGGCTGATGGGACCTGGAGAAGAGTATGCCCCCAGCTATTTGGGTGGTAAATGTGCTTTGTTCTTGCTGTATCTTTGAAGTAAATATTCCTTTGTAAAAACTAATTGATGTTAAGTGGTTAAATGGAACTGGGTTACTAATCACTGTCTCTTAATAGTGAGGGAAATACAGCTGGTGGAAACTCCATTAGGGGACCGTAGTGAAGGTATGCTGTCCCCTCACCAAGCCTGAGGGGCGATAGAGCTGGGTAGGTCCAGACAAAACAGGACCAGAGAACTTTGGGACATTTGTATTCCTGCAGAGGAGTAAAACAGAAAGATGTATTTGCTGAAGTTATTTGTCACTACAAGGAGATTCAGCAGCAGTTAAAGTCAAAGAGAGGCTCTTTTCGTATTATAAAGTCTTCCAGCTAAGCCTGTTTGTAATCGCTTTATGCAGATTGCTTCAATCAACAGATCAATCAACGGATCACCGGAATTTATTAATTACTTGTTACGTTCCAGAACCTGGAAATACAAATATAGGAGCTAGAGAGTCCTTGACCTCAAGGGGCTTATAGGATACAACATGTTCACAGAGAAGTAAACATAGGTTGTGTACAAAATAAATACAAAGTGATTGGGGGAAGGTTGGGGGTCAGGGCAAAGAAAAACTGTGAGCACCAGTAAAGGCTTGTTGAAGGAAATGGGACCTGAGCTAAATCTTGAAGAGAGTTAAAGATTTTCTGAGGTGGTGGTAAGGAGAGAGAGCAATGGGGATGGCAGGGAAACAAGAGAAAGCAACGTCCTGTATTGGGAATAGTTGATTGGTCAGTTTGGCTAGATTGGAGAAAGAGAATGTGTAGACAGCTGGAAATACAGGCTGGCATCAGACTGTGAAGGGCTTTAAATCATGAATGCAGTGGGACAGTTTGTATTTTATTCCAGAAGCTATAAGGAACCAAAAAACTTCTTCCATTGGTCGGTGACTTTGCTTTAGGAACATAAATTTGGCAGCTGGGTAGAGAATGGTATATGGAAAGCAGATTGGAGAGGTGAGAGCCTAGAAGCTGGGAGACCACCTGGGAGGCTATTACAGTAGTCTAAGTGAGAGGTGCTGAGGGATTAAACTAGATTTCATGATTATGGTGTAAGTGGAAAGAAGAGGGTGTATGCAAGACAAGTAGAGAACAAAGAGTGAAAAAAAACCTTGCAACTTGGGCATCAATACCCAGAACGTTATAGAACCTCCTAATGAGAAAGATAACCATTCAGGAGTGTTTGGCTTAACCATTCACCTGAGAAAAACTAAGTGGATGAAGCTGGTACCTATTGTAAAAACAACACTGAAAGACTTTGGAACTGTCATCAATGCAGTGAAGAATCATGACTACAGAAAAGTAGCGAACTATTTCTCCTGCCTTATGATCAGTCAATAAGTAAACAAGCACTTATTAAGCACTTTTATATGTCAGGCACTATGCTAAGTGCTCTGAATACAAAGAAAAGCAAAAGACAGTCTCTGCTGTCAAGGAGCTCACAATTCAATGTCTCATTGCAGTATGTAATAAGGTATGTTTTTTAGACATAGGCAATGTGTTAATTTGTTTTGCCTGGCTGTATAAGCTATAACTGGGGACTGTTTTTTGTGTGTATGTGGAGTTCGTAGTAGTAGTAATAGAGATATAAAAAGAGAAAAGATCAGTAAACTTCTTAAGTGTATTTATTGTCTTGTTGTCCAGCTATTGATAGATGGTTGACTGGATATCAGAATACATATCACAAAATCACAGAACTTCTGAGTTGGAAGGAACCTCAGAGGTTGTCTAATCCAACTCCCTCATTTTATAAATGAGATAACTGAGGCTCAGGAAATTTAAGTAACTTGACCAAGATTTTGCAGGTAATAAATGTCAGAGGAAGAATTCAAATCCAGATCTTCTCACCCCATAGCCAGTACAGTTTCTGCAATACCACATTGGTCAATATACAAAAATGAATCTCTATAATAACACAAGTGATCTTCCAGTCTTCTATTCTCTTCCCTTTGTGACTAATGACATGCACCTTTGTAAGATTGTTGGCCAAGCTCAAAGCAGGAGACAGTGAGGAATCCATTTGTGTGGTTGAGGTTCAGTGCAGACTGTTGTTGGAGAATTTATCTATGACTTTTGCTTTACTTGTACCCATGCTGTGAATACAGATAGATCTGTCTATGTCCAGGGTACCAAAAAGGACTTATTTTCCTAAGCTTCTGGTCCTGTGGGTGGACTGTAGAGGATACTTGTATGGGAAAATGAGGAAATAAACCTCTGGACAATATTCACAACTTGGTGGAGAGGCAACAACATGACAATGAGGTGGTGTATAGAGTGCTGGGGTTGGAGTAAGGAAGACCTGAGTTCAAATACGTCCTCAGCTGTGTGACTCTGGGTAAGTCACTTATTCTCTGTTTGCCTCAGTTTCCTTATCTGTAAAAAGGAGACAATAATAGTACCTCCCTCCCAGAGTTGCTGTGAGGATCAAATGAGATAAAATTCATAAAAGAGCTTAGCACGATGCCTGACACATAGTAAGCACTATATAAATGTTGGCTATTTGTTATTATTATTATAATGACTACTGCAGTAAAATTCTGGGTTCAAGTCCTAGTTCCAGCTCTGTGACCTTGAGATGAGCATCAGTTTGAGAGAGGTATGTGGTCACTCAGCATGGGCAGGTAGGGATGGGTTGTGAATTGGATTTAAGTGAGATAGGGTTGCACACAGTTGTCAGCCTCACTCTTATTCTGAGTCATCAAAATCCAGTGTCAAGACCCAAGTCAAGCTGACTGGTGATGGCCCAGGATGCAGCGGATCAAAGACCTTGGTTTCTTTGATGTTTGACCAAGCTTTCCACAGCGCCTGCTTCAGCTAGCCTCATGGCTGATGGAACAGGCAGGGGGAAGCTTTCACTCCCCTAACTCAACTATGGGCTTGAGGCCTGTCAGTTTCCCTCAGCCTGGTTTAGGCTGGTCTGCCAAAACAGTTTACCTGAGAGGTTTCAACTGGAGTGGGGAGGAGTTGGTGAGTAGTAATAGTGATGAGAAATAGAAGAAAAGAAAGAAAGGAGTGACAATGAAATGATAAAAAAAAAAACAGAAGAGAACAGAAAGGAGTTCAGAAAGGGACTGAGAAGCAGAAATTTTATTTTTATTTTGTTAAATTTAACATACAAACTATGTAATAGAAGTTCACATTTTCATTTACAATCTTCTTTTCTTTGTACATGGAAATCTTGATGTTTCAGTTCATAATAAAAATAAAAAAATTAAAAATTACTTTGTATTCACCATGCAGATACTTTACTTATATCAGCATACATTACTCCCTTTATAGAAGGTTAAACTTCTTGAGTCTGGAAACGGCTTTTAAAAATATTTTTATTTGTACCACCATTGCCTAACACAGTGTCTGGCACATGTCAGGAACTTAATAAATTCTTGTGGATTGATTTGATTCAAAGTTTTCAAAAGAAGAATTGCAGAGTATAAATAACTATTTGAAAACATGCTCCAAATCATTAGTAATAAGAGAAATGGCAAGTAAAGCATTTTTGAGGTTTTCCCTCACATTATTACATTTTTAAAAAATTTTTTTTAGAATGTTGGGAAGACAGGAACACTAATAAATTATTGGTGGAGCCGTAAATTGTTCCAACCATTCTGGTTATCAGTTGGGAATGATGATAAGAAAGTAACTAAACCATTCATATCTTTTGGCCTGCTACTGAGCACGTAACTCAAAGAAGTTGAAGACAGAAGCAAAGGTCTAATATATAAAATATAATCTGAGCAGCACTCTTTGTAATAGCAAGAAATTAGAAACAAAATGGGTGCTTGGCAATTGGAGAATGAATAAAAAAAATTTGACATATGAAATGTAATAGAATACTATTATATAATAACAGCATTAAATTAGCCTTTAAAGTTTGCAAAGTACTTTACAAATATTAGCTTGTTTTAGCCTTGGAATCTGATGAGGTAGGTGCTATTATTATCCTCATCTTATAGATAAAGCAAGTAAGGCAAACAGTGAAGTTACTTGCCCAAGGTCACATAGCTAATAAGAAATGACAATATACACAGTGACAGAAACAATGCAAATGGAAAGAATAGCTACCACAAAACAGGTGAAACTAAATGCTGCAATAGGGTAAAGAATAAGATTGGTCTCAAAGAATAAATATAAGAAAATAACTCCCTCCCCCACTCCTTTGCAGAGAGTGGGGTCCACAGATATGGAATACTGCCTATCATGTCATATTTTGGAAATGTATTGATTCATTTTGCTAACTTTATATATCTGTCTATATAATAGATATATGTTTGTTTTAAGGAAAGTCATTGGAATCAATCACCCTACCCTTCGTATGAGGTACAGTGAAAAAAGAAAGGATCCTGAGAGAATTTAGAGAAACATGGGAAAATTTATATGAACCGATGTACTTAAACAGAAGAACAATGTATGAGATGACTATAATGATGTAAATGAAAAGATCACTAAAAGAAAGCAAAACTCTAAGTGAATTAAAAACCACTGATGACCAGGATTTCAGAGGAGTCACTATGGAACATGCTGCTCATCTCCTGACAGAAAGGTGGTGGACTCAGAATGCAGAGTAAGACTTTTCTTTTCTTTTTTGTTTTTTGGACATGACCAATTCAGGAATTTGTTTTGCTTGAATATACATGCTTGTAGCAGGGATTTTGTTTCTCTTTCTCAGTTGGAGGGGAGAAGGTGGGAGGGAGATAAGAAGGATTTTCTGTAATTGAAAAAAATTAATTAAAAAACAGTTATGATCCCCAAGAAGAGATAATAAAACATATCTCTGTCTTCACTGTTGTCAGTCAATAAACATTTATTGCCTCCTATTTGCCGGGCTGCAAAAGGAGAGAAAGTACTAGAGTAAAATATTGTTTACTATATGTTATCGTATGTTTTATATCTTCTTGGCCCTTTGAGGCTAAGATCATGTGTAGTATATCAGATGTGTTTATTGTATTTAGGTGGTGCTGTAGATGGAGGGCTGCACTTGTAGTCCAGAAAATATGAGTTCAAATCTTCATCTTAGACACTACTCTAGTTGCCTTCAGTTCCCTATGTGCCATAGGCAAATTACTTAACCTCTCCTCGATTCAGTTTCCTTATCTGTAAACTAGAGACAATAATAGCACCTAGCTTGGGAAGATCAAATGAGATAACATGAAATATTGTTGTTGTTGTGGGATGTTTCTGCATGACTGTTTTAATTTGTGCAAAGGAAGGGTTTCCTTTCCCCTCAGAAATGAGTGTGATGTGAAAACAAAAGGCATCAAGAGTCTCCATATTGAAGAAATCATGAATCCCTTGGTAGATGTAACACTGGATCAGCTAGGTAGCACATTATATAGAGCACCCAACCTAGGGTCAGGAAGACCTGAGTTCAAACATGGCCTCAGACACTTACTAGTTGTATGTCCCTGGGCAAGTCACTTATTCTTTGCCTCAGATTCCTCATCTATAAAATGGAGATAATAATAACACCTACCTCCCAGGATAGTCCCCAAACAAGACCCTCTATCTCTTGGCTGTGGGCATTTTTTCTAGCTGTCCCCCATGCTTGGAATTGTTTCCCTCCTTATCTCCACTGACCGTATTCCCTGGTTTCCTTTAAGTCCCAAATAAAATATCATCTCTAGGAAGCTTACCCAACCTCTCTTAAGTTCAATGTCTTCTCCCTGTTAATTATTTCCTATTTATCCTATATAACCTGTTTGAATATATTTGTGTGTTTTTTATCTCCCCTTTAGGTTGTGGGCTCTTTGAGGGCAGGGACGGTCTTTTGGTTCTCTTTCTATACCTATTGCTTAGTATAGTGCGCAGCATATAGTAAGCTCTTAATAAATGTTTATTGATTTATTGTAAGATAGTCAAATGGCTATTTGGTAATGGGTGCTGTTTAACCTTTTTATTCATGACTTGTTTATCCAAATCAAAGATGACACAAATGGGATGACAGAGTCAGGATCCAAAGTGATTTGCATAGGCTAGAATAAAGGAAGGAAATAAGCATTTAACAAGCATCCACTAAGTGTCAGACTCGGTGCTAAGCACCTTTTACAAATATATCATTTGATTCCCACAACAATCCTGGGAGGCAGGTGCTATCATGATACCCATTTTGTAGTTGGGAAAACTGAGGAAGACAGAGGTGAATTGACTTGTCCAGATTTACCTAGCTAGTTTGGTCTGAGGCTAGATTTAAACTCAGGTCTTCCTGACTCTAAATCCAGTGTTCCATCTATGCACCACCTAGCTGCAATTGAGTTAGGTTAAATTAAGATGAAATAGGCAGAATGGAAGATGTTACAGTTGAATTTTTAAAAATCAGCTTCCCCAGTACAACATGTGAGAAGCATGACTAGAAAGATGCTGATCTGAAAAAGATCTAGGGGTGGGGTCAGTAGACTGCAGGTTCAACATAAATCAACAATCTGATATGGCAGCCCCAAAAGCCAATACAAGCTTAGGCTACATTACAGGAGGCTTGGTACCCAAGACTAGGGAGGTGATGCTTCTACTACTCCATATCCAGAGTATTGTATTCAATTATGGAAGGATCTTGGGAAGGATATTGACAAGCTGAAGATCTTCCAGACCGGAATGGTCAAAGGTTTTGAGATCATGCCATAAAGTACCAGGAGAAGATGGAACGGGGGAAATGTGAGGTTTTACATTTGAATTCAATCAACTTCACCAGCATTCCATGTGGAAAGAGAAGGCTGGGTAAATGATACCTGTTATCAAGTATTTGTCATATGGAAGAGAGGGACTCAGATGCCCTAAGCCTATCTTCCAAAGGCAGAATTAGGAGGAATGGGGAGAGATGTTGGATCAGAGGCAAACTTCCTGTTAGAGCTATCCCAAAGTGGGGAAGGTGCGGGTTTAAGTTGATTCATTTCAAAGAAATATTAAGCACGTACTTTTTGCCAGGAACTGAGGGCACAAAGACAAGCTGGTCTCTACCTTCAAGAAGTTTACATTTTAATGGAGGACTTACAGAACTCTTTTGAGCAAAGTCTGAGTGAGCACTTGCTGGATATGTTGTAGAGAGGATCCTTCTTCAGGTATGAATCAGACCAGATGGCCTTTGGGGTCCCTTCCAATGCTGAAATTCTACAATTCTGTGGCTACTTTCAGGATTTATAAGTCATTTTCTGATTAATAGAGTTAGAATCCCTCAAAATAGTTTGTCTCTTAAGTAGGTTAAATATTTCCTTAACCTCATTTGAACTATTAGTTCCTAGCCAGTCTTTTTCTTTTAAACCTATAATAGCATAAAGACAAACTTTAGCCCTGCCCTCATTCTAATCAGCTAATGAGTAGGGTCTGAATTAATGAGGCATTACTGTGTTAAGTAATAATACTAACTGGATTCCTTTTTGCTTTGGGGATTCAAATAACTCATGTTTACCTTATACCTGGCAGCCAGTAAGGTGTAAGAAGACTGGAAAGGTGAGAGAGGGCTAGGTCAGGAGGGGCTTTGAGCTCCAAGCAGAGCCTTTTGTATTTGCTCACGAAGACAATAAGGAGCCCCTACAGTGCATTGACTGGGCTGGTGATGTGCTCAGACCTGTGCTTTATCGAAATCACTTTAGTGACTGAATAGAGGATGTATTGAAGTAGGAAGTGATGAGGCAGGCAGACCCACCAGGAGGGTTTGTGCAATACTGAAGGCAAAGGATGATGAGGGCCTGTACCAGAGTGTGGCAGTGTCAGAGGAAAGGACTGATATAAAGGTGAAATCAACAGGCCTGGGCAACAGATTAGATATGAAAGGGAGAGAGATATTGAGGAGTTGAGAATGACTTCTAGGTTGGGAGCATGAGAGTGGGAGGATAGTGATGTCCTTTACATTAATAGGAAAGGTAGGAGAATCAGGAAGGGTTTAGGGAGAAACAAAATGGTACTGGACATCTATTTCAAGATGTCTGAAAGGCAGTTGGGGATTTGAGATTCAGCAGAGAGGTCAGAAGAGAATTTGTGGCAGAATAGGTCGATTTGAGAATTATCAGTAAAGAGATGCTGATTAAATCCATGGGAGTTGATAAGATCACCAAGTGAAATAGTGTAGAGAGAGAAGAAAAAAGGGCCTGGCCCAGGACAGAGCCCTGAGGGATACCTATAGTTAGTTAGGAAAGTGTGATCTGGAGGAGAATCCAGCAAAGGAAACTGAGAAAGAACAGTCAGATATGAAGGAGGAGAACCAGGAGAGAGTGGTATCCTGAAAACCTAAAGAGAAGACAGTATCAAAGAGGAGACAGTTATCAATAGTGTCCAAGGCCAGAGAGAGCTCAAGGAGAACGAGGACTGAGAAAAGACCACTGTATTTGGCAACTTGGGAGAGAACAGCTTTAGTGGAATGACCTAGGTCATTCTACTAGAGACATTTTAAGTGGACACCGAATCACGATCTAATAACCCTGTTTTGTTTTTTTTAAGTCTTAAAATGTTTTTTTTAAAGTCTTTTAAGTCTTTTGATCACTTTAAAAAAATAAGATAATCCTAAAACATTCTTTTAACAACATGCTCTAGCATTTAGCTTGGAATAAAAATCAAGCTGACTGGCCTACAATTTGAACACTCCATCCTCATCTTTTTTAATTGAGACATTTGGCCTTCTTCAATCTTGTAGTTTCCCTCCTGTTCTCCAGGATCTTTTAAAAAATTATTAACATCTCAGCAGTCACACCTCTCAGTATTTTCAGTATCCTCAAATATTTTTCTTTTTTTAAAAATTTATTTATTTATTTTTAGTTTTCACATTCGTTTTTAAATTGAATTATTTTATTTGTTTTCAGTGTTTGACAATCACTTCCATATATCTTAGATTATTTTCCACTCCCTCTCTCTCCCTCTCCACTCCCTCCCCACTCTCTCCTTAAAACAGCATACAATCTTATATAGGTTCTACACATATATTACTATGTTGCATGTTGCATCAACATTCATTTCCACAAGGTTTTGAATTCCAAATTTTCTCCCCATCTTTCCCCTTCCCTACCCTGAAACACCATGCATTCTGATTACCCCTTCCCCCAATCTACCCTCCCTTCTATCACATCCCTCCCTTCCCTTATCCTCATCTTCTCTCTTTTCTTGTAGGGCAAGATAGATTTCTATACCCCATTACCTGTATTTCTTATTTCCCGGTTGCATGCAAAAACAATTCTCAACATTCATTCCTTAAACTTTGAGTTCCAACTTCTCCCCCTTCCTCCCTCCCCACCCATTCCCACTAAGAAGGCAAGCAATTTAATATAGATTATATATGTGTAGTTTTGCTAATGACTTCCATAATAGTCATGTTGTGAAAGACTAACTATATTTCCCTCCATCCTATCCTGCCCCCTATTTATTCTATTATCTCTTTAGACCTTGTCCCTCCCCAAAAGTGTTTACTTATAATTACTCTCTCCTCCCATTCGCCCTCCCTTCTATCATCTCCCCACTCCACTTAACCCCTTCTCCCCTACTTTCCTGTAGTGTAAGATAGGTTTTCATACCAAATTGAGTGTGCATGTTATTCCCTCCTGAAGCCAAATATGAGGAGAATAAACTTCACTTTTTGCCTCTCACCTCCCCCCTTTTCCCCTCTATTGAAAAAAACTTTTTTTTGCCTCTTTTATGAGAGATAATTTGCCCCATTCCATTTCTCCCCTTCTCCTCCCAATAGAATATTTTTCTTTTGGCCTCCTTCTTTTTTTTCCTCTGTGAATTCTGCTTGCTCTCCTTCCTACATTGTAGCTGCTCTAGACCATGCATATATATATATGCATGGGCAATCTTCTCCTTCCCCTTTCTTTTCTAGTTTAAAGTATTCTTGCAGATAAGATAGAAGGATATGAACAAGATGATCATATAGTTTGGTGGATTCATAGCTCCCCCCAAAATGTTAATTAATTGATGGAAATCTAGAGGGAGCTCTCTAGTGGGAGCTATTGAGTTCTGTGCTTGGCCCTGCCCTGTTCAACATTTTTTTTTTTACCAGGGTTGGAGAAATGGTATGCTTATCAGATTTTCACACCATAGGCTCATAGATTTAAAGTTGGAAGGAACCTTATGGGAACGTTATCTAATCCAGCTCTCCCATTTACCAGGTGAAGGAACTGAGACAGAGAAATTAAGTGACTTGCCCAAGATAATACAGGTAGTAAATCCAATTCAATAAACATTTATTAAACACCTACTATGTGCCAGACTCTGTGCTAAGCACCAGGGATACAAAAAGAGGCAAAGACATTCCCTGCCTTCAAAGAGTGGGGCCATCCCCTGACTATTTCTTAAACAGGCCTATTCAATGAATGGGTGTTACCTCAACCTAAGTGAATACCTGCATAGACCTTGGCCTAAAGGTCCCAAGGTCTCCCAGTGGATCATGGGTCATCTCCAGTCATCCTGATGAATATCTGGTCACTGGATTCAGATGTCTGGAGGAGAAGTGAGGCTGATGACTTGCACAGCCTTCCCTCACTCAAAACTAAGTCAAGTCATCATTTCTCTGATGGCATGGTCTTCTTCAGCAACGAAGGATGAATACAACAACAATCTACTGGGTAGCAGATACAGAATTCAAACTCAAGTTGTCCAAAGACAACTCAAGGCTGGGAAGGATAGTGAATAGGCAGGATGGCAGAGTTGAGATTCAAATCCCTCTCAATAGGTTGGAATGATAAAATGAAGTTTAGAATACCAGAATTGGCAGAAGCTTTGGAAATCATAGATTCTAGCCCTCTCCTGATATGTGAATCTCCTCTACAATCCTTATCAGGTGGTCTTTCAATTACACCCAACATTTATTGAAAGTTCACTGTGTGCGGTGTATGGTACTCATCACAGAGGAGTGAAAGTTCAAGGGTCTGAATGTCATGTATTAGCTCACAATTATTTCATTGGAGAACTGATTGAAAGAACTGGGCATGTTTAGCGTTTATTCCTTATTTCCACTTGTATCTCTGAAGTAATCTCTCCAGACCAGAGAGAGGTGCCTGCAGTTACGCAGAGGCAAGAACAGATTCCAACAGTCGTAAATGGCCCCTGTGCTGTGTATTTATTTTCCAGAAATGCTGCTGTTATCTTGTCCCAGTGAGCCTGGGGTTGCCCCTCACTCTGCTTTTACAACCTTACGGCCAGTCCAGCCGGTGCTTCTGGTGACAGCCTTCCCTTTCTCTGGCTCCCTCGCGTCTTTCTAGGTTAATTTCACCCCTTCTCCTGCCCCTTTCCCTTCTGCTCTAACTTTCCCCTCTGCAGCCCTGGTCTGTGTGGCTTCCACTCCATTTAAAAATCTTCCCTCCAATACTTGTACTAATGGTCTTTGTTCCACTTCATCCCTTGTGGATCCTCTTTCTGGCTTTTCCAGAACAGTCTTCCGGTGATAAGCTTTCTTTGACCCGAAATAACTTGTTAGTTTAACTAAAAACTCCGGCTGGCTTTTCCCAGGGTCAGCAGTCGCTCCGGCCCCAGCCTGTCCTTGGCCCCGGCCATCGCCCGGGTCCCACATCTGACAAGCACCCCCCTCCCCCCTTCCCTCCCATCCTCCCCACCCCTTTACTCCCCTCCCCTCCCCAAATCCGCCCCCAGACAGGGGTCAAAGGCAGACCCGAGCATCACGTGTTCGCACAGCACCACAAAACAGCAAAGAATCCGCCTTTGGAGTCAGAAAATCCAGTAGGAGATTCCGGAATCCTGCTGGGCCCCGGGCTCGGAGATTCCCTGCAGAATCGGGGCTGAAACCTCGGGGGAACCTACGGGATCCATCCCGGAACGCCAGAACCGGGGTGCGCTTCTCGCTGGGGAGGGAAGCTCTTCTGGGGGGAGGCGGGGAGAGTCCCCCCTGCGCTCCGCGTGCGCCCTATTGTGTGGGAGAACCCCCGGGCGGCAGCCCCCAGGGAGCGGCGGCCCCGGGACCCTCACAGCCCGAGCCCAGCCTTTCCCTTCCCGGGAAAACTTCCCGGCTCGGCCTGGGGGTGCCCTGCCTAGGGCCCGGGGGCCGGGCACCGGGAAAGAGGAAGGAAGGAAGGAGGGCGGGCTGGAGGCGCTGCGCTGTCGGGGAAGGGTTACCCGTGGCGGGGGCGGGGGGCCCGGGCCCGGGGGTTGCGGCGGGGCCCGGCCCAGGGCTCAGGCGGGGGTGGCGGCGGCCCCCAGCTCGTGGGGACGCGGCTCGGGGGCGCCGGGAAGCCTCGGCTGCAGCTGTCTGCGCCCTCTCCCAGGGGCGCCCGGAGCTCGGCAGAGCAGCAGGTAAGACGCGAGCCGGAGCCGGGGGCCCGGGGCGGGGGTCCGGGGGACCTCTCCCTCACCCCCTCCGCCGGGCTGGGGAGCCGTGCAGGCCGCGCAGCCGGAGCACGAGCGCCGGCGGCCGGGAGCCCCGAGCTCCGGCGTGTCCCGGCCGGGAGGGGCCCAGATACCGGGCCCCGGGAGGGAGCGCCCAGCCCCGAGCGCCGAGCGGGGGAGGGGTTGCGGGCTGGAGACAAAGGGGAGGGGGCTCCCCGGGCCCGGAGCTCCCCAGGGAAGGGGGCGAGGGGGAGCGAGGTGCGGGGCCGGGGCAGCGGCAGCTGGAGGTCACAGATAATGTCACTTGTGAGGAATTTTCCCCACCCCCCGGCCTCCCTCCCCTCACCCCCTCTCCACCCCCACCCCCCTTTGCCTCCTCTCCAGAACAGGGAAAACTTTTGTCTCGTGTGTCCCAGCTTCGTGGAAAGGGAATGGGCTCCTAAGGCAATGCGGCCCAACCGGTTTTCCCCCCAATGGCCTTTTCTTTTTGGGAAGACAGCGTGCGCCCTGCTCCCCAATCTCCTCCCTTCGGAACCCTTGGGAAATATATTACCCCTTTATAAGTACTGGTCCTTTCTTTTTGGAAATGAAGGTCAGGGAAGGCGAGAGGTCCAGGCCTCATTGGGCACCTTGTAGGCTTCAGTGACCCTTGGCTCGGGGTCCCGGGAGCTGGACTGTTTGTCCTTCGGCTTGGGGTTGAGACTACTTGGGATAAATTTAGTTCAATTTCCATAAACATTTATGGAGCTCCACTAAGTGTGAAGCCCTATGCTAGTTGCTGGGGGTAAGGAGGTGAAGTCAGACTTAGCCTCTGCCCACAAGGATGAACGTTAAACTTAACAGTACTTGACACCATTCAGCACCTTCTTCTCTGGACACTCTTTCTTCCTTAGACTTCTGGGACACTGCTTTTTCCTTCTAATTGTCTGATTACTCCTTTAACGACCAGTCCCTCTTCTTGTCCCTCAAGTGTGACACCCCTAAGGCTCTATCCTATAACCTCTCCATACTCTCTCCTTTGGTGATCTCATCGGATCCCATGGATTTAATTATCATTTCTATGCAAATGATTGCCAATTTGTATTAGCCAATGGCTCTTGCACTTGAGTCCTGCATCTCCAGCTGCTTTCTGGAAATTGCCACCTGGATGCACTGCTTGGCCCATCAGTCTTAACATGTTAAAAACTGAACTCTTAACCATTCCCTCCTAATCCTGCCCTAACTTCTAACTTTGAGATTTATTTTGATGGCATCACCATTTTCCACTTATGGAGACTGGAAAAGCTGGTACTGTCTTTGACCCTTACTTGTCCCTCAGAATCAAATCAGTTACCAAGTCCTTTAGAGACTGTACGTTCTTCAGATCTCTTGTATTTGTTCTTTCTTACCACCTTTGGCTAAGTCCTCATCACCTCTTTCTTGGACTGTTGTAATAGCTTTGTAACTAATTGGTCTTTTTGACTCCAATCCATTTTTTTTACACAGTTTAGAAAAACCTTTCTAATGTATAGATCTGATGTAACAATTTCTGGACTTAAACATTCAGTGGCATCCTGTTGCCCCTAGTTGAAAATATAGACTCCTCAACTTGATACTTGAGGTCTTCCAGATCTGGTTGTGGCCTTCCTTTCCAGCTTGAGTTCATGTTGTTCTCTGTTACACGCTCTGAATTTTAGCTGAACTGGACTTTGAGCTGCTGTTTGAACTTGATATGAAATCTGCCTCTGTGCAGTAATGTTGGCCTTTCTCCGTACCTTGAAGGTGCTTCCTTAACTCTGACAATGCATCCCTTCCGTGCAGACTCAATTCAGATGTTATCTCCTCTTTGAAATCTTCCTTGATTCCTCCATCCCGAAGTGTTCTTTCCCTCCTCAAAATTTACTTGGGTGATTTTCCAGGGTTTTTCCTTTTTACCTGTTACATTTTCCTTTGTATTACACTTTTGTCCATCCATGTTATAGTCATCCCCAAATGGATTGTAAGCTCCTTGAGGACAAGGGACTATGTCATTTAAAAATCTTTGTAATCCCCAGATTGGAGCTAAACTGAATCTAATTAGGTTAAGAATAGCAGTTCCCCTCTGGAAGTGTTAGTAACAATTGTTCCTGGTTTTTTGGCCCCATTTTGCTTTTACGTCCTTGTAAGGTATCTTGTGTCAAATAAGTATCGTTATTGCCCCTTCACAGATGAGGCACCCTCACAAACCTTACCTTCTTGCTTTATTTTGTCCCAGATAGAACACTGAGTTCTCAAAAGCTCAGCCAGTGAAACCCAGACTCTGTACCAAGCTGGAGAGGCTCCCAGTGTAGACCTGGTGAAGGACTAATTTTGTCATCTGAACTACTCTATCATAGAGTCTTCATGGACAAGTTGACCATCATCAGCTGATGGAAGTTTTTTGGTCCATTGTAACTCATGATTACAGTTCTACTGCAAGGCTGAGGAGATGGGGATGGGGGTGGCATTTGAGGGGAGAGAAGAGATTATAATATAATCTTCATCTGTGGAAAGATTATATATGTTGGGAAACTGAGACTCAGAGAATTGAAATGACTTTCTTGGGTGACTGGAATTTGTCTTTGGACTTTGAAAACAGTGTTCTGTTATTCAGAATACTTTGTGGTATCTCCTGCGTGGAGAAAGGTTTCCTTTAGTCCCCTCCATCCCCTTCCATTGTAGAAGCTTTGTTTAGGTTCAGTGTATTCTTGGATCTCTGAAAGAGTGGATAAGGGAAGTACTTGAATACTTTGATTATCAGTGCAGTTAACAAAACAAACATTTGCAGAAATGCTAGTTTGTAGTAAGAGTAGGTCAAGCTACATTTTCAGTGATCAAGATCCCTGGATAGCTAATGAGTTTGTAAACAAGGGTTCTCCAGGCCATCTTCTTCTGAGGACACCTTCCTTTCTATCTTCAGATTAGCAGGGGCCTGGAAAAGGGATATTACCTGACTTCTGGTTTGTAATGGTCACATCCATTTTGCAGCTGAGAAGAGAGCTCAAGTATAGAAACTCAGCTTAGCCAAGAAAATAGATAAGCCACTTGTGGCTCAGAGAAGAGATTCCAGCAGCCTCAATACTCCTTTCTTCTGAAGGGGGTTGCTTGAGGAACCTCTCAGTGCCAATGTGAGTCAATTAAAAGGTACCTGACCATGGGCAAATCTGAACAAATTTCTGTGTTTGGGTCTCAGTTTTATGGTCTGTGCAATGGACTAGGTGAAATCTGTGGTCTTTTGAGCTTTAAAACTTTTAACAAGCATTTATTAAACAGCCACTGTACCAAGTGCTTTACAAATATTATCTCACTTGATCCTCTTAACATAAATAGATGCTATTATTATCCTCAAGTCCTTTAGGGATTGTAGTTCTCCAAATCTCTTGTATTTCTTCTTTCTTACCACCTTTGGCTAAGCCCTCATCACCTTTTTCTTGGATTATTGTAATAGCTTTGTAACTAACTGTTGAGGAGACCGAGGCAGACTTGCCCAGGTTTACACAGATAACTCACCCAACTATCTATGATGACTACATGAATCTGATCCTAGGCCTGGGTGTCCTCACCTCAGTTGAAAATCCATGTAACTGTTGACAGCTCTTTGAGCTGGACTTTTCCCTTCTTAGAATTGCTTAGCATTTGAAAGGTTGAAGATGGAGGATGACGATGAAGTTATATAAGTTCACCAGTTTTAAACTCACCACTGTGCTGTTAATTTAAGCCTTGATTGATACCAAATCCCTCAACCTCCTCTCCCCTCTGATTGGAGGACTTTAGGGTGGAGTACCAAACTCCTCCCAATGCCTTCTTTTGTAGAGTACAAAAACTGGACTTCAGCTCCCTCCACTTTGCATCTCTTGCTCTTTCTGGTTTCAACTCCATGGAACCAGATGCTCACTCCCCAAGACCCTTCTGGTGTGCCATCCACTCTCCTCCCTTCTGCCTCCTCCTGTGTGTGATCTTCTTTGGAATATAATCTCCTTGAGGGCAGGGAGTCTTTTTAATTGTATCTCAAGCTCTTATTAAGGTGCCTGGTACATAGTAGTACTTAACAATTGTTTATTGGTTTGGATTGATAGAAATCTTGATGTAGGCTTCACATGTTCTAGGTGACCCTGTAGATAGAACCACAGACTTAGAATCAGGAAGACCTGAGTCACTTACTAGTTGTGTGACTCTGGACAAGTTACTTAACTGCTCACTGCCTCAGATCCTTCATCTGTAAAATGAAAGTAATAATAGCACCAACCTCCCAGGATTGTTGTGAAGTTTAAATGAATTAACATATGCCTAATACTTGTAAAACCTGGAAGTGCTAAGTAAATGCTAGCTATTGTTATTAGCTGTTACATTCTGGCATCCCTAGATGGTCGAATAGTTCTTGCAGGATGCTTGGTCTGTGGTCAGAATGCTTGTTGATATGTTCTTGGGTGTCATAGGTGAAAGAAAAGCAAAGTAACAATAAGTATGAGATGTCTAGTGAGACAGGTGTGGCTTTCAGGAGGCAGCATCTCAGGTGTGATGAGATCAAATGAGATAATATTTGTCCAGCGCTTAGCATGGTGCTTGGTACATGGTGAATGCTTAATAAGTTCTGGTTCCCTTCCCTCCTCTGTCTCCTCTATTAGACTCCTCCCTTTACTGTTTATGAAATGAAACCTGGAACTTTTCTTCACTTTACAGATGAGTAAAATGAGACTCAGAGAAAGGAGGTAACTTGCCCAAGGTCACACAGAGTTGGATTTGGAATCTTAAATCCTGTGCCTCTCAATCCTGCTTTGTTTCCTTTGCCACTTTGCCTCCTCATGGAGGTCATCTTCCCACAATGCAGATTGTAACCCTTCCTTCTGTGCTGTCTTTATGCAGTTTCTGCCCATGTCTTTCGATAAGTCCTCCGACGAGGATTCAGCTAATGCACTGAAGACCTTCCTCTGGTCCTTTTTATATTTCAAGGGTGTCAGTGGGGTACTTATGTTGCTCCTCTCTTACCTCTCATTTTTACCATATTTCCCTGCTCTTCTGGTCATATGTGCCCTTGACATTGTCTTCCCTGGTTCTGCTGTTCAAGCTCATGTCATTGATAATATGCTACAATTTCCTTATGTCTTTCATAGGTTTCTCCCTTGCCTGTTAGATTATTTGTAATTTGTAATTTTTATTCTTCTTTTATTCTTCTGGGATTTTGGTAGTCTTTCAAATCTTTTGTATACCATTGGGGTATAAAAAAGATGCATTTGAGGCAGCTGGTAATGCCATGCATAGAGTGCTGGGCTTGGAGTCAGGAAGACCTGGGTTCAAGTCTGATCTTAGATCCTCATTAGCTCTGTCATCTGTAAAATGGGAAACATAGCATCACTTACCTTACATGATTGGGGTGAGGATCAAATGAGATAATATTTGTAAAAGTGCTTAGCATGGTGTCTGACACAAAGTAGGTGTCATAGAAATATTTATCCCCCCGTTTGAGACATCAAGGAGTTTGGAATCAAACTTTTCCAAATGTCATCTAATTTTTCCTGTTCACTAATAGGGCATAACTTACTGTCGATTTGTAGTACCAGCTCAAATTATAAACTTTGGTGTGAGGAAGTGAGGTGTGGTAGGGAGAGGGCTGGGTTTGGACTCAGAAGTTAGTTGGTCTGTCATGTCTGATTCTTCATGATCCCATATGGGGTTTTCTTGGCAAAGATACTGGAGTGGTTTGCCATTTCCTTCTCTAGTGGACTAAGGCAAACAGGTTCAGTGACTTATTCAGGGTCACTCAGCCTAGTGAGTGTGTAAGACTGGTTTTGAATGCAGGTCTTCCTGACTCTGGGCCCAGTGCTCTATCCTCCAAGCCATTTAGCTGCTTCCTTGAGAACAAGAAGCTTCCTCAAGAAGACCTGAGACTCTTACCCAGAAGACCTGGATTCCAGTGCTGGTTTTGTCATTTACTGCTTGTATGACCTTGGGTAAGTCACGTAACTTTCCCGAGCCTCCGTTGCTTCTTCTGGAAAATGAAGGGTTTGGATTGGATGATCCTGAAGGCTCCTGTCCATTCTAAGTTTTGGTTCATAAACGTGGAAAACGATACCCAAGGATATCTGAGTCTTCTCATATCCCTTAAAATTCTAAATCTATGATCCTGTATACTTGATGGGCTCTCCATCCCAGCTGTACAAGGCCAGGGAAATATGCATTTCTCATCCACTCTATTTTTTTCAGTATGGTTTGTTAGACTAATTGTTTTTGAATTGCTTGGATTTTAGCACAGGCTTTGTAGTGTCCTAAACTTTGATAGAATTGGTTCAATGCCACCTGTGGACAAGAGCATTTAGGGTAGATGTGTCAAATTTGGGGCCTGCAGAACTCTGGAACACTGCTGGAACCAGATGAAATTGAACTGGGAAATGTTTTAAAAGACAAAAATACAACAAAAATAATGTAAATTCATGGTTTTCTAAATCATTGTTGCTTCTCTCCCACTCCCATTTCATTTTTACACCACTGATTGAGAGCATCTTACAATCAGATTGGATAGAATATTTTTACAAATGTGTAGGCTGGAAAGTCGTTTGTTTACTGAAAGCTTTGTGATATGTGGACACCAATAGTTCACATTTAAATAAGTTTTAGTTTACAAATAATTTCTCTAAGTCTTTTGAAGTAGGTTATGTAAATAATCTTCCCTATTTATAGATGAGAAAACTGAACCAAGAGAGGTTAAGAGAATTGTCCGGTGTTTATTGTGTTAGAGCTGTGTCTAACTCTAAGTTTTCTGAATCTCTCTACTTTACCAAACACTGTGCTCCTCATCTGACAATTTAATGTTCATACATTGAGCTGTAGGTCCTGTTTTTCCCCCCTTACGTTTCTCCCTCCCCAAAGATCATCTGAAAGCATTTGTTAAATTCCTTTCTATGCTTCCTAGGAACTGAATTGGGAGATATAATGGTGTTATGAGTTAGGGGACATGGCTTTTAGTCTTAATTGTGTCATTAATTCATCGTGTGACCTTAGGCAACTCACTTCTGGGCTCAGGCTGTCTCCTCATCTGTAAAATGAAGAAAGAATTGGACTAGATGCTTTCTGAAGTTCTTTCCATCTTCCTGTTCTTAGGTCCTGTTTAGTTCTGAGTAGTTTTTTTGATGTACTTTTTTTTTTTGCTTAAAATGTTTTTGATCTTGATTTTTTTCGGTTTAATCTTTCTGGACCTCAGTTTCCTAACCTATAAAATGAAGGGTTTGTTTTGTCTGACTAATAAAGTCCTTTTTAACTCTTAAATCTGTAATCCTCTGAACCTGTGTCCATTCTCCTGCTCAGAGATTTTTAATTGCTCCCTGTTGCTCATGAATAAGAATTCCTTATTCTGCCATGTGAGGTCTTGCTCAAATGGCTTTAGCCTCTCTCACTTATCTATGGCTTCCATTTGTATACTCTGCATTCCAGCCAAAGTGGACCTGCCTCCTGTGCCTGATTCTCATGTAGCTCCTTCCTATCTATATTTTATTGCTTATGCTTGGACTTCCTTCATATCATTCAGTTATTTTCAGTTGTGTCTGACTCTTTGTGACCCCATTTGGGGTTTTCCTGGCAGAGATAATGGAATGGTTTGCCTTTTCCTTCTCTAGCTCATTTGACAGATGAGGAAACTGAGGCCAAGAGGGTTAAATGACTTGCCCAGGGTCGTGTGTCCAGTAAGTGTCTGAGGCTGGATTTGAACTCAGGAAACTGTCTTTCAGACTCCAGGCCTGGCTTGTGCTAGCTAGCTGTCCCTCTTCATGTCTATATCCATTGAAATCCTTGCCTTCTTTTAAGGTTCAGTGCCAGTGCTGCCTCTTCCATGATGACTCCCTTTAACCCTCCAACTATCAGTAATGTCTCCCTTCTTAGATATATCATACTACTGTCTGAAGCTCTACTCTACTCTTATTTTATAACTTGTATTAGTTATATTAGATGTTTTCTCTTATTCATCTTCGTAATATTGCAAGCTCCTCTGAAGATAGTAATTAAGGAATTTTTCATCTTTGTATCCTTATTGTCCATTGTAGTACATAGCATGTAACAGACATTTAATAAATATCTGTTAAATTGAATTAAGGCCCAACCTGGGTTCTTGGGAAATGAAAAGGAAGAATGAAAAAGGACTTTCTGCAGATGGAAATGAAAGTAGCTTTTTGGGCAGACACAGACTAGATTAGTTTAGATGGAACAGAGGCTTGGTAAACACTAGTACCTGACTGTGGAGGGCTTTGAATGCCAGGAGCAGGGTTAAAGGTTTTTAAGGAAGTTAAGTTAAATCAGGAGGTGTAGTTCTTTCAGAGGATAAGGCTCAGGGTCCTCTGGATAGAGTGAACAAATTAAGGAAATAAAACCCAGAAATGTGAAGTGATTTCCTGGAAATTGCATAGCAAATTTGTGAATGAATCTGGACTAGATTTCAAGTGTCTTTCCCCTGAGGCCAGTTTTCATAGAAGAGAAAGAGGAGGATGGAAGAGTCTCTTGGCTGGGAGGTGCCAGTACTAGATGATATTCAGTTTGGTAGCACCCTGGGCAGTGGGCAGTTGCCAGAAGCTGATGCTGGGTCATTGAATGTCAGAAGTGGAAAGATTTGATGCCTCTGAGGTTGAGGGGACTTTTGAGATCATTCTTTCATTTTCTAGGGGAGGAGATTAAGGTTAAGAAGAGGAAAGTGACTTGTCCCCAATCTAATTTATGGGGGAGCCAGGATTAGGACTTAAGTCTCCTGACTCCTAGCCTATTGCAAGTCTCCTAGTCCCCAATCTCCTCCAAGCAGAGACCTTCCCCATTTGCCCTTCTTTCTTTTCTGCTCCTTTTATCTTGGATCTTATATCCTTCCCTTGGGTCCTGGCAGAGGGTAGATACTTCTATTAGGAGGTATGCCACCACCTTCCTGTCCATAGGAATTTGGGCTTGCTCAATCATAGGGGGCCATTCAGAACCTGCCACTTATCACACTGTTCCATGGCCTAGCCCCATATATATCTCAATTTGGGAGGAACCTAAATTAAAAGTGATAGAGCCTGCTTGGTGGCTTAGTTGGAAGTTTTCTTCCTTTAGGCCCATGTGAGTTTCAGGTGTGGCATTTTTGACCTAACGATGCCAACTCCTCACCTGCTTAACCTGCTTCTTCTTGGACCTTGTGCCCTTGGGATTGAGGGGCCTTAGCTTGTGTACGCAGAAAACACAAACGAGAGACCGTGAAAATCAAGCCAAGAGCCACCTGAAGCAGTGTTTCATCAGTTTCCATGAGTCTCACAGCTGGCCTTTTCCCATTTCCCCTCCTGCCAGAATTTCAGGTCCTAGCATTCTCCATCTGTTCCACTCTATCTAGAGGCCCCTGAGCCTTATCTTTGAAAAGGAGCAGAACATTCCCTTCCAGTGTCCTGAGCTCCTAAAAAAGCACAAAGCATATTTCTTCGAGTCTGTAGCCCAAAGTCCCTAATGTAGTTAAAGAAAGAAGATGAAAAGGTGGGAGGCTAGTAGGTACCAGGAAGAGTCAGGAGACCTGAGTTCTAGGTTTCACTCCTTAACTGACATGCTGCTTAGCTGTAGGCAGGTTTTCCCCCCTAGGTATCAGGTTATTTTTTTTCCCTGTAAAATGAGGGTTTAGATTAGACTAGGTGATCTCTAAAGGTACTTTTAAGCCCTGACACCTATTTATGATGGGACTGTGAGGGTACCAGGCTCCTGGGAACAGTCTGCCATATAAGCCAGCAGTTTGAAATCCATCCTCTTGAGTTTCCACTCCCTCCCTGAATTCTTCCTGGATTTCTCCACTTTAAAAGTGATTTTTCTTTTTCTGTGACATATGAGTGGCAACTAGGCTATCTCCTTAAAAAATTTCTTTTTACATTTTTTTCAGTCAGTAAGCATTTATTTCCTCTTCTATCTCCCCCATTGGGAAAAAAGAAAAACATTTTTTTTTTCCATATTGGCCATGCCCTTAAATGTGTGTTTTATTTTGCATCCTAAATCTTTGTCAGTTGTCCTCTGGAATCCTGGTTGGTTAGTGTATTGTTCAGGGTTCCGAAGTCTTTTAATGTAGGTTGACAGAGACAGTCTTCTACTGGATCATCAGTTATGGTCAGCCTGATGGTATCCATTGTTGTTTTGAACCTTTCCTTGTCTTTTTATCTCTAAATCGACGATTAAGTCAACAACCTTTATTCAGTGCCTAGTATGTTCCAGGTACGGTGCTAAGCCCTGTATGATCCTGTGGCTTCTTTACACAAAGGTATTCTTTTAACCCAGTCCTAGTTAGGGTTCTGAGAGGACAGAGATCTTGTTTGTTAGCATTTTCCACAGTACCCTGGGCACATAGTAAGTACTTGGTAAAACTTTGTTAAATTTAATTTGATGGATAAGGGAAAAACCTGTACTGAGCTGGTGTCTGGGATGGTGGGGTGGGGTAAGTAGTAAGGCTTGGGGGAAGAAATGAGTTCTGGTCATTTTCATAAGGGTAGGTACTCCTGGAGTAGGAGAAGCTGGTATACCAGCTTTTAAGTAATATCTGCCCAGACACAATCCCAGCTTTTGCAAGGTTCACAAAAATGAATCATGATGGAAGAGAAAAAGCCCTTGGCAGGAAGTCTTGAGACTTGGGAATCTCCTGGGATCCTGTACTAGCCTTGCCAGTAAATGACTATATGACCTTAGATCAGTGACTTGAACCCTTTGGTGTTAGATTTTTTTTGTCTTTAAAATGAAGGGCCTAGATTAGATGGATCTCTGAAGACCCTCCTAGCTCTGTGATTCTTTTCTTTGGGTCTCAGTTTTCTCTGAAATGAAAGGGGCTGGAATAGGTCATTTCTAAGTAAGGTCCATTCCAACTTTGTGCTCTAAGACTTCCTGTGTTATGGACAAAGTTCATTAAGAATTCGAGTGTTTCATATATAAAGCATATCAAATCTCTTGCCTTCTCATTGAGGGGGCAGAGGAGGGAAGGAAGAGACAGAGGGTGAGAATTTGGAACTCAACATTTTAAAAGACAGATGTTAAAAATTATTTTTACATGTAATTGGGGAAAAAACATTTTGGAAAATAGGAAAAAATAGAATTTGATTGCTTCCTGGATATCTAGTACTGTACTAAGCACTATCAGATACACAGAGCAACGATAAGACATGAAACTTGAGGTTCTTACATTATGGTTGGAGAGAAGTCTAAAAAGCAGGGGTGGAGAGCCTGTGACCTAAAGGTCACATAGGGCCTTGTAGGTTCTTCAGTGCATCCTTTTGACCATAAATGTGGATTTAGTCAAAAGGCCAAACTTAAGGCCCCATTTGGGCTTAAGGCCACAGGTTCCACCCTGATCTAAAGTTATATTATAAGACAATATATGCTTTCAGAATTACTGAAGTGAACAGTACAGACCATAAGTGCCACAGAAGCTGAGAGAAAGGAATGAATGAGTACTGGACTGCAGTGCTTAGAGAAGTCTTCTTGGAGGTGGGAGGACTTGGACTGAGCGTGGATTTGAAGGCTGAGCCTGGATTTGCAGGGCTCAGAGTCAGGAATGTCTGGGATCAAGTCTTTGATACATATGTACTAGATTACCTTGGGCAGGGCACTATGGTTGAAATCACAGTCCAATTCCCATTCCTGTGATTTGGAAAAAGAGAGATGAATGAAGTGGTCAGTCTACATAGGGGGACTAATTTGGAGCAACAGTGTAGAATCAGGAGTGAGATAAGGAGACAGATGTGCTTGTTTGAAGCGGAGAAAGTGTGTTTGTTAGGGAGGAGAGGAAAATAGCTAGATAGAGATTAGCTTTGTAGAATGTTAGCTTTGAAAGGGACCTTAGAAAATAATTAAGTGTAACTTTGGAAAGATGGGGAGACTGAAGGAGAGTGATTTTCACAAAGCAAATCCAGGATCCAGATGGGAGGTCTTCATTCTTCCTATGTAATCTTTCCCCTTTGTATACCAGTGGTCGGTCAGTCTCTCTCTCTGTCTCTCTCTCTGTGTATGTGTATTTGCAAGGTTGTGTCAGGTGGGCTCATGAGACTGGGTCTGGTAGGACTTTGCTCTTCTCCAAGATTCAGGAGTGGTCCACTGTAATGCTCTAGCAAGGACTGGCAAGGATGGGGCTTGTGCCTGGAGACAAGGGTTCTGCACTTCATTGTATTAGGGCAAGGAGGAGCCTAAATGGCTGCCAGCCAGATAGGGAGGGAGGAAAGACTGAGAAAGAGCCCAATGCTGAAGGAAATCATGTATTTTCCAAGGTCTGAGGATACTGGAAACAATGGGGTAGTGGGGAGGAGGAACTGTTAAAAGGACCTGATAGTGAGGGGAAAGGGGAGGTGGGGAAGGAGAGGGTGGGGAAGAAGGGAAACAGACTCTTGGACTTGGCTTCTGTTTCTTTGAAGGATGTTTATGTAATTTCCCTGGAACTATAGGGCATGATCTCCTGTGCCCCTGTAGGGCTATACTCACTGAACAGCTGTCCTGAGTTGGGGCCTCCCTCCGTTTCCCACTGAGTTCAGTTTTTCTTTGCTCAATCACTCTGCAGCCGTTGGGCGGGGGATTAGTACAAGGCTGGGGAAAGCTCAAGGCATCGCTGCCTACTTTTATAGTCTAGAAGTCTTGAGATCAGACCATGTCAGAAGTGGATGAGATCTTAGAGATCATCTAAATCTAAACCTCTCCATTTTACAAATGGGAAAACTGAGGCCCAGAGAGAAGTGATGTACCCAAGGCCACATAGAGGGGAGTTAGGAAAAGAACTCACATATCCTAGTTCCCAGTACAGTGGGTTTTTTACCCCCTTCCCCATTAAATTCATTCAGTAAGATGCACATGTGAGGAGCTGTAGGGAAGTATTTTAGAGATGCTGAGTCTTACAGTAAATAGCATGCTATTTCCTACACAAACTTCCCCAGTTAATGAGAACTATCTGGAAATTAACTTATCTTATACATACTTTATATTTATTCGTTTGCATGTTGTATCCTCCCCCCGCCCCAGTAACACATAAGCACCTCCAGGGCAGGTGTTATTTTTCATTTATATTTATATCCCTGGTACCTTATTTTTAAATTGAATGGAACATCCATTAGAAAAGGCTTGAAAGAAATTATGAAGAACAGGCCTGGCTCAGAAGATGAGACGATAAGATGCATCCATCCCCTCTTTTGCAGAGGTGGAGGGTTCACATTGTGCAGTGCCTTTATTTTCAGATCAATCACGCAGACCCCTCCCCCTTTGTATTAAAAAATACTACTTGTTATGGGGTGACTCTCAGGGAAGGGGAGAGATTACTAGAGGAAACTATGGTGATGTAAAAAAACAAACCCAAAATATATCAGTAAAAGCTCATTTTTTTTTCAATAGAGAAGACTTGGAAGATAGAGAACAAGAGGAGAGGAGAGATAGCTCACTGGCAGGCATGCCTAGGAGTTAGAGATCTTTGTGGGGGGCAGGAATTCTCCAGGTGGCTAGAGAGAAAGTACTTTCAACTGCTGGCTTCTCTGAGTCTTCATCCCCATCCCTTTCCTACTCCCACTTAGATGAGTAACTGAGGCCTTCTCGGAGGTGTCAGGTTAAGGATATGAGCTGTGTGTTCTCAGCCTTATCCTGTTTCCTCAACATTCTGTGTCATCTTGCCAAAGTTCTTACCTGGTGCCTTTTTAAAAAACACTAAGTTTTTACGGATGCCTTCTGTTTCTTACATTGTCATTATCCCAAGTATCCCAGGTAAAAAATAGCATATTTTAGGGAGGAAAAAAGTTAGCACAATTGATCGGTAAAGAAGTTTGAAAATGTGCGATGAATTGCACTTGTGCACCTCCCACCTCCAAGAAAGGGTGGGGTGGGGGTGTCTGCTCATCTCTTCTTTGAGTTTTATATTTTGTTACATTTACTTTTGCTGTACTGGTGTGTCATTGTTCTTTCCATTTACATTGTAGATACTGTGTTGGTTTTCTTGTCTGCATCAGTTCATCTAGATCCCATGTTTTTCTGAATTCATTGCACACCTTTTCTTACAGCATAGTAATATTCCATGTACATTCGTGTACCTTAGTTTGTTTAGCCATGCTTTGGTTTTGTTGAGAATGGCATCCCCCTTCCATGGGCACGAGCACCACCTTCTAACTGTAGTTACTACAATTGCTGGCATTTATGGTGCTTTAAGTTTTGGGGAGTCCTTTACATAGGCTGTCTCAGTTGATCCTCGCAACAATCCTTTGAGGTAGGTGCTATTATTCTCCCTGTTTTGTAGATGGGGAAATTGATACTGAGCAAAGTTAAGTAATTTACCCAGAATCATATCACTTAAGCGTCTGAGGCGGGATTTTAACTGAGGTCTTCATGACTGCAAGTCTAGCACTCCCTCCACCGTACTACCAATCAGTCTTCTGCGTGAGTCCTTTCCTGACCTCTCTCACCTCTTCCCAAGCTACAGGTGCCTCTCCCCCAGTTTGTATTTATTTTGTATGTAGCTATGTACGTGTTGTCTGCCCTGATAGGATGTAAAGGCTTTGAAGGCAGGGAGTTTAAATTTCATTTTTTATTCTGGGCATTTAGCATAGTACCTGGCTTAATTCATTGACTGACTGACTGGAGAAGATGGTTGAAGTGTTTAAATTCAGCCATCCTTTTTAAATGTGTGTATAAAATCATCTTGTTATGTCCTGGAACCATAGGTCATAGGTCTAGCTAGAACTGGAAGAAGTTCAGAGGCCAAACCTCTCATTTTACAGATGAGGAGACTGAGGGCCAGAGACATTCAGTGTTTTGCCCAAGGCATATAAGTATAAAGTGTGAGAGGCAGGATCAGAACCTCTCTGGCTCCAAAACCAATTCCTTTTCCAGAGTACCTTGCTACTGCCCCAGGGAGATTAAAAAATGAATGAGACAATCCCTGCTCTCATGGGCTTTTTATATATCTTGTAGAGGAAATTCTGTGAATTTAAATAACTGCAGTGGTAAACAGAGCAGGATAAATGCAAAATTCTGTGTGAGATTGAAAGATTGTCTCTGACTGTAATGGTCAAGGAAGGCTTCTTGGGGTGGTGGTGGCGTTTGAGCTGGTAAAGAATGGGTAGGATTTCAGTCGATAGAATTAGGGGTAGAAGGCATTCCAGGATGAAGGGCTTGTGTGAGCCAAATCATGAAGATGTTTATGGAAGCCAGTGGTATTCAGTTCACTTTGGGCAGAATAGGTATTGGGGAATATCATGAAATAAGGCTGGAAAGATAAGATAGAGGGCTTGAATACCATGCACAGGAGTTTGGACTTGATTCAATAAGCCATAGAGATTCACTAAAGGTGTTTGAATAGGGGAGCAATCTGATCAAAACTCTAGATGAGTAAGATTTATTTGACACTTGGGTAGGATGATTTGTAAAAGGGTAGGGGGTGAAACCTGCAGTCCTGGAGACCAGTTGCAATAGTCCAGGTGATTGGACCTTGATTTAGGGGAGGGGTAGTAGGAATAGAAAAAAGGTGGGGGCAGAGATGAGAGACACTGCATGGTAGAAATCCCCAACCAATCTGGTTCCCCACATTGAGTTGGCAGGGGACATACCTGTTATGAGGCAAGGCTGGTTCCAGTGACTTTTTTTTTTAACTCATGTGAAAGCAGTTTGTGAGAGAGGGCCAGAAATCCATTTGCTTGTCCCTGTGGCAGTCCTTTGCCTTCCTGGCCCCAGATGCTGAGGCTTTAGATACATTGCATGTCATTTCCAGGGCAGCTGGGAACTGTGAGTCACATCCAGTGGACATGGAGCAACAGGGCTATTGTCTGTCATGAATTCCATTCTTCTGGAGGTGTCTCTGCCCTCCCCCACTCTTGGTCTAGAAGAATCTGAAGAGAATAGATCAGTACCAAATCATAGATCAGTGTGCACAAATAAGATGTAGCCCATGAAACCTTTCCTGCTCACCTTTGTGGTGGTTCTTCAGTTATTTCTTGTGTCCGACACTTTGTGATCCCATTTCATATTTTCCTGGCAGAGATAGTGAAGAGCTTTGCCATTTCCTTCTCCAGCTCATTTGACAGATAAGGAAACTGAGGCAAACAGGGTTAAATGATTTTCCCAGGGTCACACAGCTAGGAAGGGTCTGAGGCCGGATTTGAAATCAGAAAGGTGAGTCTTTCTGACTCCAGAGCTCTATCCATACTGTGTCACCTAGCTCTCCCACCTTTACACTTTCCAAAATGACCCAGGTGTTTTCTGATTGTCTTTTTCCCTGCCCATCCACTCCCCAAATTCCCTTGGGAATTGGAGGTCATTGAGTATTCCTTAATTTCCATACCAGTTTTGGGGAGCAAGTCTGGGCTTGTTATCACACTTGAGGAGGAAGAAGCATCAGGATTAGTTTAAAGAGCACTAGTCTTTCTCTGGGCAGCCAGAGATCTAGGTTTGAGTCTTGACTGTGCTGTCAGATTACTCTGTGATTCCAAGCAAGTCACTTCTTTCCTCTAGGCCTCAGTTTCCTTTCCTGTACAATAAGGAAGTTGACTAGATATTCCCTGTTATCCCATTTGTGCCCTGACATCCTGTGTTCCCCAGCTGTCCTTTGATTTAGAATAGTTTCTTTTCTAAGATACTGTGGAACTCTGCAGAACATTGCATGGTCTAGAGGCCTGACTAGCGCTCATAGCTCTCCATTGGTTTTTGATGAATCTTGGGGGCAGGGGAGGATGTGACAGGGAAGGGAGCCACATGATTTTTAAGGGCCTGAGTGCAGTCCCTTCCTGGTACTGCTTTGCAAATAGCTTTGTCACTGAAGCCTGTGTTATATAACCAGCTGATCCTGACCTGGCAGTAACTGGAAGAAGATTTTTCTGTTTCATTCTCTCTCAGGCGGTAGAGACTCCCCTAACTTTGCCTCTAAGCCTCTTTGGCACTTGCCTTAGATAACTTGTTAGCTGGCCTTGGTGATGGAAATTGGACCCTAGCTATTCTGCCACTCGATTTATTTAATCTCATGGTTTAACAGGCCCTTCCTTGTCCTGCTGGTTTTTGTTGGAACAATGCAAAAGTATCTGTAGGCTGTGTGAGGGACAAAGATATTTATCAATCCCTCTGGAAAAAGCTCCCTCCACAGCACACACCAAGCAGCAGGCAAGAAGCCTGTTTTGCTAACATGTGACTGTCTCCCAGCCTTTCCTTCCCTGGGAGTTCCCCTGATTTGTAAAGGGGTCCTGTTCTCTCTCCTGGAAACCCAAGTACTTGACAAACCTTGACCCTATATTGAGGGTGAGGGGACCTGGATTGTAGTCCCAGCTCTGCCATTGAATCCTATGTGACTTTAGAATAAGTCACTTGCCCACATTTGATCCTCAGTCTTCTCTATAAAAGGTGATGGACTCTATGATAGCTGAGGTTTCTCCTTGATTTTTTCTGTTTCATCAGATTGCAGGAGTCACTTGCTGAGGCTGAAGATAAAACCTGAACAGAAGGTAAAGCCAACAGGTAGAATTCTGAGAAATGGAACCAAGGTACAAACAGTCCTGCTTCTAAGAAGCCTGGGAGGAAGGATGCACTGACCAGTGGCTTTTATCTTCTCAGCACCCCCTCAAGCATCTTCATGAAATTCCAAGACGCTTGTCCAGGTATGAGGAACAATGCATGGTAGGAATGATGATCATGAATTTAGGATCCCTTCAGTCACCTTCATATTCTAGTATTTTATCCCACTGTCTTTAGGGCACTTGGGGGTGAGGGGAGGGAGAAGGGAGGGGAAAAGGGACAGCATCTACTTTCCCTCAAGCATAGGACCAAGAATCCCTTTCTGTTTCATTCTCATTGTTCTAAGAGTTATTACAGCTGTCCTAGGCTCCTATTCCCTTTCAGTCTTGAGTTCACCATCTAAATGACTTGGGAGACCAGAAAGATCTATCACTAATCCCCCACTCATAACTTGCCCATGGTCATATTATAGACATGCTATATGTGAATTTAACAAGGCATTTGATGAAAGCTCTTGTGATAGCATTATAGGCCAAAATGTAGAGTTGTGGACAGACATTAATACCAATAGGTAGAATGAGAACTTGTTGAAAATAACAAGATGCAAAGAATTGTGATTAATGGATCAATGTCACCATAGTGGGAGGTTTTTAGTGACCTATAAACAGAGGTCTGGCCTTGCCTCTGTCAGCATTTTTGAGGAAAGCATAATGGCATAAAATCACTAAATGATACTATGATATAAGGGGATGGCTAATATGTTGGATAGAGAATTGGGATATAAAAAGAACTTGGCCAAAACAAGGGGCCAAATCTTATTATATATTAGATAGTATTCCCCTTATTTGATGAAATGTGATGGGGACAAATTTAAAGTCCCACACTTGGGTTCAAAAAATCAACTACTTACTATAAGATTGGGGAATAGGTGTCTAGAGAGCAGCTCATGTCATGAAGATTTGAGGGTTTTCACGTTCTGTGAACTCAAACTGAGTCAACAGTGTAACTTGATAGTAGTCAGTAAAGCTCCCAAGCGTTTAGGCAACTTAGTAGTTGCCTAATGTCCACAACCAGGAAAGTTATCAACTTGCTGTGCTCCTCCTTATTCAGACTGGAGTTCTAGGAGCCAAAACTGAGGAAGGACGTGTTCAAAAGAAGTCAAATGGTGAATTGGGTTACTTACCTGGAGAACGATTGGATTAAGGAAGAAACAAAAGATGTTTATCCTGGAAAAGAGAAGGCTGGGAAAAATATCTTTCTCCATTGGAGAGTATTTTGGATGAAAGAAAGATGAGATTTGTTTCCTTTGATCCCAGAAAACAGAACTTAAAGTAATAGGTAGAAATGCAGGGATACATTTCAGCTCAGTGTGAGGAAAAACTTATGAGAGCTTCCCAGATGTGGTGAGCTACTTTAGGAAGAAGTGAGGTTCTCATCATTAAAGGGTACTCTTCTGGGGTACTGCAGAAGCAGAATGATGGAAGGAGCCCTGGACCTGGAGTCAGAATCTGAGCTCAGATCTTAGCTCTGATACCAGCTGACTGTGCTCTTTTCAAATCTGAGACTCTGCATGATTATTTTGCTGGTTTCATCCTTAATTGACTTATAGGATTGGATCTTTTAAATTTTTTTTTAATTTACTGAGCTTTTTTTTCTCTTTCCCACCTTCCCTGCTGGGGGAAAATGATAATAATAGCTGACATTTATATAGCACTTACTATGTGTCAGGAACTGTTTTAAGTGCTTTACAAGTATTACCACTTGATCCTCACACCAGCCCTGGGAGGTAAGTAAAGTTATTATCATGTCCATTTTAAAGATGAGGAAACTGAGGCAAACAGAAGTTAAGTAACTTGCCCAGGGTCACCCCCCCCCCACTGCTATTAAGTATCTGAGGCTGGATTTGAACTCAGGTCTTCTTAACTCTGGGCCTGGCACTCTATCTACTGCACCTACCCCAGGGTTACAAAAACTTTGTAAGAAATATGCACAGTCAACAGATTTCCAAATTGGTGAATTTTGTAATATTAGAGCTTGAAAAGGACCTTAGATCATTGAGTCCAACCCTCTTATTTTATAGATGGGAAAACTGAGGCTTTGGGGAGGGGAAAGAGTGACTTTCCTCAGGTCACATAGTAAGTAACAGCCAGCATCAGCATGCAGGTCTTCTGGGTCTTTCTCAGTTCAGTGTACTCATGTTCTTTCATGGAGTTCATTAATGAATAACGTCCACAGGGAGATCTAATCTTCACCAGAATCCCAGACTTTTTCTGAGATGGGGCCAGATAAGAATTGGAGTGTGGACACTAAAGTCAGGGGTGGGGGGGGTGGGTTTCCAGGCTCCTAGGGCACACAGAGGCACAGTGTAGGGTGTGAGCCCAGTTAGAGGTGGCAGCAGAAACTACTAAAACGTGACAGATTTCAGTTTTCTGCTCTTTGAGTTCGTGTCTGGGGAAATCACAGGACTGTTAAAAAGACAGGGCTGCTTTTATGTTTTTTGGGGTCCTGGAGAACCCCTTGTCACAGTTGGCAAAAGTTATTTTAGGGGATATAAAGTGTTTATAGGCCTGGGGCCAAGTTTTATTCCTCCTCCTCCTCAACTTTCCTTTCCCATCCTGTCTCCCCAAGTACTAAAGCAACAGGATCTGTTGGAACATAGTTCTGGCTCTAATATGGATTAATTTCTTGACTCCTAACTGAATGCGAAGTTTGAAATGTATGTTCACTCAGAATGTGAAACAGAATCTAGGACATAGACTCTAGACAAAGTCACTTCTTGGTGAACCTCGCTTCAAAAGATGCAAAGGGCCATGGAAGCCAGAGTTGAAAGGAGCTTCAGAGGCTGTCTGGTCCATTTTATAATTGAGGAAACTGAGGCCTGAGGCAGTTAAGTGACTTGCCCAAGGTCACACAGGTAGTATCAGTGATGGTTTAGGTTTCCCAATGGCAGTCTTTCAGCATTAACAAGTTGGCTGCATATATATCATTAAGGATGTTTATAACCCCAAAAGTGGGTGAACCGGTCATGTAACAAAAGCAAGGAATAACAAAGCCAGAGAGCTATATCCATAGGTTATTAAAAGAACCAGGAAAAGCTTATCGTTGCATTTGATGGGTTCTCTTTGTGGAAGATTTACAGAAGAGTATGGACAACAATCAGAAATAGGAGGAGGACCTAAATGGGATATAGCCTACGCTGGAGAGGATAATCCCCTTAAGCAGTGGAGGATCTGTGCAGGTATTGAAGTTGACTGAATAATGTTTAAGGTCTAGCATTCTGTGATTGTAGTTGTGTGTAGATGGAATGATGCGACTTTGTGAGGCAGGCTGCGTCCAAAGGACCGTGGGGGGGTGAGAGGGGGTGTGTGTGTGTGTGTGTGTGTGTGTGTATGTGTCTGTCTGTGTCTGTGTGTCTGTCCGTGTCTGTCTGTGTGTCTGCTGGCTGTGGTGATAATGAAAACTTAATGTGTAATCTCTCTGTGCCACTGGCTGTCTCCTTGCTTCGCATCTCTAGGCATTGACACTAAAACCCTGGTTGTCTTTTCTCAGCGTCCAGCCAGATAGATCTTCTGTGATACCTATTTGGGCCATCTTTTTGCCTGGTGCTTTAGGAAATGTGCCTCATGCCTGGAAGTGGAGGGAGGCTCTCTCCATTTGGGGTAGAAGCCTACTTTCTTCCTGGTTTTCCTGGGATGATGGAACTTGAGTTTGAAATGGTCAGTGGACCAGGGATATACATATGGGACCGCTGTGTAGATCTTCTGAGGTCTGTGGCAGTGACAGGTCATAGGATTTTGGGCTGGAAAGGACATTAGAGATTATCTAATTAAAACTCCCTCATTTTCCAAATGGGGAAACTGAGGATTGCTGGTGGGGGAAGGAGGATTACTAAGCTACGGTCCTAACTCTGAAAACCTTCCTTCTTACTGAGGATTCTGGTTCTTGGTCCCTTCCTTCATTGTCCAGCAGATCTCTTAGCTTCGAGTTTCCTTCTCTTCTCCTTTGGAGTGTAGCTTAGGATGAGTAATTTCAGTTTCCAGGAAATGTTTGGCTCATTTTCTCCTTTCTCCTTGCCCTGAGCCCTTCCTGACTTGATCCAGGCCTGGGGAGTATGGAGAGACTTCCTGTCTAGGCTGGGGTGCGTGCATGCGTGCATGGATTGTCCACTGCCCTATTCCCACTTGTTCCTGGGTACAGGTGATAGGTGGAGGACTCTCAGGTTAATGTTACTTGTCCCAGATCCTTTGACCTCATCAGTTTTGCCCTCTCTTTCCTCCTCACCCACAAACCAAAGAGTTTCTTAAAAGTACATTGCAAGGAGGGGTGGGAGAGGGCCAAGTATGGTTGTTTTTTGCCTAGGGAGGAGAGGTATTCTGACTGCCCTGCTTACTGGGCTACTTTCCGAATTTTCAGGGTTGCCATGGTGTCTCCATGGACACAGGAGCATCTCATTCATTATTTCCAGCACCTTGTTGGGTGGATTAGGGTCTGGGGGCAGAGAGCAGAGCAGTCAGACTTACTGCTGAAGGCTACTTACCCATTTTTCCTCTCCAACTTTGCCTGGGGACTGGTGGTTGATGTGGTTGGTATTTCACACTGAGAGAGATCTTGCAGTGCCCTCCAGGCTCGTGGGTAGCTATACTCTTTTCTTCTTATACAATCTAGCTCTGAGGCTACCTTTGGGGTAGGCTGAGGCATTAAAGGGGAAGCCCTTTAACCCCAGCTGTTTCAAGGAGGCAAGTGGCCCCAGTGGGATTACAAAGCCCTGACTTTTGAGATAGTGATTTAGCCCCCTGTAACACAGTGCCTTTGGTAGGTGGGTGTGTGTGAGGCAGGCACCCTGCCCAGCCCTCTATTGGGAACAAGCCATTTAGTGTGGGATTTGTGTGTGTGAAGGGGAGAGAGGCTGGAGCTGGAAAGAATCCTGCCTTCCTGGGTGGTCAAGGTTTTATTTACAAAACAACTGTGTTCCCCTACCTCCATCACCATTCCAGGCTTGGCTTTACTGAAATGCTTTTCCCTTATCCTCCCCCTTGATGCGTAAGGGAAAACCTGGTATCTTCTGTCCTGCCCCTCCCTCCCACATGCAATTAACCTGGATAGGACTGACAGGATTAGACAGGAAAAGTAATCAATTAGTTTTATTCTGAGTAGGTGGAGGACATTAATCTTCTTTGTTGGGGAAGGGTTTGGAGGCTGTGCAGTGAGAGTGGAAAGATGAATTGGAAATCATGAGACCTGGGTTCTAGTCCCATCTCTGCTACAAATCTGTCAGTGAGTAAGCATTTATTAAAAGCTCCTACATGCCAAGCACTATGCAGAGGACTGATACCCCCTTATTGACAGCCCTTTCGACCTTAGCACTTGCAGAGACTTCTGTAGCTCCCTCTTTCAGTGACGGGGATGGAGAACCAGGTTCCTGGAGGTGAATTTTCAGTAGGGAAAGGAACATGACTCAGTTGGCCTATAGAGCTTCAGTACACAAGTGGAATAAAGGAGCAGCAGAGCTCTGGTGTTGTTGGGGAACAAGCCCTAACTGGCCCTGCTGGCAGCTGATTCTGGCTGGCTGGCACACACTGTGTACAACGCCTGTCGCCAGCTGGGGCTTCTAGTGGCTAGTTACTTATTGAGAATGTGAGGCTTGACCATGTCCCACCAGAGAAATAGCTACCTCTTCAGTGATGGAACCCTGGAAGCTCTAGCCTGTCAGAACATATAGGAAGAGTAAATGCTGTAGCCTCCCTGCTCCCAGGAAGTAGAAAGAATGCTAGACTTGGGGAAGAGAGACTTGGGTTTAAATCCTGGCGCTGACAAACCGTACAAGTCAGGTAAAAGTCATTTAAATGCTCCCATTCCCCCCCACCTAGGGATAGGCATCCTCAGACTTACTTCATTAGAATGTAAGTTGTTTCACTTGTGTCTTAGATTTCCCTCAAGCTTGACACATAGTAACACTTGCACAGTATTTGGCCCACAGTAATAACAGCAGCATGTGTATAGAACCTTCATGTATTCAGAGTTACTGTTGTTGTCTCATTGGATCCTTGCCAAGGGGAGGGTGTGGGTGTGTGGGTGTATGTGGGTGTGTGGGTGTGTGGGTGTGGGTGTCTGTGTGTGGGTGTGGGTGAAATGTCCTGACTAGGATCACGTAGGTAGGAATTGTCCATGGCAAGATTTGAACTCAGACTCCACCATGTGATTACTGTGGGGAGTGCTCTTCATTATACTTAAAGCATTATAGAAATGTGAGTTGCAGTTAATATGTTCCCTTATACTATGCTGTGGAGGCACTGGAGGGCAGCATGATGGAGCAGTTTCAGGTGGCCTGGCTTCCAAATACTGTCTCTTCTACTTGAGCTCTGTGACCCAGGACAAGTAGTTGACCTCTCTGACTGGTGGTTTCCTTCTCTACTGAGGGGGTTAACTATTTGGTCTTTCTTAGCTTCAAATGCTGTGAACCCCATTCCCATTTTCTGGGGTTGGGAATGGTCTGGAGAGGAATGGGGGGGTCTTTTGATGCCTCATACTATATAATATAGTATGACATTCTTTTTATAGTCTCTTACAGGTTGGAAGTAAGGGTGTTGATTAAGCCCCGGAAAGATTCAGTCCTTCTAGGGAAGTTGGTCTTGGGTGGCAGCCAAAGTTAGACCAAAGTGATGCTATGCCCATTCAGAAATGAGACAGTCTTGCCACTTAACCAAGACAAGCAAACAAAAAAGCACCTTTCCCTAAGCAGAATCTGGGGAGGAAAGGGCCTTTTTGGATATAGGTATAGATGTCAATCCCACAACCCAGAGTCTTGTCATTTTCCCATCCCTTTCCTTATTGAGGGAAGGTGCCAATGACAGGACAAGATGGTGCTTTTAGGGACTGTGAAGTTTAGGGTTGGGAAAGCAGCAGCAGCTTTAGTGAACACCTCCTTGGGTTGCTATGTGATTGGGTTGAGAAACTTACCCATCCAAATGGGGAGAGTGATTTCATTCATTCATTAAGTTAAATGACACTGGGGCTCAGTTCCTTTAATGGGGAAAGCCCTGAACATGAGGTATGGAGGGGAGAAAGAGAAGGTACTATTTTGCTTCTGTGCCTCACGGATGGGGCAGCTAGGTGGCACAGTGGATAGAATGCCAGGCCTGGAGTTAGGAAGTCTCATCTTCTTGAGTTCAAATATGGCTTCAGACATTTACGAGCTGTGTGACCCTGTTTGCCTTAGTTTCCTAATCTGTCAGATGAGTTGGAGAAGGAAATGGCAAACCACTCCAGTATCTCTGCCAAAAAAACCCCAAATGGAATCTTAAGGAGTTGGAAAAGATTAAGCAAAAGCAAAGCTGCGTGGATACTTCTAAATCCTGTAACCATCTCTCCATCTGTTTCCTCCTTTGTACCTCACAAGGTGACTTTGGGTTCCCTTTGCCCAACTGTAGCCTCTTGGTCTTGATCCAGGCATGTATCCTAGGAGGGATGGGGATCCCAGAAGAACTGTATTAGATGTCAGCAATTCCCCTGAGGAATTTTCCTTACTCACTGGACTTGGAATGGAATACCTAGTTCCAGTCATGCTTTTTTACCAGCTCTCCATATGACCATGGGCAACTCACTCCTTCCTTTGGGCCTGTTTCCCCATATGTAAAATGGGGCTGATAACATTTACATTGCTTCCTTAGTGCTTTGCTTTAGAAACTAAAATGCCATGTGACCTGTGACCCTCCTTTTTTTTTCTTCTCTGACTCATGTCTACCTGCTCTTTTGCTGGCTTGGTTCCAGCTAACTCATTTGATTACTTTTTCCCCTTCCAGAGCTGGCCTCCACAGCTGCATCAGGCCCACCTGGACAGCATGAAAGCCCTTCCCTGCATCAGGGTGTCCCTGGACCCCTACTCCAGGTTCCCCAGGAGGCGCTGACGCCCCTGGGCCAATTCTGCTCTGCCCCGGGACTAGGAGCAGATTTGCCATGGTGACATAAACAGGGCAAAGAGGAAGGAGAACAGCTCAGTCCATGGACCACCCTCCCTGGTGGGAAGAAAAGACACCCTCAGTCCCTACTCATCCCTGTGCACAAACAGCTTCTGTTATTAATTATTTTTAATTTATTACTTTGGATTGAACCCTTGTTTTTCTTCCTGTGAAAAAAACTGGGGGGGGTGGGGGGTGGGGGAAGTGGTTGCTAAGCAACATTGAGGAGCCAGGATGACCATCCCCCTGTGCCCAAGGAGGCTTCGCAGGCAGGCGTCCCCTCAGACCGTGCTGCTCCTGCTGTTTGCCTTCTGCCTGCTCAGCGTTTTTGTCTCTGCCTATTACCTGTATGGCTGGAAGAGGAGCCTGGAGCCCTCAGGTGAGGTCACTGGGCCTGACTGTAATGAGGAGCCCCAGATCACTCCATCACGCCTACTTCCCCTCAAGACCCTTAAGGTTTCCTCATCATCACGAACTGATCCCCTTGTGCTGGTGTTTGTGGAGAGCCTGTATTCCCAGCTGGGCCAGGAGATTGTGGCCATTCTTGAGTCTAGCCGATTCAAGTACCGGACGGAGATTGCTCCCGGGAAGGGGGACATGCCCACTCTCACGGACAAAGATCGAGGTCGCTTTGCGCTCATCATCTATGAGAACATCCTTAAGTACGTCAACCTGGATGCCTGGAACCGGGAGCTGCTGGACAAGTACTGTGTGGAATATGGTGTTGGCATCATTGGCTTCTTTAAGGTAACTGGGTTTGGAGAAGAGACATCCTGGAAAGGAAGGGAAAGGCTGGGGCAAGCTAGGGGGGTGGTTAGTGCTGGTATCTTTGACCTGGTGTCTTGGATGCTGGAGGGGGCTGCCATAGTGGGTGGAGTAGTATTATTCTGCGGTTGGCCGAACCTGTTAACATTTTTCTGTTCCCTAGCCAGTCTCAGATCTTTTTCCCAGTCCTGGCCCTTGCCAGAAGGCTTGGGGGAGGGAGAGAGTATTTGCCTTAGCCAGCTGTCTCATAGATACCTGCAATGAGTTATAAGAGGTCCTGAGCGCCATCTGCTAGAGATACAGTTCAAAGCGTGCATCCCAGTTAGGGTGGAGTCAGAGTGCTATCTTTGGATACAAACGATAGACTTAAGTAGGAAGCCACAGTGACCCGGCCTCTGGAGCGTAAGCCCTACTTAGGATCATAGGATTTACTGCTGGATGCCTCTAATGGCTTTTTCTGGGTTCAGCAGATGATTGAATCAGCAAGTTCTAGGATTGGGGTTTAGAGTACAAACTTTATAGAAAGTTGGGCTGAACACTCACAGCTCTGTCTGGAAAAAAAGGGGGTTTTGTTGGTTTGTTTGTTTATCCCATTAGAGAGGGCATGATGCGTCCATTTTACAAATGAACAGACTGAGGCTCAGTAAGGTCAGGTGACTTGCTCATGGTCACATGGGTGAGTCCTGGTTCTGGGGTTCTAGATCCAGGTTCTTTTCCTTAGAATATGAAGGTTGATCTAGGATTTTGTTGAGGGAACAAGGAGGAAAGGATCAAGAGGGGTGAGGCACTAGGGAAAGAATAATTTTTGCTGCTAGAAACAAGGCTTTACAAGTCTTAAAAGTATTTTATAAATATTTGTAATTTTTGTTATTATTGTATGGAAAGAGAGTCCAGTGTCCCTCCTTGAGCTCAGGTCCTAGTGAGTCTGTTGTTGTTGTTGTCTGTGTTTTGTTCACGAAGAGGACATCAGGGAGGCGATCCATGACATGCAAGTGGATTGGATTTAAGTGGGGCAGGGCTGTGCAGCCTCACTTGCTCCTCCAGAGCCATCTGGGTCCTGTGGCAAGATATAGATTGGGATGACTGGAGATGGCCCCCAATGATTCTGTTAGTGGGTCACAAGATTGGAGGAGTGAGAGCACTTATACAGAGTGTCCTAGAAGGTTTAATGTAGTCAGTAAGTAAACATTTATTAGGCACCTACTATGGGCCAGGCTTGGTGCTAAGCACAGGGTTTACAAAGTCAGTGCTCTCAAGGAGCTCACAGAGTGCCGGGGGGGATGGGGGACCGACAACATGCAAACAACTATATACACCCAAAGCTCTATACAGGATAGATGGGAGAAAATCAGTAGAGGGAAGGCACTAGAATTAGGGGAGATTAGGAAGGTTTCCTATAGAAGGCATGATTTTAGTTTGGACCTGAGCAAATCTAGGGAAGCCAGGAGGTAGAGATGAGCACTAAGAGCATTCTGGTCATGGGGACGGCCAGTCAGGGAGAAAACCAAAACCAAAAAACTACATTAATTGTTTGGGGACAACCTGTCTATCTAAGGAAACACCAGTGAGCAGATGTGCAGGAGGATAGAGAACATCTGGCTGTAGGGGAAGGTAAACAGAAATGTGGGAATCTCAAGGGAGGAGGAAGGCAGTTACTTTTGGAGAGGCAAAATGGTCCTAGATATATAACTTAGTGAGGATATTTAAGCTTTCCTTTGAAGGAAGGAAAAACATGTAAGTTACTATGGCTATTAAGACTGCTGTAGGGGTCTACTTTGGGGTGGGGAGAGTAGGAGGAAGAAGAGAGAAGTGGTTTCCGTCAGTAGAAACGTTTGAGCAGAGGCCAGATGATAATATCGCAGAGATATTTGAAGTGTAATAATTTCAGAGCGGTGAAACATAGTGAAGTTCAGCTCTCTACATTATCTGACTTTCGTCCGGCCTGGACTCTGAGCTGTCTTGTGCGATTAGCTTAATCAGATACTGCCCTCTCACAGTGTGGGAGTGGGGTGACGTGGTATCAGGAAGATGAGAGAGAGCGCAAAACTGGTAACCCAGAAATGAACTGTTACATAAAATACAAATGCTGGGAGTCCTTGGGGTCGGGAAAGCAGAAGCCCAGCTTTCCTCATGTCCAGGAGAGTTCCCCATCTCCATTATCGTAGCCTCCAGACCTGAAAGGGATTTTAGAGACTGTCTGCCTCACTTACCAGCTCCTTCCTCCACCTGCTCCTTCGTCTGGAAGAGTCCGAGCTCCTCCTTCTTAAGTTGTAACTCAGGGCTGCAAGCCGTGCCATTTTACTCAAATGTGTTGACTGGTGGCCATGATATGTCACAATTCCACACGCTGTGGAGCAAAACTGGAGCCTACCACTCCTGGGAGTTTTAGGCCACTTTTTGATCTAGTAGAAGGAATCCAGGGCCTGTAATTCTCAAGTTCCAGCTCGATGTTGACTTCCATGGGCAATATAAAGGTCTGAAGATCATATAGGGACTTTAGAGATTATCTAGTCTCACTGTCATGTCTAAGAGACAAAGCCAAATCCAGATGTCTGGTCTCCTGATGTCCTGTCTGAGACTATTTTCATTATAGTATGTTATCTCCCTTTGGTCTCTAAACAGTGTAGGATTCCAAAAATAACATATAATCAATCCCTCTCCTTTCAGGAGTCAACAGTCAGATTGGGAGAGACAGCCCATAGAGATACCTACCAAGTCAGGCAGTACGTGAGAAGCGTAAAGAGGAACATAGAGCCTGAGTGTTGTATTGAAAGTCAGAGGAGAGAGGTTATTGTGAAATAGTCAGAGAGGGCTTTCTAGAGGAAATAGGACTCAAGCTAGACCTTGAGGTCTGGAATAAAGGGAAAAAAGGGGCAGGAGCACTCTAACCATTGAGAATAGTATGAACAACCACTGAAGTAGACTGAGCAAGGGGATAAGATAAGGTATGGTTAGATCAGTGAGGAGACCTTTATGGCTACAGCAGAGGATGTGTTTTGAGTAGTGGAAGATAGTATTGGAAAGATAGCTTGGAACTAGATTCTTGAGGGCCTTCAATGCTGAATAGTTTGGAATTTGCCTTTGTGATCATAGAAGTTTTTAAAGCAGGAATTGTCTTGGGAGGTTGTAAATTCATTGTTAACTTGAGGTGTTAAGTTAGAGACTTCCGGTTGAGGATGTTGTAGAGGAATTTCATTTATCCAGCAAGTTTGGACTAAATGACCTTGGAGACTGCAGGGGCCATCACCAGTACAGAAGGACTTGGCTTATAGTACAGGGAGATGGTACATGTTTGGGAGCTCAGGTGAATTCCATGCTGTGATTCTCAGAGGCAAATGTTCAAAGTGTGTAAAAAAATGCTTAGCTGTGCAACTTTGTCTAAACATTTGCATTTCCTAGTTCTTAATGATGAACATTGTATCTCAATATTCCTGCTTCCCGTGGTCTTCCTCATCTTTCCAAGCTCTCTTTTCTTGTGAAGGGTGTGGTATAAAAAGCTCTGGGCTCAGAGTTAGGAGACGTTGGCCTGACTGCAATGTCCTTGCTCTTTGGAGGCAGGCAAATCAGTTTCTCACTCTGACCCTCAGTTTGCTCCTTTGTAAAATGGGGATAATGAACTATCTATCTCATAGGGTTGTAGTGAGGATCAAGTGAGGCAAGAATCTTTGTTAATCATAGGGTATCATATAAATTCCAGCCATTATTAAGGCCATTCCAAGACCCTGGCAAGCCAGGTGGCTGCTCAGGGGACTATGTTTTAGGGGGTTGCCAAAAATAATGCCTTTGCACCGTTTTTGCTTTTGCCTGGAATGCTCTCCCTCCTCACCTCTGCTTCTTGGCTTCCTTCAAGACTTTGCTCAAATCCTGTCTTCCACAGGAGCTCCCTCCCACTTATTCTATCTGCTAGTGCCTTCCCCTGTGAGATATCCTCTCATCTACTCTGTATAATCTTGTATATACCTAATTATTTACATGTTTTCTCCCTCTTGGAATATAAACTACCTGAGAGTAGGAATTGTCTCTCTGGCTGTGAATGCAGTGCCTGGTGCAGAGTAAGTGTTAACTATCTCTGGAAACATGGTGGTGTGGAGTGCAAGAGGGGTTGCATTTGGAGTCAGGATGCCCTGGATTCTAGTCCTGGTTCTGATGTTTACTAGCGGCCTAACTTAGAAGGTTTCAGTGAGGAAAGCCTTTTTACAGATGTATAGAACTTGACCTCTTCCAGAAGGTGCAGGTGTTCATCTTGCTGGGGTGCTGCCAAATTCCTCATGGTTATGTGTAGGGCACGTAAATAAGCCAGTCAGTGTTATCTCTCCCTATCTCTTACTATTCTCTTCATCCCAATAGGCCAATGAGAACAGTCTGCTGAGTGCTCAGCTCAAGGGCTTCCCTCTCTTCCTCCATTCGAACCTGGGTCTGAAGGACTGCAGCATCAACCCCAAGTCCCCACTGTTGTATGTGACCCGGCCCAGCGAGGTTGAGAAGGGCCTCCTACCTGGGGATGACTGGACCGTCTTCCAGTCCAACCACTCCACCTATGAGCCGGTGCTGCTGGCCAAGACCAAGTCAGCTGAGTCCATCCCCCACCTCAGCGTCGGTGCGGCTTTGCACACCACAGTGGTGCAGGACCTGGGGCTGCATGATGGCATCCAGCGAGTGCTCTTTGGCAACAACCTTAACTTCTGGCTGCATAAGCTGGTCTTTGTGGATGCTGTCGCTTTCCTCACTGGCAAGCGCCTCTCATTGCCCCTGGACCGATATATCTTGGTGGACATTGATGACATTTTTGTGGGCAAGGAGGGCACCCGGATGAAGGTGGAAGATGTGAAGGTATGGTTAGGGACCTTGGCATCTTAGCCTGTGAGGGAGGACTCCTGAGAGACCTGTTATTGAATGACCCAGGCCGAGGCATTATTTGTGTACTTAAGTCTGAAGGGCTGTATATGCATTGGGTATTGGAAAGAACATTGGATTTGGAACCAGGAGGCCTGGGTTCTAGTTCTGGCCTGGTACAAACTTGTTATGTGACCTCAGAAAAATTACTTCCCCTCTGGGGGCCTCAGGTTTACCCCAATCCAAAACTGGCTAGCAAGGAGGGGTTGGATTTGTGCTACAGAATCTCTGAGAGATCTTTGAATTCTGTGATTTAGTGAAATGTCACAGCATCCCCATCACATTGTTAGGAAGTATACCCAGCTGCCTTCCCTTACTCCTTCCTGCCATACCCGAAGCCCCTTCCCCCTTGTGAAGAATGCAAGTTGTGACTCCTGCTGCAGATGCCACTCAATGGGGGCTGGGTCCTGTTACTGACTTTCTGTGCGTTGTCCATTTCCTTTTGGGGTCCTTGTTTATCCCACCTTTGGAAAATGGAAGGAGTAACAGTCTGTGTTTGAGTCAACTCTCAGAGCTGTGGAAAGGACAGAAGGAAGACTGAGTGTCTGTAACCAAGAGTAGGTGGTGGGAGTAAACCCAGTGAACAGTTGGGTGAGGGAGCAGGGGTAGCGTTCATCCTTTCCTTCTTCTTTGTTTGCTAGGCCCTTTTTGACACTCAGAATGAACTTCGAACACACATCCCAAACTTCACCTTCAACCTGGGGTACTCAGGGAAATTTTTCCACACAGGTAAGTAAGTGTGCTAGAACTGTGACCTGGTCCATGAAGCCCTCCCTCACCTGTACCTTTAGCCTACTGTCCCTAAGCGGTTGGACGTAAGGTATAGATACACCCAGGACTTTAAATTCCCCACACCAATTTGAACTCACCATGATAGGGGGATGTCTAGGACATTAAGGAGGCAGTTATCAGCCCCTGATTTTTGGCATCATATCAAACAAAAGTTCGGGGGGATGTCCCTTGTACTACCCTGCGATCTGCTCAGTCAGTGACTTATGCTCCCTTTTTGAGCTGAGCTCATACCCCACACTATGAATCTGCATTCTGTGAGTCCTGGAAGTTTTGAGCTTCTAAACACCCCTATTCCAATTGAGCAGGGCCCAGTGTGGATGACCCAGCCTTTTAGAATGGTTCTGAAATCGAGATAGAGATTGAGGCTGCCTGTGTATTCTCTTCAGGAGGGAAATCTGAGGTGGAGGAGCAGGAGCACTTAACCAGAAGCCCAAGTGAATTCTAATCCTGATTCTGTCCTTAACTCATGGTGTGATCCTGTTCAAGTCACTTCCCTAGACCTCAGTTTCCCCATCTCTAAAATGAAGGGGTTAGACTCAGTGAATTGTAAGCTCCTATTCTGGAATTCTACAAAGAGAGACTCTTTATGCTTCTGGCATGCAGGAGTCCTGTGAGAAGCCCTATTGGCTTACTCACAGTTATTAGGGCGAGCAAACTGTACCTGATTTTCCTTCCAAGAATCTGTCCATTCAGGCTTTTGTACAGCAATCCATGTGGGCAGCAGAAAGGTACAGTTTTGTGGCTTGGCTTCCCTGGAGTTGTTGTCTCCCTTTTAGATGTTTTTGGACGGTAATTACTGTGTTTGCTTAGCTTGAGGAAGCACTGGTCTTGTTAACTGCTTGCCAGTGGGTGTGTGTACATGTTGGGGAGAACCACTCCTTAGGTCACTTTAAATCTCCCTTAAAGAAATCCGAGCAAACAGATTTGTGTTGATCTCTTTATAATACCTGGATTTCCCACTGGGTACTCCCTCCTATAGTAAAGAGTGATACCAAATAATAAATAATAATGTGAGTATAATAACAAAGAATAGGAAAGGGGAAAAGAAAGTCCTCCAAAATTAACCAATAGAGCAACAAATGCTGATGTTTTATATATATATATATATATATATATATATATATATATATACATATACATATACAGCATTCTATAACTGTTTTTCTTGTCCCCCTTCCTAACTCCCAACCAATGAAGGATTGGAAGGTGGGGATAAACCTCCTTTTCTGTCCCTGAGACTGACATCTGTCAGGTGGAAAGCATCTAAGAACAGAAACCTCATGAAAGATTTGAGTCAGTGAGACTGTTAGTAAAAGGGTAGAGGCAATCAGGAAGATTGAGGTGAGGTCTTGCTCCTGACACACTGATGGTGTGACCCAGGGTGTCATTAAATTCTTAGGGCCCCGGGCAACTCTGAGGCGCTGAGGTGAAGAAAAGGTGCTGATCTGCTTTGACAGAGAGCATTTTCTCATGGGAAATTTCCTACACGAATGAAGTCCCAGGTCTGGACTAGAATAAAAAATATAGGAAAAGAGAGTAGGATGATTACACATGCATAATCTGTATCAAATTGCTTATTACCCTCTCAGGGAGAGGGGAGGGAGGAGGAGGATTTGGAACTCAACATTTTAAAAAACGAATGTCAAAAATTGTTTTTACACATAATTGGGAAAAATAAAATAATATTCCAAAAAATGGTTTAAAAAACGGACCTGGGTTCAATCTGACTTCTGATAAGTAGGTGTTAAGACTCAGGACAAGCTGAGCTCCTGCTCCTCCTGTCAACTTTTGACTATAGCTTGTCAAACAGCTACTGCCCTGTGTTGGTGGAGAATCTCCTGTATCGATTAAATCATAGAACTGAATCCCCCAACAGTAGATGTTTGTGTAGGAGCTGCCCTTTTAGGCTGATTGTGGATTACTTGGCAAGAGACACAGATAATGAGCTAATTCCTGATGTGTGAGCTGGGGTCCGTATCTAGACATGTTCCTGTGCCGCACGTTTGACCTCATCAGTGCCTACTTTGCTGACCTCCTCTGGCAGTTTGGGGCCCAGATAGATGTTAGAGGAGAGAGAGCTGTGGTAAATGCATAGAACAGACCTCTGAGAGGTGACTGGACTCACTTGGGAAAGTTGGATGTAGGGGCATATTTCAGGATGTGATGCTGATGCATGCTAGGGAAAATGTAGTGGCAGCAGATTACAGAAAGACACAGAAAGGGTGGCCTTGAGGTGACAGGTATCACTGTCTTCCCATGGAAAGTATTGGTTCAGGCATCAGTTGTAAGAACCATGAGCTTCCTCCTGAGCTGTGAGGGAGAGATTGACTAACTTAGGGATGAGGGAGAGGAAGAAGGGGCCTATGGCTGGGTTTTCTGAAGGGACAGAGGGAGACGTAGGAGGGGGGATTAACTATTATAAACTGACAGAATCTTAGAGCCATAGACTAACAGGATAGAGAGGAACCCTTCATCATTTTAATCCAGCCTTCTATCCAGCGTAGGAATATCCTCTTTATTTTTTTGAATAATATTTTTTCCCAATTACATGTAAAAACAATTTTTAATACTCATTTTTTAGGAATATCCTCTTTACCATCATTTTTAGGGTCATCTGGCCTGTGCTAGCATATTCCCAGCGGGGCAGCTCACTCACTTTCTCATCAGGCAGCCTGTTGGCATCATTGTTGGATGTCTCTGATTGTTAGGAAAGTCTTCTCTTATATTAAAGAATAGACAGAGCAGGGCAGCCAGGGTGGGGAAGAGAGGAGAGGGCATATCTGAAAGACTTCCTCACATAGAAGGTAGGGGTCAGTTTTATTCCCTTCCATCCCAGAGGTTGGCATGAGGAGCAGTGGGTAGAAGTTGTAAGGCACCAAATAGGAGCTGGAAGGGAGGAGAAAACCTTCTAACAATTAGAGCCATCCAGAAGCAGAGTGGGGGCTGGGTTTCTGTCCCTGGGGGTCTTCAAGCAGATGCTGATCTAGTGGGCATAGTGGGAATTCTTCATGGGTCAGGGTTCCATTGGATGGTTGCTGAGGTTGCTTCTAACTCTGCAATTTCATGAATCTAACTCTCACCTATTATTCCTAGTTCTGCCCTCTGGGTAATTCAGAATAAATCTTAACCCCTCTAAGAGCCTTGGATATATTTGGCTATAGTGACCATATTTCCCCTGAAATCTTTTCTCCTCCAAGCCAGACATCCCTAGTCTGTTCCTTTGATGATATATTTACCAGCCCTTTATCCATGTGAGTCCCCTTCCTGGATACATTTCAGACTGTCAGTATTAACTAGGATGTCTGCATCTGAATCCAACACTCCAGTTGTGGTTGGATCAAAAGCAAAGAGCAGAAAGAACTCTCGATTAATGGATTGTAAAATACACACTAATGGCTCTTTTGTGCCTCCTCAGGTGGTTGGAGCTTTTTTGGTTGGTTTGTCATGTCTTGCTGTTGGCTTGCAGTGCTCCCCCCACCCCACAATACTCAGTTGACTTGACAATGGGTCCCTTGGGAATATACTAGTTCTTTTGGGCCTTAAAGCAAATGTACTTCCCTTGGTGCATATGTTGCTCCCAAAGTCTCTGCCATAATCAGGTGGTAGGGAAAGGTGGTGCTTGTCACCTACTTTTAATCTCAGGAAGTAGAGGTTAGGGGTTCACATTTGGTGTGCCTGTCGTCTGTGTTCCCTTGCTAGTCTGTGCCTCTGCTAGACCTGTATGTGCTGCTGCTGTTACCTTGGCATCAGCCCTCCTGGGTACCCCAGCCCACACTGGATTCCTGCTTTTCCAGCAGGTATCAGGAGCTTTTCCTGATTCCTTGCTCTCAGTTGGGGTGTTTATATGTGTGTATGGGGGGAAGGGGCAGGGAAGGCAGACAGTCCTCTTTGAAATCTCAAGGGCAGGTAGAACCTAATGAGAAAGGTAAATTCATCAGAGGGAAGAAACCTTAGACTGTATTCCCAAACCAAAGAGGAATGATTTGGGGGCTGTCTTTGCTTTGGGATTGTCTCCAGCTCCCTCCCTACTGTTTGAATTAGTATGGATAATTAGAAGTAGATTCTGTTCCTTAAGCGCTATTATTTAGATTAGCCTTCATCTCTGAAAACAGGCATTTAGGAGGCAGCATGCTACAATGGAAAGAATGTTTGCTTGGAAGTCCGAGGGTCTAGGTTTAAATCCCACCTCGGATATCTGCTGCCATGTGACCTTGAGTGATTCCCTCATGTAGTAGGAATAATAAATAGTATAAAATATGTCTATAGTGTCTATTTGCTAGGCACTTTACAAAAATTCTCTCATTTAATCCTTACAGTAGCCTGGGAGGTAGGCACTGTTACTATCCCCATCTTACAGATGAGGAAACTGAGGCAAACAGAGGTTAAGTGATTTGCTTGCCTAGTAAGTATAAGGCCATATTTGAGCCTCTGAGGTCCCTTCCAACTCTAAAGCTATGATTCTGCTTTAAAAAAACTTATCTTTTAAAAATTAAAAACTTCATTTGAAAAATAGTAATACATATAGCGTGCTATATATTATTTTGTCTTTTCCCTTATTTATGGGGTTTTGCAACTCTGTCCCTTTCTCTCTATCCTGCCTTGGTCCATGGTCTACAGTTCCCATGTTGCAAACTTGATCCTGTCTGCCTTCCCTCGGCTTTTGTTGGTCTCACATACTCCCCCAATGGCCAGTCTGGCTAGGGCGTGACATGACATGACATGCCATTACCAGGTACAGATGCTGAGGATGACGGGGACGACCTGCTCTTGTCCTATGTGAAGGAGTTCTGGTGGTTCCCACACATGTGGAGTCACATGCAGCCCCACCTTTTCCACAACCAGTCTGTGCTGGCTGAGCAGATGGCCCTCAACAAGAAATTCGCTGTCGTGAGTAAGACCCCTCCCTGTTCCCCTTCCCTGCTCCTCCTTCCTGCTCCCCCTCCCTCCCCAGTTAGTGTACGTACTCAGCCTTGCCCCGTGACACAAAGGAAGGAGATTGTGACCTCTGTTAATAGTTTAGCTGAAGAGGGAAGATGCACACATTTAATAGTGAGAGATAGTCCAAGACAGTATGTGATCAGGTATTAGACCAGATATTAAAGACGAATGAATAGATACCTGGATGAGTTCCATAGAAGACAAGAGAAATATGTTCAAGGGTCACTTCCTTGGGGGAGGTAGGGCTTGGAAAAAGGGCAAAATTTGATCTTCTCATTTTCATGGGAGGGAGAAATGAGAGAAATCAGATTTGTTTTAGATTTAACAGATTTTTCAAATAAGTTAAATATACAGTTGCAACTGTTTATATGCAAAACATCTAAAAGGGTTTCATTATTCCTTTTGTCCACTAATGAGTTGTGTATAACTAGAGTGGGGGGAGTGGCCAGGGGGAGGCATTCTGATTTTTCGTGTTGTGTGTCTGCCCCACACCTACCAGAGCCCCTTGAGTGGCAGGATCTGAGGAACTTTATGTGTCCAGAGAGCCACATAGATCTCTTCCCCACCTAGGACTGGTTGGACCAAGAGCCTTGAGGGCTGGCAGTGTTAGGCCCGAGGGAGCCTGGGCAGAAGATTGGTAATTGTGCTAATGCTCCCTCTCCCCTGCTTAGGCCCCTTGCCCATCTGCCTCATTAGCCATCCATTGAAACAGACTTCTGTTCTCACCCTGATTCCAGTTTTAGATGACCAGTTTAAAGTAACCCCTGGATTTGCACTATTGCTAAATGCTGCAGCCAGATACCTTAGTCTCCTTTGGAAGCGATTTGAGATTAGTGTTGGAGAAGGAGGGGAGACAATAGTGGCTTAGGTGTGTGGAGTTTGAAAGGCCACATTCAGAAGTTGGATCTGGGGTTTGACTGGAACCTTTTGGGAGGAAGTGACTGAAGGAGCAGATGTGGAAGGGGCTTGAGTCCTGGTATGAGGCTCTTGAGGTTAGGAGCTGAGCATGATCCAGATGTGAGGTAAGACATGAGATTTGACCCAGGAAGCTGTATCTGCTTCAGATCTTAAGCTAAACCAGGACCTTCTCCAACTCAAACATTCCTCAGGAGGATCAGAGAGATACATTGGAAAGACCTTTAGTTCTGGAGCAGAGGACCTGCTTCTGATGCTTACTACCTGTGCGACCTTGGGCAGGGCACTTAGCTTCCCTGAACCTCAGTTTTCTTGTCTGTAAAATAAAGAGGAGTGGACGAGATGGCTTTTGAGATTCTTCTAGCTCTAGTTCTGTGAACTTATGTCTCTATTTGGGGGAGAAATCTGTCACCTTCAGTATGCGTGGTATGTAACTACTAACAGTCTCAGTCAGCTCCTCAGTAGAGGGGGAAGCTGAGGCCTTCAGGGAGAGAAACTTCCCAGTGACATGTGCTCACTGCCCTCCCTCGAACTGCCCCTGTTTTTAGGAGCACGGGATCCCCACTGACATGGGCTATGCTGTGGCTCCCCACCACTCTGGCGTGTATCCTGTCCACATGCAGCTTTATGAGGCCTGGAAGCAGGTGTGGGACATCCAGGTGACCAGCACAGAGGAATATCCCCATCTGAAGCCTGCCCGTTATCGCCGTGGCTTCATCCACAACGGGATCATGGTAGGATAATGAGGATTACCTGCTTCCTTCTGCTGCTAGAGGGATTGGACACTCAGGGAAGAGGGGCTTCTTGATAGGTATGGTAATGAATTCGTTTATTGAGGTATAGACAAGGTTGTTCAGACTACTTGGGGACCTTCCCTGGAGAGGGTTGTACTGGGGCATCTGTTTCTGCCACTTTGTTCCTGGGTACTCCCAGCCTGGATGCCTTACCCAGTTCAGTAGGAGGTCCACGCTTGGTTCACTCCCACTGGGAAAGTGGTTGCTTTGATGGGCTTACAGGAAAATCCTCCACCATAGACAGCACACCCTGGCCCATTCTGGAGACCTGGTGTTTTTGTGGACTAGAGGGCATCTGGTTGAACTGTACTTCAAGACTTGCCCCTGCTAGCAAGGTGCCAATTCCTTTTCTTCCCCTCCATTTCCCCACCTAGGTCCTTCCCCGGCAGACCTGTGGCCTCTTCACCCACACCATATTCTACAATGAGTACCCCGGAGGCTCCAGTGAACTGGACAAAATCATCAATGGGGGAGAGCTCTTCCTCACTGTGCTGCTCAATCCTGTGAGTGCCAGCCTCCTCCTTTGTGCAGTCAAATGGGGTCTTTGACAGCCTCAGTTCTGTCTGTGGCCAAGGCAAAGTGGGCCCTGTAGGCTCCATTATAGGATGGACATAGTGCTGTATATTGGAAATGGGTGGGGAGTCAGGAGATCAAAATTCTAGTCTTGTCTCACCTTGGGTGAATCAGTTAACTTCTCTGGTCCTTCATTTCCTCACCCCTAAAATATAAAATACTATAGATAATAGTAATACTTTCCTTAAAAAACAAAACAACCAGGAGTGGAATTTCATAGGTCGAGGAAGTTCCCAATTTGTGATCTCCCTCTACCAGGGTGGAGCTGCAGCAATTCCTTTGTAACTTAGTCTCAGAGAGCTGCCTGGGGCTGAGAGGCTAAGTAAGGAATTTGCTCAGGGCTGCCTAGTTGGTATGTCAGAAGTGGGACTTTGACCTCTTGATGCCAAGGCTGGCTTTATTCACTATAGCTTTCAAGCCTTGGCTTGCCTTATAAAATATAACTTATGTGTATAACATCTGTGCACAAGCACACACACACACACACACACACACACACACACACACACACACACACACACACACACACACATACACACACTCTCTCTCTCTCTCTCTCTCTCTCTCTCTCTCTCTCTCTCTCTCGCTCCCTCTCTCTCATCCCATGCTGATCTCTCTTTCCATTTAATTTGTCCAGCTGTCTGTTTTACTCATTTCAACATTTGGTTGAAACATACTGTCTTGGACTCTTTTCTTTCCTCCCTGTAGGGTTGTGTGTGTGTGTATGTGTGTGTGCATGTGTATTCATATGCATTATGTAAATTTATGTCCTTATCGTTATATGCACACGTGTAAATACACGTGTGTAGACATGTGAGTATATGTATATATTAGGGTAGATATGTGTGTAAGTATATGTACATATGTATATATACATACATATAATGTGCATATATGCATGTATATAAAATATGTGAACTCTACATATATTTTTTGCTTTAAGGAATAATCCCATGGTCCCTGCCCAGCAGTCTTATTCATGGTCTTACCGTTGTTTTTTCTGCTGCAGTGCCTGGCACACAGTAGTTGTTCAATAAAAGCTTTGACTGACTAGTAAAAGGGATAGTTCAAGGCCAACATGTCTAGGGCTCTTTCTAGGAACCGTGTGCTTTAGTTATCGACTTTCAGAGTCAGAGGGGATTTTAAGATTATAGAATTTCAAAGTTATTAATGATATTAGAACCTAGAACATCAGAGCTGGAATGGATATTAGAGATCATTGCTGTTACTTTCACTATTTCCCCTTGTACAGCATTAAATATGAAATTATTTAATATCACAGTATTACAAATGGTGAATTTTTTAATGTAAAAAAATGTTTTATTTTACCCCCAAATTTGGTTGACTGTTCCCTTCCTCTCCTTATACCATAAATATTTCCTTTTACTAGCCCTTCCCTGGTCAGGACTTAAGAATTTCATAAATATATTTGAAACCCAAAAGTGGTTATTTTTATTTTTAACTAAAAAAATTGGACTTCCCTATATTGCCCAGCCTGGGAATGCAGGACACAGTCACACTTTACTTATTTGATTGGCACAGGAGCTTAAACCTGCTTCCTTTCCAGCTTGGCCTGGTTTATCCCTCCTTAGTCAGCCTCTTGGCAGCCCTCTTGTAGGGGCCCACCACATCAATGCTGAATTGAATGAGAACACCTGATGAGGATGCCTTGTCCAGTGCTCCTCAGAACTCCCCAGCTCAGGAGAACCATCAGCCTCAGACTTCTGGGGTGCAGGGGTTATGGGGTGAGCCACTGCGCCTGGCTCCAAGAATGGTCCATGTCATTCTTAGTTTGGGAAATGCTTATCTAGTCCAGTACCCTGATTTTAGAATTAGAGGGGAAAGGACTCCCCCAATGTCTTTGGCACACTTTGGTCTGAGTTGGGAGTGGTGGGAGTTCCTGCCCCTCTTGCTGAGAGACGCTTGCTCAGCCTCCCTTCTCTTCCTTCACTAGATCAGCATTTTCATGACCCACCTGTCCAACTATGGAAATGATCGTCTGGGATTGTATACCTTCAAACACTTGGTGCGCTTCCTTCACTCTTGGACCAACCTGAAGCTCCAAACGCTGCCTCCAGTCCAGCTGGCTCAACGATACTTTCAGATCTTTTCTGAGGAGAAAGACCCCCTGTGGCAGGTAGGGGGAGTAGGGCTCAGGGTCTCAGGATGGGGCTTAGTACCAGTGGGAGAGTTATGGGAAAGATCAAGAGGCATCCCCCTACCCCTCCACCCATGGGTGAAATCTCAAGCTCTAGGCTCTCATTTACCCACTGCCAGAGCCAGAATGTACATTCACTGAATGAGTTCTTTTAAAGATCAGAGTGCTGGCTTTTATGCAAGATACCAAGGTAAGTCAGATAGTTTTCAGTCTCTTGGTACTCACAGTTGGGTATTGAAGGTGAAGGGAGGAGAAAAGTTCACTGATACTAAGCAGAGTATGAGGAGCGTAGCAGTGTAAAAAACTAGCTGCTCAAGAAATAGAGCAGGGGTTCTTAAACTGGAATCTATGAACTTAAAAAATATATGTGTATGTGTATAAAAATTATCTATGATATAGTAATGTACCATCAATATTATGTATCTTTCAATTTAATTGATTTCCATTATAATCTTATTTTATGCATTCTAAAGCATTATTTTAAGAAGGGGCCCATATATATGTATACACATAACATATTCATTATTTTGGAAGTTTTGCATATTTTATGTAATACAAAACTTTCAATATAATTGGTTTCCATTACAAGCTTATGTGTTTTATGCATTTCAAAGCCTTCCTCTGAGAAGGGATGCATAAGCTTCCTCAGACTCCCAAAGGGGTCCATGACACACAAAAAGGTTAAAAACCCAGGAGAGGGTTGGTGCAGGTGGAGCAAAAGAGAGAGTTTTACCACCCTCCACGATGTTTGTCTTCTTGCTTTTAAGGATCCTTGTGAGGACAAGCGGCACAAAGATATCTGGTCAAAGGAGAAAACATGTGACCGGTTCCCAAAACTCTTAATCATTGGACCCCAAAAAACAGGTATTCCTCCCTCTGTTCCTGAGCCTGGCTGGCTTGGCTTCCCTGACGCTCCCTGTGTACCTAGGACACCCATGATAGCGTATAGAAGTTCTCTGAATCTTAGTTTGTTGACTGAATCTACATACAGTGCCCAACCTGAGTAACAACCTCAGGCCCCTGTGTACTGAGCACTGAACTCAGCACTGGGAGAAAGGGTACCTGCCCTCATGGAGATTACCATCCCATGGGGGAAAAGACAAATGCAGACAACTACAACATGGAATATTACCTGACAGGTGCATCAGACAAGTACAAAGTGCTGTGGGAGGCCTAAGGATGAAGGTTTTTACCCAGCAGAAGAATTAGGAAATCATCCTGGAGAAAGTGCTATTTGAGATGGGCTTTAACTAGAAGAACCAATCAGGCATGTTAAATAAGACAAAAAATTTTTACTTTGAAATAAAAATGTTCATCATCCTACCTCTCATTTTCTTTATGGGTTAAAAAAAATGCACTGTGTTGATTGATGCAGCCTGACCCCTTGAACTTTTCTTAATTTCCCAATCTTTCTAGCATTAAAGGATAAGGAGAATTTTACAGGCAAAGAGGGAAAAGGAAAGTCCTACAAACAGAGGGCACTATGTGAGCCTAGCCACTGAAAGAGGAAATCAGTTCACTTGTTCAGGGCCAACTTTTCTCTGGGCTTTAGAGTTTGTGGAGGTGGGTGATATGAAATAAGACTGGGAAAAAAGAATGTGCCAGGTTGCAGAGACCCTTGAATACCAAGGGAAAACATTTGAGCTTTTTACTTTGGGAGACAACTGGAACCACTGAAGATTTTTGAGACCAGATGATTGCTGGGAAGTCTCCTTATTCCTCAGGGGTTTCTTGGTGTAAAAGGGAGGAGCTGTGTTCTGGGAAGAAACCTTTGGGAGTACTTGGTGCCCTCTTGAGTGACTAACTGCCTGGAGGTGTTCTCAGTGTACTGTTTCTTCTCAAATTCTGGGTACTTTCACTCTAGCAGGATTCACCGGAACTAGACCTCCTCGTGTGTAGCCATGAAAATGAGTATATAATCGTGTAGTAAGAAACTGGAGAGCATTTAGGGGTACTTCACCTGGGATCTGTGACCTTATTTTTTTCCTTTTAATTTTTTGGGTAACTGGTTTTCTTTATAGTCCTACATATTATAATTTATGCTTTTAAAAGCATTATTTTGAGAAGGCATCTGTACATTTCACCAGACTCCCAAAGGGAGTATATCCATGATATAAAAAAAAGACCCATGATCTGTGAGGAAACAGATCTAGAGAGAAGTGATTTGGTCCAGATCATACAGCTAGTTAATGGTGGAGTGAGATCAAGAACATTGATTCCCTAATACCTACTCTTCTCCCTACCTAGTATGGTATCCTCCCTTCTGTATGCTACTGCTGAGGTCCAAGGACTACCCCTGTCTCCTCTGTTGTGCAGGCACTACAGCCCTTTATCTGTTCCTGGGAATGCACCCTGACCTGAGCAGTAACTACCCAAGCCCAGAGACCTTTGAGGAGATCCAGTTTTTCAATGGCCAAAACTACCACAAAGGCATAGACTGGTGAGCGGGGCTTTCCATCCTGGTTGGCCAGCTTGGGACGTCAGATCGGAAGCTCTGCGTTGGTGTCAGGAAGTGTCTGGAAGCTGTTTACACACTGATGGGGTTCCTGTTGTAGAAAGAAAGGGGACAGAGTTCAGGCAAGCTGTGCAGAGATGGGGCCCCTATCCCCCAGAGGCCAAAGTGGTAATGCCTGGGTCTCAGGATCTGAAACCACAGCTGCAAGAGAAGCAGTGATGTCTGAAATATTCTTGTGCCAATGTAATAATAGAGCAAAAATATTTCTTCCCCATGTGCTTATTTCTGAGGCCTTCTGAGTATTTTATTTGGTTAGTATCCCTGGAGCCATAAGGTAAGAAGGGTAATGGAAATCTCCATGGCTAGAAAAGTGTTACCAGTCAGTAATAAGGGTTGAGAGAGGACCTCAGGTCTGTTATGTGGCTCCAGCCAGGTCTTATCAAGGGAGGTTTCTAATCATTCCCTACCTGGCCTGTCTCTGAACTGCCCCCAGGCCAGAGGTGGGGATATTTCCCAAGTTCTGAGCCCCAGGCCAGAGGTAGGATGCCTTGATCATAAAATTCTTAAAATCCCACTGCTCCAACCTTCCCCCAAAAAGGATGAATGGGGAAGTGGAGATGGTAGAATGTTCATCAAGCTCCCAGCTCATTTTTGGAAGAGAAAGTGTCACCCAGCTCTCATCCTCATGAAAGCCCTCTAGCCAAACTACAGCCCTCCTGGTCCTGCCATTGGGGCCCAATCCTTCTGGTCCTGCCCAGCTTGCATCTCTCTCTCTCTGGGCCCTGAACAGGTACATGGAGTTCTTCCCTATCCCCTCCAACACCACCTCTGACTTCTACTTTGAGAAAAGCGCCAACTACTTTGACTCTGAGGTGGCCCCCCAGCGAGCAGCTGCGTTGTTGCCCAAGGCCAAAATCCTCACCATCCTCATAGACCCTGCAGACCGAGCCTATTCCTGGTATCAGGTGAGCCATGTTCCTTGGGAGGTGTGTCAGGAAGGCGCTTCACTGAGGATTTGGCCTCTGCTTCTTTTTTGAGTTACTGTATTTTGTAGGGGGATGGGGGTGACAGTGTTATTTCCCACAACTGCTTTCTGCCTAGGTTTTAGAGTAGGAAGGAGGGCTTCCTGCCTTCTCTTTACCCTCTGTGCCTCCTGGTTAGAGTGTGATCTCTTATGAGGAAGAAGTAGTCGTTGGTTTAGGTTTTGTCATAGCTGGTGGGAGTGTTCCAAGTCTTGTAGGAAGAATGGGCATTGCTAATCTGAGTCTCTTGCTACCCAACAGCATCAGAGAGCCCATGATGACCCGATTGCCCTGAAGTACACCTTCCATGAAGTGATCACGGCAGGGCCTAATGCCTCCCCAAAGCTGCGGGCGCTTCAGAATCGCTGCCTTGTTCCTGGCTGGTATGCCACCCACATCGAGCACTGGCTTAGTGCTTACCATGCCAACCAGGTACCTACTCCCCCCAGATCCTTCTGGCATAGTATGGGACTCAGGGTTGGTTTTTACATAAGTGAGGTGATTCAAATATGGATATCAGGACATAAACCCCAAACATTTCCCCTTTATATATCACCATGTCTCCAGTAATGGAGATTTATGCCTTTGACAGTTAAAGGTTTTTTGATTTCTTACTAAAACGGGAACTCTGTATCATACATAGGCAGATTGATTGTCTTCAGACAGTGGAAGGGTGGCTGATTTTGGAGGTGCCTGAGCATTATTATCCCCTTTCTCTCCATCCTTTTGACATTTCCAGTAGACATCTTAAACTCAGTATATCCAAAACAGAACTCATTATCTTTCCCCTGAAACCCTCCCCTTCCATTTTACCAGTCCTCAGGCTCACAACCTGGGAGACGTCTTGGACTCCTCACTTTTTCTCATCCCTCCTCTCCTCCCGTAGCCACGTTCTTGCCAAGATCTGCCAATTTCACCTTTGCAGCCTCTTTTGAATACATCCCTTTTCCTCCTGACATTGCCGCTACTTTAGTGCAGGCCCTTATCGCCTTACTCCTGGATTAGCAATAAACTGCTGGTGGGTCTACCTGCCTCAAGTTTCTCCTCTCTGCAGTCCATCATCCCTTCAGCCACTAAAGTGCTTTACCTAAAACACAGGTCTAAACGTCTTTCCAGTCCATCCTCCACACATTCAATCTAGTGGCTTCTAATGGGGAAGTCCTAACTAAAATCCCAGCTTTGACAGGAAGCCTTCCCTGACCCCTCTTCATTCTAGGGCCTTCCCTCTGTTCGTTGTTTTTGTATTTATTCTGCATATAGCTTGCTTGTATGATATTCGTTTGCATGCTGTCTCCTTGAGGGCAGGTTCTGTCTTTTGTATCCCAGTGCCTAGTATATAGTAGACACTTAATAAAAGTTTATTGGTTGGTTGATTGATAGCCCAGCATCAGAAGGCCCACAGTGACCCAGTTATTCTGAAGTATATGCTAGGAGGAATCACTTCCTAGGCGTTAGTGGTCAGCTGACCAGAGCGTTATGGAACAGGACATAGAGGAGGCACTGGGAGGCCCAGGAGAGTTCACAGGGGAGGTTGGGAGGAAAGGTAAACTTGGCTCTTTTGACATTTTGGCCAGCTCTACTGAGCCTATGCCTCTTTTTGAAATACCTATTTCTTTCTCCTATAAAGAGAGCCAGTTAGTACAGTGGATAGAGCTCTGGAAGACCTGAATTTAAATTCAGCATCAGATACTCCCTAGCTGTGTGACCCTGGGCAAGTCACTTACTTATAGTCTTCTACTGTAAAGCAGGGATAGCAGCAGCACCTGCTTCCCAGGGTTGTTGTGAAGATCAAATGACATAATATTTTTAAAATTTTTAGCAGAGTGCCTGGCACATAGTAGGTGCTTAATCAGTGTTTTTTCCCTTCCTTTACTACCCTTTCCTCCTTTTATTTTCCCCAGCCCCTGGGTCCCATCCCCACAGTGTCCTCATGCCAACATTTCATTTATATTGGTGTATTTTTCCTCAAAGAGGGCGGTTAGCCAGCTCCTGGGGGTGTCTCTGTTACCCTGCTGAAGTATCAGCTTCCATCAGATGTTTCACAGCTGTACAGATAAGTACAGGAAACTCGAAGCTCATTGTGTGCCCTTGGTTGTTCCTCTCTAAGGGACTGGATGCCTGGCCGAAAAATGTTTCTTATCCCGAACAAGCAAAGGTATGAATTCACCTGTGTCTGCTTTCCTAAAACCTCCTGCAGGACACACAGCCATCTCAGCCTTCCTCAATGGCCTAGAAAGAGATAGTCATTCAGACTCAGAGGACATCTGACCCACTTTGTACCAGCCTGTAGACAAGGCTGGACTTGGGATCAGTGAGACCCAGGTTCAAATCATGCTTCAGATACTTAATAGCTTTCTGACCCTTAACCTTAGTTTCTTCATCTGTAAAGTGAGAAGATTAGACTCAATGACTTCTAACATCCCTTCCAGCTCTAAATAATTATAGCTAGCATTTGTTTGTATATCACTTTAAAATTTACAATGCACCTTACAAACGTTCTGTCATTCGAGCCTCATAACCACCCTGGGAGATAGGTGTTATTACTGTGCCCATTTTACAGCTGAGAAAACTGAGGCAAAGACATGAAATGACTTGTCCAGGGTCACACACCTAGTATCTGAGGCTGAATTTGGACACACATCTTCCTGACTCCAAGTTCAGTGCTCCATCTACCATGCCACCTAGCTGCCTCATTTGGTAGGGACCAGTGATTTCTGCAGAGTTTCTGTCATTTCTTTCCAAGTTATCAAGTCTTGCCCTTTTGGAGCTAAGCATAATATAGCTTAAACTCTTTTTTACATGACGGCCCTCCAAATTTTTGAAGGCACTTTTTGTATTCCTCCTAAGTCTTCTCATTTACCAAATATTTATTCTCAGTTCCTTCAGCTAATGCTCCCGTTACCTCATTCCAGGTCTGTCTCCTCTTTTCTTGGTTTCCTTCCTCTGTGAAACTGGGAAGGGCTCTAGTTTTTTGTTTTGTTTTTTCAATTATTTTCAGTTCCAAATTCTCTCCCTTTTTCCAGCCCCCCTCCAATTAATTGAGAAGACAAGAATGCTATACTCCTTATCCATATGAAGTCATGTAAAGCATATTATACATTAGCCAGAATGGCCCTAGTTTGAAGATGAATCTAATGGGACTGTCCATTTGGGAGAAAATTAGCTGACCCAGTCTAGTTTTGAGGATTTGCAGCCAGTGCCCTTCTCACTGCCACAGCTGGTCCATCACACTGGCAGATCATGGGGTAGGGAGAGGGTAGGGAAGGGATTGGACCATATAATAGTTTCCTTACTACTCTTCTAGATCCTGGTGTTAGATGGCAAACTGCTCCGGACTGAACCCGCCAAAGTGATGGATACTGTGCAGAAGTTCCTCGGGGTGACCAACATTATTGATTACCATAGAACTCTGGTGTGAGTGTTGTCCTAACCGCAAAGCCTGAAGACCCTTCTGACCTGCCCTCCCTTGTCTGCTGTGCTTTGATGTCAGAAGCACATCCCCAAGCTCAGGAGCCAGAGTAGTTGGATCCCACTGGCCTCTTTAGGCTAGGCAGTGTCCCTCGTGTGCCAAGATGCATAGCTGTTTCCTTGGCAGGAACGTCAACATTCATAAGCAAATAAATACAATAGCCTAGTGTTTGATAACCTCAAAGATCCCTAGCTACCAGAGTAAAAACTCACCATTTGGCAAAGACTGCTGGGAAAAATTGAAATCAGTTTGGTAGAAAGTAGGTGCAAAGCAGTACCATATATTAAGGTAAGCTCCTTTGCAGAAGCCTATGGATAGAAGAAAGATTCCTATCACATCTGGCTTCACATTTCCTGGGATTCATCTCTCTTTTGTATGTATATTGTTGAATTTTTAAAGAAACTTGGAGAAATACCAGTAGTGGGAGCCAGGAAATCTGGATTTTCGTTGTATCACTGACTCACTTTAGAACCTTAGGTCAGTTCCTTCCCTCTGGCCTCAGAATCTGCACCTGTAAAATGAAAGGGCATGGTTATATGATTCTTAAAGTTCTTCCAGTTCTAATGGTCTTTGATCTAAGGTCTTTTCAGCTTACTTTTGGAAAATGTACCATTTGTTTTTGTATCACTTTAGTTCTTAATTTATTCCTTAACAAAGAATAAAGAAGAGGTGGGGAAAAAAACAGAACAGTTTAGCAAAACTAACCAGCACATTGATGAAATCCAATAGTACCTTCAGGGTTCCACATGTGTAGTTGCCCCATCTCTGCAAAGATCCCATCTGCTTTTAAAAAAGAAAAGCTTGAGATATAGCTGAGATGTTGTCAGCCTAGATCTCTTCTACACTTGTAAGTTTTTCTTCCATTTTTGGTTTAAATGTTTCTGTTCTCCCCTACTAATAATCCTTATTTTGGGTACATGTGGTGCCTGTTCTTTCTCTGTAGCTTTGATCTGTCCCTAAAGGTGCTATAATATGTAAGCCTTCTAGGCATACTCTTTATTTTCTCTCCTAAGATGATGATGATAGCTATCCACCTTTCTGTAGCATTTTGAGGTACAGAGGATTTCTTCACAGCCCTGTGAGGTCAGTAGTACAATTGTTCCCATTTTACAGATGTGGAGACTGAAGCCCAGAGAGGTGAAATCCCTTGTCCAAGATCCGTAGCTAGTAAGTGACAGACCCAGAACCTGAACCCTGATCTTTTTACTTCCTAGTCCAGTGCTCAACCCATAACATCACACAGACTGGTCCTGGTTTGTCTCTGTAATGTTGCAGTCCTCAGCCTATCTCTAGGGACCTAGGTTTGAATTGTACCCTGTATAAGAAAATGTCTATCTCGTAGGGGAGGTATGTTGGGTGGAGGTAATGTATTCTATCTGCCTGCAGGTATGATGCAAAGAAAGGATTCTGGTGCCAGCTGCTTGAAGGAGGGAAAACCAAGTGTTTGGGCAAAAGCAAAGGCAGGAAGTACCCAGAAATGGATTTGGATGTAAGTAGCTGGAGCTGCTTCATTGGCTGATGTGGAGGGTGATGCTGTAGCTAGGTTAATTCAGACCATAGGGACTTTTAGGAAAGTTCATTAGGCCTTCTGAAACAAAAACGTTTCTTGAATCTTATTGGAATTCATTGGAGATTGTATTTATCTAGAAGTACTAGCACAGGAAGTAGGACTATACTAGTTTATGCCCCCAAATATACCCTCTGCTCTCCTGCCCTGGCTTTGCTGCCATGCTAATCTTTATCCCTCAAATGCCCTCCTTTTGCTCCTTTGCCTTTAGCATCTCTTCTCATCTGCTGAAATCCAGGTCAGTTGCCTCTTAACTTCATCAACCATTCCTTCAAGTCTTCCCTCTCCCCACCATGAAGAGAGGTCATCTACTTGGATTTTACCTAGAAGCACTTTTTTTCTACACTTGTTCTGCACCCCTCTGACAGACTTATCATGTAATAAACACTTATTAAGGGTTTACTATGTGCCATGTGCTACACTAAACTTCGGGAAACAAATAAAAACAAGCAAGAGTTTGCATTCTAATAGTGGAAGAAAATGCATAAAGAGGGGCCAGAGGTAAAAAGATGGGGACATGATGCTAGGCATGGTTCCTGGAACTGTTTGGCAATGGACTGGTATGGTCTAGGATGAGATAAAGTAAAAGGCTCATGTGTCTAGCATGGATTCCAGGGACAGAGCCTAATTTCTTATGAGAAGAGGAAGGGGGAGCATTATGGCCAGAGATCAGGTGGCTTGGTTGGGAAATGGCCAGGAGACCCTGAAAAATCACATAGATGTTAACTATCATCATCATTGTCATCATCATCTTACGAGACTAAGTTCTTGAAGGCAGGGACCATATCTTTTAAAAATTTTGTACTTTACCCAGTGCCTAAAATGGTAGTTCTGTGCATATTTTTTGCTGTTGAGTCATTTCAGTCATATATGACTCTCATGACTTTTCATGACCCCATTTGAGGTTTCCTTGGCAAAGAAAACCTTTTCCTTTTCCTTCTCCAGCTCATTTTACATATAAGGAACTGAAGCATACAGGGTTAAGTGACTTGCCCAGGATCACACAGCTAGTCAGTGTCTGAGGCCAGATTTGAACTCAGGAAGATGAGTCTTCCAGATTCTAAGCTCCGTGCTTTTTCTAGTGTTTCACTTAGATGCCCTATATTGATTCCCCAGTTTTTATGGCCAGATACCAAAAGAAATGCCAGATATTCTTTACCCTTAGTTAACTTTAAAATGCATTTGGAATAGATAGACCTGGATAGAGTCAGAAAGACGTAGGTTCAAGTTCTCCCTCTTACACAGATTAGCTTCGTGATCCTGGGCAAATCACTTCAGTTTTCAGTGCCTCAGACTGTTCTGTAAATCTGTAAATTGTAGAACAGATACAGATCAGCTTTGTGGAGGGAGTTTCCTTATTAGGAGTTTCATAGTATACCAGTGAGGTCACAAACCCAGTGGTCCAAAAGAATCCAGTTAGGGAGCGAGACAAAAGATTTGTTGTTGTTGTTGAGTTGTGTCTAACCATCTGTGACCCCACGGCCTGTTCATGGGGTTTTCTTGGCAAAGATAATGGAATGGTTGGCCGTTTCCTTCTGTGTGTCACCATTTTACAGATGAAAGCTGAGGTAAAAAGGAGTTAAATAACATGCCCAAGGTTACCTAGCTAGTGAATGTCTGAGGCCACATTTGAATTCAGTTCTTTCTGACTGCAGGCTTGGTGCTCTAACCATTGTACTACCTAGCTGTCCCCCAGAAGAGCATAGTAACCCTTTGAAAGAAATAATGTATTACTAAGATTGTTCATAGATCATGATATAATGATCTCTCATGGGATGCATACAGGGAGGAAGAGGTGAGTTCTGAGCAGACCACTGACATTGTGGTTTCCCTTTCTTGTTACAGTCACGAGCCTTCCTAAGAGACTATTACCGGGACCATAACATCGAACTTTCTAAGCTGCTGTATAAGATGGGCCAGACGTTGCCCACCTGGCTGCGGGAGGACCTCCAGAATACTAGGTAGCTGCTGCCATCACCATGACCAGAGTGAGCATTCATGATGGCCAGGGAGCCCCCAGCCTCACGCTGAGCCACCCTGGGGGTGTGGAACATAGCCCAGAACTGCCAAGCATTTCTGAGCAATACCTCCCCTAGGCCTGACCTGGGAACGGGAAGAAGAGCCCAGAGCAGCTGAAGAGAGCTCCAAGCCTCCCCCAGCCAAGGCCAAGAGCCAGGCATGTGGCCCCAAGCACTTCTTGAGACCTGCTCGAAGCTTCCCTGGGTGTAAGGTCGCTTCCAGTCTGTGTGATGCCACTGCCTTGTGAGAGGGATTCTGTACTATTGCCCCCAGGCACTGTGCCCTTCCCCTGGGCAGAGTACTCCCTCATTATTAATTGCTGTGTTTTCCAGCAGCTGGACTATGAGGGGGTAGGGGTGGGGCAGGAAGGACCTTTTGCTAGACAGAATGGGGGACTGGAACACACCCCTGTCCATTTCAAAAAAGGCCCTTCAGAGAGATAGGTCTGGTACTCAGAGCTAGTTACCAGGCCGGACTTAAGTCTGATGGCCTCCAGAGAGTCCTGGAGCCCATCTGATCAATACCTTCCCCTCTCTGTCCTTAAAATGTCTTCGGTACCTGCAGTATCTACTCAGTCCCCAAGGGATCTTTCCAGGGGATGTTTTTAACCCCTCCATCCTAACATCCTGACTCCTAGGACCAAGTCCTGGAGTTGTCCCAGAATACTCACCTTAACCTCTCACCCCATTTCCTTTCCATATCATCAGATATGACTTATGTGGTGTTTTCTGTGGTAAAAGACTGAGGTGACCCCAGGGTCCAGCTACCAGAACCCATTCCAGTGTACATAAAATGTTCCCTCCAGCCCCAAGCAAAGGCTATGGGCAGTGAAGATGGTGCCTACAGCCTGGTACCTCTGCCTCTGTTCCTGCTTTGAGCGGGTTGAGGCTTCCTGGAGAACCTTTTAAAACCTCTCAAATACTAAAAGCTGAAGTATTTTAATATTTTGGTTTTTGTTTCTTGGTGCCAGAGTTTGTACCCTGATTACTGGGGCTACACTGTGTTATTTTATATAAACTCTCTCTTGTCTGTAGCTTTCTCTGTCTCTCATCTTCCTTCCTCCATCTGTCTCTTGTCTCCTTCCCTCCCTCTTTTTCTCTCTTTCTATTTCTCTTCCCCCTTTCTTTTGTTGGGTTTGTTTTAATCCAGCTTGCTACCATAATCAGGGTGGCAGGGCATCTAATCAGTGGGGTCAGAAAGGTGGCATTTGCTACCAGTAGCTCTAAAGGAGGGTGACAGTTTTCTCTGTCTCACCCTGAGGCTGCTTGATTTTTATCTCCTGCAGGCAGCAGATAAAATCAGGGAGGAACAGATCCTCTAGGCCGGTGTTTAATCACACTAGGCTGTTATCCTGCAGTTGCACAGCCATATATATGTATGTTAGAAAGAAAAAGAGAGGAAGAAACAGGCCAGACTTCTACACCAGGGCTGTGTGTTTTCAGGGATCTGGTTCTCCTGATTCGTATGTCTTTATTACCCCTGGGTTCCTTTTGCACATGGGGAGGTCTTGTGTGCTGGGTAAGTTGCCTGAGGTCCCGGCCACAGAGAGAACATAAAAGGGTTTTAGTAAAGATGACTGTCACAAGGTCTGGGACCCCCTATGTTTTTGTTCCTCCCTGTTCTTTTGGATACACCTGTGTTAGAGGTCATGAGGCCTTGGCAGTAACACCAGTTTATTGACCATTTAGAAGACTGGAAGAGGAGACATTCATGGGACCAATATGAATGTATAAGGGGGTAGGGAAGGGAAAAGTTCCGCTGGATAAGCAGGAGATCCCCAAGTCTGTGTAATTGGGCATCTGCTGACAGAAACAGGATTCTCAGAGTTGGTAATACTAGATTCATCATGGCTTATGTTTCTATCTAGTTCAGCATCCCTGATCATTTGGCCCAGCTGTGGAGAAAAGGAGCCTGTGTGGAAATGGGAGAGTGTTGTAAGCTAAAGCAGATCAAGGCAAGCCAGAGACCTTAGCTTCCCACTGTGGGCACTGTACTTCTAGGGCCCACCAGAGCCCATGTTTTTGGTATAGGGGCCCCAGTCACTTGACCTGTTGGTATAGTTGCCACTATCCCTGCCTCTGTGGGAGATCAGATCGATGTACCTCCCCTGGATCAGACTCCTAGGTGAGTCCGAGAGCCCTCCCATAGCAGTGGTAGGTCTAATTCCTGAGTCACCTGGGAGGGAGGGCCTGCAAATGACAGTATGAAGCCTGAGAGTAGGATAGAACCCATCAGCAACTTGTGCCCTGAAAAGGGTAATCTGAGAAGTCTTGTATTTGGGGATATGTGGTTGGAAATGAAGAAAGAAAACCAATGAATAGTAACTTAAATCCAAGGCTCTATCCTGGATGGAGAGAAGCTAGGAAACAAGAGAATGCCAGTATAATTCCTCCATACAGAGAGGATAGAGGGAATGATTAGAATGGTCCTTAGTACTACCCTTTCTTCAGAAGGACAGGAATGAAGATGAGTTGAAGGAAAAAGAAACTTAAAAACATGAACTACTTGGGGCAAAATACTTTTTACAAAACTGCTGGGGAAACTGGAAAAGTCTGGCAAAAATAGCGACTGGTGGCCAACACCATCTACCACCATGAGGTCTAAATGGATAAATGACCGTAAAAAAATAACATCACAAAAGAAAAAGGGCAGAGTACCAGACCAAGCACACTCTACAGTAGGTATTTACATATGCAGGCAGGATAAGTGAGTGGTCAGTGTACTATTTAGTTCTCTGTTAAAGGCAGAGGGCATGTTACCTTCTTCCCAAGAAGAGAAGTAGGGCCATAAGGGGGTAGGAGTGGTAGAACTGGGCAAACGAAGGGTAGAATTGTCTCAACTACATATCTTGTCCAGGTAAGCTGTAAGGGTTGGAAGGCCACACTTGCTATCTGATGAGGTCCCTATGCTCTCATTTTGAGCCTGTCCATACACAGTTGCTTTAAGTAAATAAGAGTCAGAACTGGTGTGTATTACAATCTAGCTCTGGGCTGACTAGGAAAGAATGAGAAAGATGAGGCCAGGTGAGAGTTCTTCATCAAAAAGCAATGCAACTTCTGGGGATCTAGGTGTTTCCTTAGTGGTTTTCTCTAGGGTTCCCCTGTGTGGTGTTGGGAGATAAGACCCTTTCTGTGGGTGTGGCAAGGCAGCTGCAGCTGTGACAAACCCTTGGACCCTTTCCCTATGCTCTTGAGTGAGTCTGTGTCAGAATTCATGGAACCTTGACACAGAATAGCTCCTATTTCTGGATCCAAATCTTTCTGATCAGTGGGGGAGACTTGATGGAGTGGATGGAATCTGTCAGTTGTTTGGGAAAACACTAATGAAATGCTCCTGGTGAGCCTTCCTCTTCCTCTCAAGGTATAATGTCAGGTCCCAGGAAACAGAAGTCCCCAAGTCAGTCTGGAGGAAGGAGAGGATGGCCAAAGATGGTAGATCATCTGCAGAGTGAAGTTTTTTCTCCTTTCTGGAAACCTGACCATGTGATAGGTCCATGCAGCTCAGATGTTGGCCAAAGAAAAAGGGATATTGTAGTTCTGGTAAGGTGGAATAGGACTGCAAAGACTGATCCTGGCTTGGATATCTATGGAGCCAGCCCCATTTGAGAGCCCAAGATAGAATGGGATTCTCACCCAGTACCAAAATGTTTGAATGATTACAGCTTTGTAGTATAGGTCCCTTCTTTCCCATTTTTGGGGATATTTTGATATTTTTTTGATTGATTCCCTTGATATTCTTGACCTTTTAAAAAAAGACTTACCTACCCCATCTCTTCCTTAACTTGGTGCTAGCATGGGCTTTACCTCAGATCCCCAGTTGCTGTCTTAGTGGGCAGAGATTCTTGTTATTGCCTGTCTCGCCAACAGCAGGCACATTGGTATCTTTTCCAGCTAAAAGTCTTGGCTGGGACATTGGGCCGAAGAAAGAGAGCTGACTGCCTTCCTCTGGTCTGGTTGCCTTGGGTTATCAGGGGCAAGTTTATGGGCACAATGATTGGCCCATCTGTATTATTGCTCTGAATCAGGAAGCAAGCCCATGTGGTGGTATCTTAGCATCTCTAAGCTATTTCCTGATAGAGGAGTCAGGTATCTTCCCACCAATCCTAACCCACTTAGAAAACTGTGAAGTGACTCAAATGTAGTATTCCCATTACCCCCACCTAACCACTACTGCTTGGTTCATTCTTTCACTAACGTCCCAGGGAGACTGTTCTGCCAAAAGCTCTAAGGAGAGCCCTGTCTGGATCATCTTGCATCATCACCTGGGCCTCACTAATTTTCAGGTTTCCCCACCCCCCCCCTTCTTATTTACAAAGCCAGAGAGAAGTGACTCCTTCCAGGCCAGGATGCCTGCATATCAGTGTTTGCTACCCCAGACTTTGGCTTCTGACTTGGACTTCTCTCCTTTGAAGGGCTTCCCAGCCTCAGGTTTCTGTGCCTTCTGCTGCAGTTCTAGTGTATTCTTGTCTTGTTAGAGTCCTAGTGATGTTGGAACGGAGATGAGGCAGAGAGAAGATAGTTCTAGGCCTGGCTGTCCAAGAAGATATTCTTTAATTATACAGAGCTACCTAAAGGAAGGAAAGCTCAGGTGCCTGGGGAAAAGCAAAGGCAGAAAGTACCCAGAAATAGGACTGGATGTGAATAGTTGGAGCTGCTTCTTTTAGATACTGTGCTAGTGGAATTGACCCAAGACCTGGCTGCTCTGGGGGTTGAGGTAGCAGCAGGGTCCTCATAGTTGTAATTTCCATTTGCGTCTAAATAGGCATTGTGGACCTGGGAGGAGAGGAGACTTTGTTGGAGCTGTAGCTCTTGCAGTTGAAGGCAGTACCCACTACATTTGGGTGGGAAGCTGAATGATATGGGGCCTATTGCTGTGGCTTAGCTGGGACATGCTGGAGACAGAAGAGCTGTGCCATCAGAAATAAAAATGAAAACCAAGATATGAGCCAGGTCAAACTGCTGCAGTCAAGCTAAGATTCGTGATGGGATGGGGAGAGGTGAACTTAAAAAACTTGGACTGGCCTAAGGAAGACAAGTTGATAAGGATCCTGTCTGCTATTGGTGCTGCTGCTTCCTTTGGATGGAGCTGGAGAATTCTGTCCTGTAGGATCTGCCATACTAGGCCTGGAAGCCTGAACCTGATGGGTTAATGTCATTGTGATTAGAGCCATCATAGTTCCTTTGCTGGTGGAGGAAGACCACAAAGATAGCGCAGCATGCTCACCAAAATCCTTGAGCTGAAATCCTTGAGATGTCTTTCTGTCCTCAACTTAAGCTTGGGCCCCTGTCGTTTTGGCTGGACACTTGGAGGTCAAGGTAGTAGGTGCAATGCAATTCATGTTGCCTTTGACATAAATGGCCTCCTTCAATTCTGTTCTTCCAAATCTCCCTACTGTAAGTACCTCTCCCCCAAGTTAGGAGCAGGGTTGGGGGAGCCAAGAGTATAGGCTCAGGAGGTTATGACTTAGTTGTGTGGCTTTCATTGGCACCATTCAGATTCTGCATGATTTGCATTTCCAGTGTCCCCTTCGTAGGTTTCCTGATGCATCTTCCCTTTCCCAAGGCCCTCCCCCAAGTAAGGCCTCCCTAAGAAAGGACTGTACCTGGCAAAAAAGATACCAAGTTTTAGTGACTGATCCCATCAGCTGGACTTGAGAAGAGTATGGCCCTGCAGTAGCTAAAGATCAGAGCTTCCCTGACCATGATTGAGATACCTTTATGCATTGCAGATGACCCAACAAAGCTACATGGGAAAAGAGGGATCCAGAAAAGATCTCAATAGGCTAGAACAATGAGAAATTGTATTAGAATTAAATGTAAATCCTTGATCAAAAAAGTCAACTTCACAATTACAGGATTGGGATAGGGTGGGTGGGCAGAAAGATATATTGATGTGGGGAAAAAAGTGATGCAGAGATGAGACCTATCCCTACCATTCATCATGAAGAGGCCTCAGACCCCATTAGAGGGAGTGTAGCTCTCATCTGTAGTGCTTTTCTTTGCCTCCCTCTGCCTTGTGCAGATGGAAGCTGTCATCTTTATCAGTAAATCTTCCTGCATTAGAAGTTAGGTTGGCAGAATCAAGAGGTGATGTTAACAGCTCTTTTCCCAACACAGGCTAGAAAGCTGAACTTCAAGCTCTGGCTGCTTCTAAGGCTGAGGGTGTTGTTGCTGCCACATGGGTTAACCAGTATTCTTTATCTGGGCTGCTGCTGGTACCAGCCCTCTTGTAAGGATGAAGCGCCTACTCTGTATATAATCATGTACTTGGTGCAGCTTGGGAAAAAGGCATAAAACCTCACCCTGTCCATAAAGTCATAATCTAATAGAGTAAATACATTTAAGAACCCAAAACAACCACTTACAAAATGATAGTGTCATATGAATGATCCACATAGTAAAATCTAAACTGAGGAGGGGGAAGTGATCCAGGGCAGAGGCAAGTTAGACAGACTCTACAGAGGTGGAATTTGAGCTCTTCTGGGCATTCACAATGAATAGAAGTTCAGGTGGAGATGAAAGGGGAGGCATGGGGGTGGGACAACACAACATAAAGGTAATATGCTGAGGAAAGGAAATAAACCTTCACTACATCTTTCTGCCTTTGGTCCAAAGAACTATCCAGGGTTCTCAGAAGAGGGAATTTCCTGTTGAGCTTAAATTCTACCCACTTGAACTCAGGGAGAGCCTGGGAAACATATGCTTTGTCCTTTCACCTTTGAGTTCACACTGGCTGGAACAAGGCCTGATATGCTTACATGCATAAAAAATGAGGAGTCAAATCCATGATTTCTGTATATCTTGCTCCTCTGGGTCTTGGGCAGGAAAAATGGAGAGTGGGAACTCAGGCAGTTGAGTCTTAATAGTCTAGGTGAAACAAGCTACATTTTCCCACTAGAAAGCTTCCCTTACCCCTACCTCTTTTTCTCTGGCTCTGGTTCAATGACCCCTACATATATCCAAGAAGAATCTAGGGGCAGGGAGAGTGGAAAAAGTTATCTGGAAAGTGCAAAAAAATACAAAGGTTTGTACAAGTCTTTGTTTTTATTACCTCTCCCTTTTCCCCTTTTGCCAATTTTTGAATAAAATCCATGTCTCTTCCTAGGGAGAGTAAGCCTACAGTTGGGATGGGGGGTGGGGAAGGGAGGAGCAGTGTTAGGGAGGATGGGGGGGATGTCGAGATAAAGCTCAACCCCTCTCTCCTGTTTCCTAGTGCTCTTATAGCAGCCTTTTGGTTTCATTGGAAAAGAGAACCTTCATCACTAATGTACAATCTTGAACTAACTGCTAATAAAATGGGATTGTTTGTATTCATTTCTCCAGGCTGTTTGATTTTCTTTTTGTTAAGTGATGTTTGAGAATAGAGATTTCCCATTGTTAGTAGGATAATGTAAAGGGGAGTAGTCATTTGGACACTCAAAAAATTTTCTTTGGAGTTTTTGAAGATGATTTTTTGAAGTACTTTAAATTTTTAGATAGAAATGTCCTAGGAATTCACAGAATTTCTAGTGAACATGCATTAATTAAGAAAGTCAGTTCAGTATCCCCAAATGAAAGCTGTCAGGTAGACTGAATTGCCTAAAGAAAAGAGCCTTGAACTGGGATTAGGAGTTCTGTATTCTGGGTCCTGGCTATGTCACTAAACTGACTTTAAAAGGTCACAAGGCCATTTCAGATTGCTGTAAGCCTCATTGGGAGGGAATGGTAGTTAGAGGCTACAACTCCAGCGAGGAACCAATCATCTTCCCTCTACCTTTTGAATATCCCTGGTACTACTATACCTGGGATAGCAAAAAGAGCTCTGAATTAGGAATCATAAGACTTCTGTTCCTGATTGACACTAACTCATTGGGACAATTGGCAAGTCATAGAATCACAGACTTTTAAAAAAAGATAGTTTTTGTTTTTACACCACCTACATTTCTCTGTGAATACCTTCTCTCAACACCTCCCAGGAATCCATCCTTTTTATAACGGGAAAACAGTTAAAAGAGCTAACACTTGAGGAAAGCCTTAGATCCATCTGTACGATTCCATACCCATGCCATATTTCCCCACCTCTCTGCAAAGAAAGGAGAGAACTTCCCCCTCATGTTGTTTCTTTGGTACTCAGCCTGGTCACGACATTGAGTTTAAATTATTTTGTTCTTTCAATTTACATTCTTGGAATTGCGTATAGTTTTCCTTCTCTTGCTTCCTTCACTACAGATCAGCATCTATGTCTTCTGCTTCTCAGTATTCATCTTGTTTTTCATTTCTTATAATATGGTAGTGTTCCTTTCCATTCATGTACCATGACTTGCTGAACCATTATTGCCTGCTGAATCATAGACTCTTAGCGCTGGAAGGCCCTTTACTTTAAAGAGGTCATTCAGTCCAGTCCGTGTCGTGAATCACATAAATAGGGGTCATCCAGCATCCTTCTTGAAGAGTTCCAGTGACAGGGAGCTTCGCTGAGCAGCCCATTCCATTGACAAACAGCCAATTGATAACAAGAAACACTGATTAAGCTCAAATATGCCTCTTCCATTTTTGGTACTACTTTTGTTCTCCAGGGTCAAACGGAACAAAAATATAACTCCTTCCACTGGAAAGGCCTTCAGAGAAGACAGACATATAATCACTGGTGTAAACTAAGTCTTCTTTTCAGGCTAAACATTCAGAATTTCATTAACTTTTTATAAGAATACAGGTTCCAGCCTCCGCATCCCAGCCATCCTCTTCAGTTCACCATTGTCCTTCCTAAAACATGGTTCCCAGAACTGAACATGAGACTCCATGTGGGATGTGACAAGAATAGAAGACAGTGGGCTTATCTCTCCTATGTTCTTGACACTATAATTTTGTAGTAGCTCTTTTGTCCTATACCTACACTGTTGACATATACTGTGCTTATTAATCACTAATATCCCCAGGACTTTTTCATACTAACTGTTGTCTAGCCTGGTCTTTCCCTTCCTGAATGTGTACAGTTGATCTTTTGAATCCTAAGTTATAGGACTTTCCTGGGTAATAAACTAGAAAAAGTGATGAAGGAAAAATGAGGATATTTTGGGGGCATCCTTCAACTTTTATACTGATACCAAAGAGGACAACCAGGTTGCTTTATAGCATGTCCTTTGATGTCTGTTTCAGAGACAGAATCCTGAGGTACAGGGTGGGTTTTTTTAAAGTTTTAAATGTCATCTTAGAACATCAGATGCTCTACCCATTCAACCAAGCAAGCCTAGTGAGAAAAATTCATTAGACATTTTTGACCTAGTTGGGTGTCTTTAGGGAGAGAGTTTTTAAAAATCCACCCCACTGCTAGATACGTGGCTTATGGGGATCAAAGACAAACGATCAAAAGGCAAAAAAGAAAATGGCCCATATATCCCAAAATATTTATAGTAGCACTTTTTCTAAGAGCAAAGAAACAAAGAACATGTTCATCAGTTGGAAAATAGCTAAACAAATTATGGTACATGAATGTAATGGAATATTAATTAGTCTAGAAACACTTATTAAGCGTTTAGTGCCAGGCACTATGTCAAGTGCCAGCAATACAAAAAAAGGAAGAAACAGTCCCTGCTTTCAAGGAAATCACATTCTAATGGGGGAAGATGGCATACAAACAATTATATACATATAAGATATACAGACTTGAGGATGATCAGGAAAAACCCTGAAGAAGGCAGAATTTGAGTTGAGACTTGTAGGAAATCAGGAGATTCAGGAGACAGAGATGATGAGGAAGAGCATTTCAGGCATGACAGACAACCAATGAAAAGGCACAGACTCAGGAAGTGGAGCTTCGTTTAAGAGGCACGGAAAGAAGGCGGGTGTGAGTGGATCATAGAGGATATGGAAGAGAGCAAAGTTAAAAAAACAGACACAACTTAAGAGGTACAAAGGAGCTAGGTTGTGAAGGGCTTTAAAAGCTAACCAGAGGATTTTATACCACTGGCATATATGTACTTCAGGAAGATACTTTGGCAGCTGAGTAGAGGATGTGAGAGAGGAAATACGTGAAAAGAATCTTTTTAAAAAAAACATTAATGAAGGAAGGGATGGGAGAACAGGAACCATATGAACCTCACTCTCATGTGAAGTGTATAAAGGAGGGTTTAATACAAAATGTTTGGCTTAGTAATGATTCATTAAGGAAATAGGAGGGGAGAAGAGAAAGTAGAGAGGGAGTGGAGAAAGAATAAGAGGGAGAGTTGAGTCATAGAACTCTATGGAATGAGTGGATGTATGAAGAACAAACTTCATTTTCTAGAGAAAATTGGAGTAGGATCAATGGTGCATGGGTTGGCCTTGGCACGGAGAAGGGCCACCTCTCTTCATTTGAGACCAAAGTGAAGGAGAAGGTAGTGGGAGAAGACAAGGTGAAATGAGAGGAGCTCTTGGTGAATGGTTTTGACTCACAAAACAGAAGAGGATGATAAAATGGGTTAGAACACAATTCAAGAAAAAATTGTTTACAATTAGGATACTTGAAATATAAATATTCACTGAGTTAAAAATGGACTGGAGGAAAATTTATCATGCTTTAGGTGAACTAGAAAAAACAGACAAAGCAGTCATGATCTAAGACAAGGCAATAATAAAAGTAGACATAGTTAAAATGATGAATAGAGAAATTACCTTATACTTAAAGGCATTATAGACAATGAAATAATATCAGTACTTAGCATGTATCCTTCATTGCATGCAAAAGTTAATTGAATTGCGGGGAGAAATATATAACAAATCATAATAGAGACCTCAAGGTGTTTCAGAACTAGACAAAAAGAAAAAGAACACAGAAATTAAGAGCTTGAATAGAATTTTAGAAAAGTTAGATATGCTAGATCTCTGGTTATTACTGAATAAGAATACAAAGGAATATATGTATTTCTCATCTATGCACAACATCTTTATAAAAGGTACATATGCTTGATGGTGGATCAAAGAACAAATCAGAAACAATGCAGAATTTCATGTAAGGAAATTATAGTGATGAAAAGATATGAAATGTTTTGGAATACAAGCAAAGCAACCCTGAAACATAAATTTGTATCTCTAAATTCTTTCAACAACAAAAGAGAAAAAAACCATATCAGTGAATTGGGTATGTAATTGTATTCATTCATTTATTTATTCATTCATTTATTCATTTATTTATTTTTAATGTTCTACAATCACTACCATAAAACTTAGATTTCCCCCCCCCACACACACACCTACCCCCACCACCCCTCTCCCTCCCCAAGACACCATACAATTCTATATATGATCTACATACGCTTTCCTATTGAATACATTTTCACTATAGTAATGCTGTATAGACGAATTAAAATAAATGGAAGAAATCTTATAAAAAATCAAAATATAATACACACACACACACACACACACACACACACACGAACAAGATCTGCTACCTTCTGCAAATGAATTCCATAGTTCTTTCTCTGAGTGTAGAAGGCATTTTGCCTTAGAAAACCATTGGGAATTATTTTTTTTTTCTTAAGTTCTTACGTTATTACAAAGTTCCAAGATTACCAGAAAAAAACTCTCACACACTGTGGTCGTTGCTGTGCACAAATTTCTCCTGGTTCTGCTCCTTTCGCTCAGCATCAGATCATATAAGTCCTTCCAGGCCTCTCTGAAGTCTTCTTATTCATCATTTCTTATGGCGCAATAGTATTCCATTACATTCATGTACCACAACTTATTCAGCTATTCTGTAGTTGATGGGCATCCCCTTGCTTTCCAGTTTTTGGCAACTGCAAAGAGAGCTGCTATAAATATTTTTGTACATGTGGGACCCTTTCCCATTTTTATGATCTCTTGGGGATACAGGCCTAGTAGCGATATTTCTGGGTCAAAGGGTATGCACATTTTTGTAGCCCTTTGGGCATAGTTCCAAATTGCTCTCCAGAATGGTTGGATGAGCTCACAGCTCCAGCAACAATGAATTAGTGTTCCAACTCTCCCACATCCTCTCCAATATTTATCATTTTCCTGTTCTGTCATGTTTGCCAATCTTATAGATGTGATGTGATACCTCAGAGTTGTTTTGATTTGCATCTCTCTAATCAAAAGTGATTTAGAGCATTTTTTCATATGATTATAGATATCTTTAATTTCTTCCTCTGAAAATTGCCTTTTCATATCCTTTGATCATTTATCAATTGGGAATGACTTGGATTGTTATACATTTGACTGCGTTCTCTATATATTCCAGAAATGTGGGTATGTAATTTTAAAAAAAAAAGTGACAAATTAAAAAAACACAACAAAACATGAAAATAGAAATTCTGAAAATATAATATGAGATTAACAAAAGTAAAAACAAAATTACCATTGAATTAATAAATAAAATTTGGAACTGTTTAAAAACTAGTCAATGTATAAAAATCTGATTAAAAAAACTCAGTGGAAACTCAAATTACCAATATAAAAGTGGAAAAAGTATCCATGGCAAATGGAAGAGAAATAACAGCAATTGTTAGAAACTATTTAACCAACTATATGCAAAAAAACCAACCTGAAATGGCATGGATATTTACAAAAATTTAAAATACCTACATTAATAGTGCAATTTTTACAATTCATATAACTCTAAGTTGAACAATTCAAACATTAAATTTGTTAATTCACAAAGGGAAAAACCTAGGCTTGGGTTGATTTGCAAATTAGTTCTATTAAGTATGATAACAAATCCCAATATTTTATAAACTATTTGAAAAAATAGGAAAAGGAGATCCTACTGTACTTATTTTATGATGTAAATAAAATAGAGAAAGGAAGCTATAAATCAATACCCCTAATGAATACTGATGCCAAAATATTGAATAAAATCTTAGCAAAGAGGTCACACCAACTTATTTAAACGATTATAGGCTGCATATATTATCAGGGTTTTTTAAAAAAATTATTGATTGGTTTTGCTGAACTTTATTTCTTCTCTCTCTTTTAAAAAGTTCTTTGTTATAAAGGATGGCTCTCTGGGAAGAGTTGGAGGAGGGATGCAGAGAGAAATCTCAGTCATTTAAAAAGAAAACATATCAATAATTTAAAAAATATTGGCCAAGAGAATAGGGAATTGACAAAGACATTGAGACAATTAATAGCAAAGTTTCAGGCTACAAAATGAACCCTTAAAAATCAATTACATTTCTGTATAATAATCACAAAATCCAAGAAGCAATAGTAGTAGGTTAACCCCATCCCAAATAATTACAAAATTCATAAAATATCCAAGGTTTGACCTACCAAACAACACAAAAGACTTGTGTGCTTTCAATTACAAAGTGCTCTTAAGAAAATAAAGAACTTAAATAGCTGGATGAATATGCAATGCTTATGGCGAGGCTGTGCCAATATAATAAAAGTGACAATATGACCAAAGTTAATTTACAGTTTTAGTGTTAATGCCTTTTAAAGGTATACTTTTTAGAACTTGATAAAATAATAACAACATTCATTTGCAAAGGCATAAGATCTAGAACATCAAGGGAATGATAAGAATTAGGGATGAAGTGAAAAAATAGCACTCCAAGACCTCACAGTATATTATAAAATAACAAACATCAAAAATATCTAGCACTGGTTAAAAAACTGAGAGATAACTAAATGGGACAGACTAGACAAGGAAGAATCCAGAACAATGAAATTCAATAATTCAGTATTTGATAAAGTGGAAAACAAAATCCCTCAGAAAAAAACTCTTTATTTGATTAAAAAAAAAAAAAACCAAAACAAAACCTGCTGGGAATACTGGAAAGCAAACTGGCAGAAATTAACCTTAGACCAACACTTATACCATAGTCCATAATACATCTAAATGGATATGCAACCTTTATATTGGAGATCATACTATAAAAAAATTAAAAGAGAAGCAGATCATATACCTTTTACAGCCATGGGTAGGAAATGTATTCTTAACCAAAGAAGAGATAGAGGCAACTGCAAAAGATAAAATATAATCCTGAATACACGAAACAGAAGAGCTTCTGCACAGACAATATACAGGCCATATAAGTGTATCTAGGATAAGAAGGGAAGTAGTTGAATGGGAAAAAAAAACCCAACAACTAAACTTTGTTTTAAATTTCTCTGATAAAGGTTTAGAATCCAAGATATGTAAACAATATCTATCTATCTATCTATCTATCTATCTATCTATCTATCTATCTATCTATCTATCTAATCTATCTTGTATATTTTTCTATGTTGTATATATCTCTATCTCTCATCTGTCTTTCTAATATCTATCTATCACTGATAGCTATTCTCCAATAAATAAGTGGTCAAAGGACATGAACAAACAGTTCTGAATGAGAGAATTGCAAAGTATTCACAACTATGTGAAAGAATGCTCTAAATTACTATTAATAAGAGAAATGCAAATTTTAAAACCCTGAGGTGTCACCTCATACACTGATAATTGGTAAAGACAACCAAAACAAATGGCAATATTCAATGCTGGAGGGTTTGTAGAATGACAGACACACTAATATATTGTTGGTAAAACTGTGAAATGGCACAATCATTTTGGAAAGAAATTTGGAATTATGCAAATAAAATGACTAAAATGTCTATACTCTTTGAATTAGACATCCTATTACTGGGTTGACATCCCAAGGAAGCCCTCAATAAGAAGAAAGTCCCCAAACACACCAAAATGGAGCAACATTTTTTTATGAGAGCAAAGAACTGGAAACAAAGTACATATTCATTGACTGGGAAATGGTTAAACAAATTGTAATACATGAATGTAATGGGATATTATTATTATTTTATAGTTTTATTTATTTTTTAGATGTTTGACATTCATTTCTACAAAATTTTGAGTTCCAATTTTTCTCCCCATTGGGATATTAATTATTATTGTACTGTAAGAAATGATGACTATGATGAATGCAGAGAAGCATGGAAAGATCTATGTGAACTGATGCAGAGTGAAGTATGCCGAGCCAGGAAAACGTATACACAAGAACAACAGTGTTAAGAGGAAAGAACAGTCAAACACACAAAAGTAATAACAATAAATTACAATGATAAATTATTCAAGTTATACTTTCATGATTGATATGAGAGGACAGCTTTCATATACTCAGATCCACAGGTGTTATATATTACCCATATTTTTGGACTTTTATAAGGTATTAATCAGTTGGGCTGATTTTTTCTTTCTCTTTTTCTTTCCTTTTTTTCCTTTGTCTTTAAATAATGCTAGTTTTTTTAGATATGATGGCTCTGTGGGTGGGGGAAGAGGAGGAATACTGGAGATTACTATGATGATGTAAAAAACAGAAGACCAATAAAACTTTTTTAAAAGAGTCTATATCTATATATTAAAATGTAGTGAACTATGGCCAGGCTTGATTTATACCAGGAATTCAGGGTTAGTTCAATATTAAGGAAAACAAATATGCTAGACAAAAATTAATAATAAAGACAATAAAAACTGCCCAGCTATATCAATAGATCCAGCAAAAGCTCTTCACAAAAATCCATTTATGATTAAAAAAAAGAAAACATTAAAAAATTTAAGAATGAATGGGGCTTTCTTTAATATAATCTTTGAATTATATAGTATATGTAATATGATCTTTACAATTCTTTAATATAACAATATCTGTCTAAAATTCAGAATCAGCAAGTAATGGAAAAATGAAATTAACCTTTCCACTAGGTAAGGAGGAAAACAAGAATGTCCCTCATCACTACTACTGTTTAGTACAGTTCTTAAAATGCTAGCTAGACCAATAAAATATGAAAAATAAATTGAAGGAATAAGCATAGGTAAAGGGGAAATAAATTCTATCTTTGGTAGGGAGAGGCAATTGGAGGTAAGGAACTTACCCAGGGTCACATAGCTAGCAAATATGGTCACATTCGAACTCAGGTCCTTCTGACTGCAGGGCTAGTGCTCATCCCAGTGCACAACCTAGCTGCCCCCATAAAGTATATATTTTTGAAGAGTATACTTAAAGAATCCTTGAGATTCAACTAAAAATTAATTTAAACAATTAATAATTATAGCAAAGTAGAAGATTCCAAAATAAATCCACATGTCATTACCCTTTCTGTATATTACCAAGGAAAACTAAGCAAAAAGAAACAGAGAAATTCCATTCAAAATAAGTAGAGACTATATGAAATATTTGGGTGTCCATCTACCAAGACACACACTAGAATCATAGAAATGTATCTATAAAACATTCTTTAGAGAAATACAGAACTAAATAATTAGAATTCATTACTCATGGCTGAACTGGACTAATATATTAAAATGACATAAAATTAATTTACTTATTCAAATAAGCTCTCAAAAGAGCTATGAAAATGAAAAAAAATGGAAGGGGTCTTGGCAGTATCACATCTCAAATTATACTACAAAGTAGTAATCAGTCAAATTCTTTGGTACTTTGAATAAATTAGCTTCATAAGAGTCAGAAACAAATGAATATAGCATAATTTTTGCTAATACTCTTCCCAAATTCCAACTACTAGTAAAGATTCACTACTGAACAAAAACCTCTCAGAAAATTGGCAAGTAGTCTGGCAGAAATTAGGTTTTTACATGAACATATCACATCATATACTATGATAATCCAAATAGACACAAAAAATGAAATCATAAATTTTAAAGTAGCAGAGAAGGAGATACTTTTTTCCTGTTATGGATAGGAAAGAATCCTTGGTCAAAAGAAGAGACAGAGAGACTCACAGGAAATAAAATGGGTAATTTTGATCATATGTAATTGAAAACTTAAAAAATCAATGTAATTAAAATTAGAAGGAAAACAGTTAACTTGGGAAAAAATCTCTGCGCTAAGTTTCTCTGATAAAGTTTTATCCAATAAATATAGGCAATTGATTAAAATATATATGAACAAGGACCATAGCCCAAAAAATAAAAGGTCAAAGGATATGAATAGGCAGTTTTCGAAAAAGAAAGGCAAACTATCAACAACCATATAAAAAATCCTTCAAATTCCCAATAATTAGAGATATACAAACAAAAACAACTCTGAGGCACTCACCTCATACTCATTAAATTGACTAAACTGACAGAAAAGGAAATTGACAAATGCTGGAGGGGATCTGGGAAAACACATCTGCATTGTTGGTGGAATCGTGAACTAGTTCAACCATTCTGGAGAACAATTTGGAGCTATGCCCCAAGGGTTATAAAACTGTACATACCTTTTGACCCCAGCCTTATCACTATTAGCTCTATACCTCATGGAGATCTGTATATACAAAATCTAAGCAAGAAGAGGCACAGAAATTCCACTCAAAATAGCTAGAGACTATATGAAATATTTGGGTGTCCACCTACCAAGACACACAGTGGAATTATAGGAATATATCTACAAAACATTCTTTAGAGAAATACAAAAATATTTATAACAGTTCTTTTTGTAGTACTAAAGAATTGGAAACTGAAGGATGTCTATCAATTGGGGAATGGCTGAACAAGTTATAGTATATTGATGTAATGGAATGCTATGGCACTGTAAGAAATTATGAAGGGAATGGTGTATCAACAGGGACCTGGCATACGTAGGAGGACCTGCTGTATAGGTTCTTAGATTTGCTTTTCTAAAAGGAAAGAAACTTTTGAGAGGTCAACAATCTACTTTAGTCAAGCACATACATCATTCACTTAGCTCAGGGGGAAAAGTCAGCACCCTGAACTTCAGAGAAAATACAAACAGAAATTACAAACAGAAAGACCAACAGGCAGGGCTTCCAATTGTCTGACCATAGTCAATATATACATCATTATCAGAGAGAGAAGCACCAATATCTGGGTTTTCAAAGCTGGGGGGCTTCTTAAAACGGCTACCCAGAGTCTCATCTGGCACATGAACCTTCTTCCAAAAAATAACCCCCAAAGCAAAACCTCACCTCAGAATATACTCTTTTCAGGGCTGGAGGGCATGACCTGGTACCTCAAAGATGTCTGAGGCTTATTAGGCCTCAGGGATCTGAGGCCAAATCTTCCCCCCATTAATCTTACAGATGATTTCAGAAAAATCTGGGAAAACTTACAGATTGATGAAAAGTGAAGTGAGCAGAACTAGGAGAATAACGTACAAAGGAACAGCAATATTGTAAGGATGATCAATGGTGAAAACTTAGTAACTGATCAATACAAGGGAGGACTTAAAACCTGTTACCCCCCATGGCGGGGGAAGTGATAATAATACAAAAAGAAATACAAAATTAAAAATAAAATTAGTAAGCATTTTTTAAAAAAATGCCTAGAAAAAACCTAGAAGGTTCTTCAAAGGGAAAGAGACAAGTAAGCAGCTTTGGAACCAATGGGTTGAGTTGATTATATGTTTTAAAAAAATTACCGAAGTTAATCAGTATAGATGTTCTTTCTTTCATAGAGTTAAGTGACTTGTCCAGGTTCACATAGCTAGTAAGTGTTTGAGGATGGATTTGAACTCAAGTTCTCCTGACTCTAGGGCCAGTGCTCTATCCACTAAACTGCCTAGCTGCCCCTAGGTGTTTTTTAATTCAATTTTATTTTATTTTCAGTTCTGAATTCTCTGGTTCTCTCCTCCTCTGATAAAGCAAGAAAAACACAACCCTTTACAAAAATATACATTTGTGCAAAATAAATTCCTGTTTTCACAATGCCCACAAAGGAAAAAAAGAAAGAGAAGAAAATATACTTTATACCGTACTGAGTCCATCAGTTCTCTACCCAGAGGTGGATAGTATTTTTCATCAAAGTCCTTTGGAATTGTGATTAATCTCTGTATTGATCAGAGTTACTAAGTTGTCCAACCTTTCCCCCAGTTAATGAACATCCTCTCAATTTCCAATTCCTTGCCAACACAGACACACACACAAAAACTACTATGCTTATTTTTGTACATATTAGTCCTTTTTCTCTTTCTTTGATCTCTTTGGAGGTTTAGACCTACCAGCAGTATTGGTGAGTCAAAGGGAATATTCGGTTAATAGCTCTTTGGGCACAGTTCCAAATTGCTTTCCAGAATGTTTGGACTAGTTTACATTTTCACAAACAGTACATTAGTGTACCTGTTTTCCAATAGCCCTTCCAGAATTATGATTTTCCTTTTTTTGCCATCTTAGTCAATCTGATGAGTGTGGGATGATATTTCAAAGTTGTTTTAATTTGAATTTTTCTATTAATTTTTTTAAAAGTATAGTTATTGATAGCTTGAATTTCTTCTTTTGAAAACTCCATATTCATATCTTTTAACCACATTTCAATTAGAGGATGCTCTTTTTCTTGTAAATTTGGCTCATATATTTGAGAAATGAGACCTTTATAAGAAGCTTATTGAAAAGATTCCCGCCTCACTACAGATTACTTTTGTTCTATTTTTAGCTACATTTGGATGTTTGTTTAAATCCTTTTAAAGTAATCAGAATTTTACATCTTACCTCCTGTGAACCTCTCTTATCTCTTGTTTAGTCATGAACTCTTCCCTTATCCATAGATCTGACGTATAATTTCTTTCATTCTCCACTAATTTGCTTATAATGCCACCTTTTATATCTACATCACATTCTCATTTTGAGCTTATCTTGGTATACAGTGTGAGATGTTGGTCTACCGTTTTCTCAGCTATTTTTGTTGAATAATGAGTTCTTGTCTCAATAGCTGAGATCTTTGGGTTTATCCATTACTAGGTTACTATGCTCATTTGCTTCTGTATATCATGTACCTAATCTGTTCCATTAATCAACCTCTATTTCTTCTGTTATTCAGTCATTTCAGTTGGGTCTGACTCTTCTTGACCCCATTAGGGGTTTTCTTGGTAAAAATATTGGAGTGGCTTGCCATTTTCTTCTCCGTTGGTATTTCTTACCCAATACCAAATTGTTTTGACAGTTGGAGCTTTGCAGTAAAGTTTAAGATCTGGTACTGATAGGTCCCCTTCCTTTCCATTTTTTTTTTCAGTTCCCTTGATATTCTTGAAGTTTTGTTCCTCCAGATGAATTTTATTATTTTTTTCCAGCTCCATAAAGTAATTCTTTGGTAGTTTGGTTGATGTGACATTGAAAAAGTAAATTAATTTAGATAGTATTGTCATTTTTATTATACAGACTTGGCCTATTTATAATCAATTTAACATTTCTCTAATTATTTAGAAACATCTTTGTGTGAAGAAGGAATTTGGGTTGCTCTCTCCTCAAAGAATGATGTTATGTTATGCATATACTTTCGTGTTTGTTTAAAGCCATTTGGCTTCCCTGGTAATAAGTTGCTATGTTATATATTCTGCAAATGTGAATTATGTTGTATTTACTTAAGAAATGTTAATGCCTATTTGTTCCAGGATCCATGGCCATTTAGATTGTAAGACCAAGAGTCCTGGAAGGGTGGAGTGTAAGAAGTGTAAGGGTAAGCAAAGTAGGATTTTTTGCTGTTTTTGTTTTGTTTGCCTCTGATTGAATAATGTGATTAAAGAAGATCTTTCCCACCCATTGATGGGTGTGCCCATCGAGGGAAGATTGATTAGGCAGTTGTTCTGTAGGAAGGTCCCAAGTATCTTTTGTTTTTTTCCTACTGAGGCACTGGGTCAGAGGATCATGCCCTCTGGCTCTAGAAAGTGCATAAATACTTTGAGAGTGAGGTTTTACTTTGAGGCTTAGTTTTTGGAAGAAGCTTTGGGTGCCAGATGAGACTCTTGGAAGCTGCTAAGGAGCTCCTGGCTTTGAAAACCCAGCTGTTGGTGCTTCCCTCTCTGGCAACTATGGTCAGACAACTGGACCTATCTATTGATTTTTGATATATGTATTGCTTATATCAGACAGTTTGGAAGCGCTGTCTGTTGATTTTCTGAACTAAGTTAATGATATATGTGCTTGATTAAAGGAGATTGTTAACCCCTCAAAAGTTACCTTTCCTTTTAGAAAAGCGGATCAAAGAACCTGTGATAGCAGGCCCCCCTCTGTATGTCAGGGTGCTTACTGATATACCATCCTATTAATCTGAGGAATTTATATTTTTATAAATATTCATCCCTTTCATTTGGATAGTCAATTCTATTGACGCATAATTAGGCATATTATAACTGAAAATAACAACAATCAAACTGTATGACATGGAGATTTGTGGAATCATATATAATATTTTTTATTCTAATTTACACATAGAAATGCAATTTTTTACATCTGTCAAGTTCAGAATAACAAAATTAAAAATCAAAGCAATCATAGTCAAAATTATTCAATTGTCTTTTACTATGGTTTAACCCAATCTTTAAGTAATAATTCTTTCCCTCAATATAGTTATTTAAAGTATCTCCTATGTTTTGTCTTGTAACATTTTCCATGGCATGAACTTTTATATTTAAATCCTTATATACATATGGGGTTTACTGCAGCAGATAAGCTAGCCTAGATGAAGCAGCAATGTACCCTGAGAGAGAGATCAGAAGTAGTATGTTCCAGGCAAGTCAAACCACCACCATCCCCTTGATCATCATCTTTCCCTTCTTTCTTCATTTCCACCGATATGTGTCTTTATTATCATCTCCCAACAGGAGAAGTCATTCACTCTTTGTATCTTTTGGTTCAACTTATCTGATTTATGTTTGCTATTTATTTGGATAAATAGGTTTGCTTGCAAGTCATTATTTTGTAATGCTCTTTTGTGTAATTAGTATTTGATGGGAAGGAGTAAAACTCATGAGTGTAACCGATGAGACTAGAAAAGTGGCTTTTTGTTTTGAATCAAATTGTGCTTCAAGACCAGAAATATGTATGGGGAAAGAAAGTTATAATTCTAGTCCAGCATCCCTATAAAAGACAGAAGAAAAGACCACCCAACCTCATAGCCCTTACTCTGTTCCCCTCAGGCAGGAATTTAGTCTCCCTTGGAAAGTGATGGCAACATTCCAAAGACATCTAACTATACCTTCTACCAGCCACATTTAGAGAACCTATGTGAACATATACATGTTAAATGAGCACATACACACATATATACACACACCCCTTATATCTGTAAGAAGTGATTTGTAGTTATAATTATATATGTCCTTTATCTGTCTTAGTAATAGACTCAGGATATTTTATACACACTGTAGTTACTTTCTTTTCCTTTTTCTTGCAAATAGTATTATATTTTTTTCCAATTACATACAAATACAATTTTTAACATTCATTTTAAATAAAATTTTTGAGTTGCACATTTTCTCCTTCCCTCCTTCTCCTTCCTCTCCTTTTCCCCCTCCATAGTCAGCAATTTTATATAGGCTATACATGTGCAATCATGTAAATATATTTCCACATTAATTATGTTGTGAAAGAAGAAACAGAACAAAAGAGAAAAGCTGCAAAAAAAAAAGTGAATATAGTGTACTTCCATCTGCATTCAGACTTCATCAGTTCTTTCTCTGGATGTGGATAGTAATTTCCATGATGAGTCTTTTGGAATTGTCCTGGATCAATGTATTGCTGAAAAGAGCTAAGTCTGTCATAGCTGATTATCACGCAATGTTACTGTTACTGTGTACAACATTATCCTGATTCTGCTCACTTCATATGTCAAACCCTGAAAATAAATAACCAAAGAGTCACAGAGGTTATGTAATCTCTGTTAAATCTGAAAAATGCCAAAGAGTTCACAGAGGTAACGCCCCAACTGTTAACTCTGAAAAATAAAATAAAACCAAAACAAAGAGCTAGCAGGCAAAATACATCTTTTATTCTGTTGGAGGAGGGAAAACAGACACACATGCTAGGGTCTCCTCTAGGAGAAGCCCCACTTGCAGCAAGGCCCAGCCTTAATACATATGAGCTGCAGCTGTGGCAATGAGGGGGTAACAGCAACAGTGAAAGAGGTTTGAGTCATAACAGGGCTTCATGACTGGAATGTGGCTCCTGCAGGTGCTTATCCAAGCTCAGGGACCACGTGGGGCTGATGTGAAACAATTCTGGGATTCTGCTGCAGTGGAGCTCTTCCAGAGGGTGAGTGTAAAGGATTCTTGTTATGCCAACCTCAGGGCACAGCTTGCTTGCTGGATTTTAGCCCTGGAAAACAGGGTGTCTCCTAATAATAAAAAGAGAGGGGTGGTCTTGGTACAGGAATCCTGATACTTGTATCAGTTCATGTAAGTCTTTCCAGGTTTTTCTGAAATCCACTTGCTCATCAATTCTTAAAGCACAATAGTATTCTATTACATTCATACACCACAACATGTTCAGCCATTCCTCAATTGATGGGCATCCCCTTAATTCTCAGTTCTTTGCCACCAGAAAAGAAGCTGCTATAAATATTTTTGTATGCATAGGTGCTTTTCCTTTTTTTCCTCTCTCTTTGGAATATAGATTGCTGGATTAAAAGGGATGCACAGTTTTATGGCCTTTTGGGCATAGTTCCAAATTACTCTCCAGAATGATTGGATAAGATCACAACTCCACCAACAGTATCTTAGTGTCCCAATTTTCCCACATCCCCTCCAACATTTATCATTTTCTTTTTCTGACATATTAGCCACAATGCCAGAGAAGGCAAGCTGGTTCTTTCATTCTGCAGATAAGAAGATGAAAGCCCTTAGCTTAAAAAGTCCAAGGTCTCACTGCATCCTGGGCCACCTCCAGTTGTTCTAGTCTATATCTGGCCACTGGACCCAGATGGCTCTGGAGGAAAAAGTGAGGCTGGTGACTTTGCACAGCCCTCCCTCACTTCAATCCAATTCACCTGTAAGTCATGTCATTCTCTGCCTGATGTCATGGTCCTCTTTGAAAATGAAGGGCAAGCAGCAACAGCAACAACCTATTAGCCAAGCTGATAGCTATGAGGTGGTACCTTAGAGTTGTTTCAATTTGCTTTTCTCTAATCAGTAGTGATTTAGAGCATGAACAGGCGTTTTCAAATTAGTGAACTGTAGCTATTTTCAATGGGATTTCTTTGTCTGCTTCTTCCAGATGGTTTTTGTTAGTACTGTGCAGAATGGCTGATCTTTTGTGTGGGCTTATTTCATATCTTGCTACTTTATTGAAGTTAATGATTTTTTTTGGTTAACTTTTTAGTTGTATCTCTAGGGTTTTTAATGTAAATTATTTTAGCAGTAGCATTCATTTCCGGGTCCTGGGGGATTGATCTAGGATTGATCTCTAGCTGATGTCCACCCACTCCTGCTTCCAGTCAACTCCAACTAAGACATATGTGCTCCTAAACTCTCAGATTCACAAGGTTTCCTCCAAGGATGTATGTTGCTCTCCCAAGATCCCTGTTCAGTCACTTATGCTCAGGGAAGGAAATATGAAGCAGAAAAAGTAGGTAAGGGCTCTAGCTGCCATGAGAGAGCATTTTAACATTTTTTAAGCCTCTAAGGAAAGGCTCAAAAGAGTCCTGATGTGAGCAGAAAGGAAGAGGACAGTAAGGACAAGAAGGAAGAGTCTCTTCCTTGAAGGTCCACTCCATGGGTCACTCTTTCTGTCTTAATAGCCGACAGACTTTGATGCAAGATTGAAGCAGCCTTCACTACTTCAGCCATCTTGGTATAGGGGATCAAGTGACTTCCCCAGAATTTACTACATTACCCCATAGTGACAAGCTCATTTGTTTTGAGTCTTTTTCCTACCTTCTCCAAGTGGTCAGGAGACAGGCAGGCTTAGCATTCCATATATGGGATGTGCTCTAGCCACAAAAGACCAAAGCATCTGCTGTGTAGTTCCCATTATGCTATCATGGCATGTGCTCCATTGGCTTCCTATGAAATCCTATGTTTGGCATTCAAAGTACTTCACAACTGTCTCCCTCTTTTTCCACTCTTCTTACACCTTACTCTTCACCATGTTCTCTGCAGACCCTAACTCAAACAAGATACGCCATCTCTTGACTCTTGACTCTGGGCATTTTCAATGGCCATTCCCCAAAATATTCTACCTCCCTGTTTCCGTTGCTTGGGCTCCCTGGCTTCCTTCAAATCCAAATTAAAGTTCTACCTTCTATAAAAAGAAAAGCTATAGGATTATGAGCTCCTTGAGGGCAGGGATTGTTTTTAGCCTTTTTTTGTATCCCCAGTGCTTAGCACAGTGCCTGGCACATAGTGGTCACTTAATGTTTTTTGACTGACGGCCAATTTCAATAATTTTCCTTCTTTTTTGCATGTTCCCTCAATTCTTTTTCCTGACTGTAATTAGCATTTCTGGGACTATATTTAATAGCAATTGCACCTACCTTTCTAGTCTTATCTCAGATTACACCCCTTCAGAAACTACATTCCCAGCCACACTGAATGACTCTGTTTCCCCCCAATTTCCACATTCATCACCTATGACTTTATGTTTATTTCTGCCATCCCTCATGCCTGGAATGCATTCGCATCCTCATTTCTCCCTCTCATAATTCTTAGCTTCTTTCAAGGCTCCACAGATATTGTCTACTCCATAATCTCCCCAGTGGTTAATCCTTCTACACTCTCCAATATTCTTTGTACTATACTTTTTGTGTGTGTTTAGGTTGTATTCCCTCCCCCTTCCCTGCCCCCAAGTAACATGTAAACTCCATGAGGGCAGAGACTTTCATCTTTTTCTTGGCCTTGCCTGTAATAGGTTCTTAAACCATTATTTGCCCAGTTGAATTGATAAGACCACATTGACTTAGACTCAAAAACCTTATTGATTCTTTGTTTCCTCTCCCTCATGACCTATGTCCATTCAAGTCACTAAATACTACTAATTCCAAATTTATAATATCCCTCCTGCCTCTTCTTACCTGGACTAATTTAATAAATCTGACTAGTGTCCCTGCCTCTGGTTTCTTTCCTCTTTAATCTATCCCTTACACATCTGTCAAAATTAGCTTCTTATGGCAAAGGTCTGACCACTTCATGCCTGTCTTTAAAAATCTTCAGTGATTCTCTATTGCCTCTATGATAAAATCTAAGTTTCCTAGACTGGCAGTTAAGGCTTTCCACAGCCTAATTCAAGACTCCCTTCCCACCTTATTTCATGATTCCTCTTCAAGGGAGGAAACTTCTGTTAAACCCAGCTGTTTCCCTAACTCGATGTGCTGCCTCCAATCTCTGTTTGTGCAGTCCTTTCCCTGTGCCTGGAATAGAATTTCTCATTTTTACTTTTCAGAATGTACACCTTCTCCATAAAGCCTTCTCTGACCAGTCTCTCCTCTCCTCAACACTTGTCATTTCAGCCAAAATTATTCTTTCCTCAATTCTCCTTGAGCACTTTGGTTCTTTCCTTTGCCTAGGCTTAATGGAGGAGGTAGCCTCTGATCTGAGCTTTGAAGGCAAAGAAGTCTGAAAAGACGGAGTAGCCCTTTTTTAATGATGTCTGATTCTCTTGTGTTTATTCTTTCTTGATCTAAGGTGAATGGATATCTGAAGATGGAAGGGACCAAGTTATATGCTCTTGTGGGCTTCAGAAAGTCAGAGGCACCATCAGGAGTCCCTTCAGCAGCCAAAGTTGGTGGCAGACCATAGAAGCCATACCAGCAACAGCAGCAGTTTGGTTAGGGGCTGGCCCAGGGAATGCCTCACTTTATCCAACACATTGGGTGTGAGGGGGGAGGGGGGTGGGGTGGAAGAGGTAGATCAGGCAATAGAGACACAGAAGCTGAGCAAGCAAATAATTAAGTCCTCAGCTTCTGCCACACCCAGAAGTGAACTTGGGAGCGGTTCCTTGATTGGAGAAAAAGAACCCAAGGGCCACATGTTTTTCCAATATGGGAGCTTCACTACCTTCTCCCTTCAAATCTGGGCATCTTCAGGGACCTTGTGTAGAGGGGAGAGGGTGTTTTAATTCCAGAGTGGATTGGAAGGGAATATTTTGTACCTTTATGTGTAAAATTTGGACTTGCTGGGAGCACTCTAGGTTTGAAAGAAATATTTTTATAACTCTTGCTCCTGCCATATCTCCTTCTTAAATATCCCTTTATTAAAACTATGCTTCAGAGAGCGCAACTCTGATGGGCTGGCCATATTGTTTGAATGCAAAATGTGCGCTTGCCAAAAAGACTATTTTATGGAGAACTCACATGGGGCAGGCGATCACCTGGTGGTCAGAAGAAACAATACAAGGACACTTTCAAGTTCTTTCTCAAGAACTTTGGATTTGACTGTGCAACGTGGGAGACGCTGGCACAGGATCGCTCAGCATGGCGTGCCCAAATCAGAAAAGGTGCTGTGCTTTATGAGCAAAGCAGAATTGAGACAGCGCAAAGTAAACGCAGGATATGCATATTTAAGATATCCACCCCAAACATTCAAACAGACTATCTGTGCCCAACCTGTGGTAGAGCATTCCAAGCTCGTATTGGTCTGATCAGCCACAGTCAGACACTGAAATTTCACTTTTTCATGGTGTTATCATTTTGGTCCTCTTCAAGAAAGAAGGACAACAACCATTATCCCTAAGAACCTCTGGGGAACCAACCTGTTAGTGGGAGTGGGAGCTTGCCCCACCCACCCACTTAGCTCAATGCCTTGTAGGGAGGGGATAGGTACTCAACACCATTTCACTAACTTGGTGAACTCCCAAATGAGAAACTCCCAGGAACAACGAAGATCAGTACTTTCTTTGAGGTTAAGCAATTTTCACAAGATCTAGTATATGTCAGAGTTTGAACCTGAGGTCTTCCGGGCTCTGAGGCCAGTGTTCTATCTATTGTATACTACCTGCTGCCTCTGGAACACAGAGGCAACTAGGTAGCATAGTGGATAGGACCTGGACTCAGGAAGATATGAGTTCAAATTCAGTCTCAGACACTAGCTATGTGACCCTGGGCATTTAACCTTTGTCTATCTCAGTTTTGTCATCTGTAAAATGGGAGTCATAACACTAGTTACTTCACAGGGTTATTGTGAGGTTAAAATAAGAGAATATTGGTAAGGTACAAGCCTTAAAGTAATATATAAATGATGGCTATTATTGATAAATATTTATTGATGGAATGTTTGGTGTTTCTAATCAGCCAACAAAACTATTAATAACATACTACCATGTTTTGCAATGATGTGTTTTGTACAAAGTAGGTGCTTAATAAATGGTTGTTGAAGGAAAGAATGAATCCATCAATCCTGATGAGATTTTTTTTCTGATGAGATTTTAAGGAAGAACTGTAGTCTCCTTTATGAATTTCATGCTGCAAGAGCTAGTTTAATCAGGAATCTTTTGCAAACCATCCTGTTAGAGTACGTAATTTATGTATCTGGCCAATTACATCCTAGGTGTCAAAGTGGATAGAGAGCAGGGCTTAGAGTCAGGAAGAGTCAACTTCCTGAGTTCAAAATCTGGCCTCAGACATTTACTAGCTGTGTGACCCTGGCCAAGTCACTTAATCCTGTTTGCCTTAATTTCCTCATCTGTAAAATGAGCTGGAGAAGTCAATGACAAACCCCTCCAGTATTTTTGCCAAGTAAACCCCAAATGGGGTCACTAAGAGTCAGACGCAACCGAGCAACAATAGTAACAATCATGTCCCCCTTAGTTTGATTCTTAAAGAACCACAAAGTGGCAGAGCTGGAAGGAATCGTACAAAACAGAATGTCAGAACTAGAAGGGATCATAGGACATAGAATGTTCTGGAAGGGACAGCACACAGACGGAGCTGATAGGCTGCCTCCACCTCCTTCCCTTTCACCCTCTTCTTCACTCCCTACAGTCTGGATTCAGATGTCATCATTCAACCAAAACTATTTTCTTCAAAAGTACTAATGATCTCTTAAAAATTATTTGCTAAATTATTAAATAATAAATGCCGGATCCAAATGCCTTTTCTCAGTCCTCATCCTTTGACATGGTTAATCATCCTTTTCTCTTTGATATTCTTTCCTCTTCAAGTTTTTCTCTAGTCTACTTTTTCCTTGTTTTCCTTCTACCTGACTGCTCCTTCTCAGTCTCCTTTGCTGGATCATTATCACTAACTGTGAGTGTTCCCCAGTGTCCTGGGACCTTCTTCTGTTCTCTCTGTATATCAACAGGATCTTGGATGGGGGCGGGGGGGGGCGGAGAATGTACACAAAACACACTTTTTAAAAAGTTTTATCTGCATTATTAACATCACTTTCTTAAGTCTAGACAATCAGGGAAACAATAAATCAAGACCTGGTTTGTAGCGTCTATGTTGATTTCTAAGGTGCAAATGCTTACACTGAAAATTTAACAATTGACTCATGAGCTAGTATAAGCTAGCTTTCATATAACCCCTGCTCTCTACGATTTCACTTGCTGGTCTCATCAGTTCTCATAGATTCAGTTAGCATCTCTATGTTGACGATTCTCATCTCATTCAACCCTAATCTTTCTCCAAACCAAAACAGAATTCCTCCATGCTCTCTCGCCCTCACACCCTGCCCCAGTCCTCATATTTTCTATTACTGTTGAAGATACCATTGTTGAAGATTTCACCCAGGCTCACAAACTAGGTATCTTTTATTTGATATGAAGATTTTCTGTTCCTAGTCCACTACTTCTCACAATCCTGGTTGTATTAACTTAATTTATACAAAAACTTTTCAATTTCACATATTCAAAATTATCTATTTAATCATTTGTAATCACCTCTATCCCTTCTTTGGAAAAGCATTTACTCCCTAGTCACAGCTTTGAAAGCAAACTGATATGGTCATATTCTAATTTTTTAATGTTATAATTTCTAATATTCAATTTGTAATCAGTTTGAGTTTGTGGTATATGATGTAAAATGTTGTCCTGAACCTAATTATTAGCAGACTGTTTTCCACTTTTTCCAGCCCAGCAATTCTTGCCAAATAATGAATTCTTTCCTAGGTAACTTATATTTCCAAGGTTATTGAACACTAAGATATAGAATTAGATAATTTCTGATTCTTCCTTGTCCAATTTCCTCTATTGATCTAGTTTTCTTTCTTTTTCAAAACCAGCACCAAATAATTTTGGTGATTGTAATGTAGTCTGTAATGTAATCTTTATAATGTAGTCTGAAGTCTGAAAGTGTTATTCTGTGTGACTAACTTTCTATGTGGCCTTGGATAAGGAATTTGTCTTCAAGTTTCTTCCTCTGCAAGATAAAGTCTATGTGACCTTGGGCACATTTTTACTCCTTTCCAAAATAAATAAGTTACATTGACTAAGTTACCTCCAAGGATCTCCTCCTCCTTTGACATTCTTGAATCTAAAATTGCAACTTTGCTATAATAAATGTGAAGATATTAACGGTACAAAGTATTTACAGATAAGGTAATCAGTCATTCCAGAGTTATGTTTTAAAGAAAGGTATTGCTGATTTCCCTTGTCTGGATAGCTCCTTCCAGGCTTACCCCTCGGTTCCAGGGCCCTAGTCATGCCTTCCTGACCAGCTGATGCTCTTTTTCCTCTGAACTAAGTTTCCTCCTCCCCAGCCTGCTCAGAGTAGAGTGCAAAGAACAAAAAGTCAGATCAGGAAAATGGACTTTTATAAGTCTGGTTTTGTCACTGACTTGCAACGTAATCTTGCAGACAGTAGTGTGTAGTGACTGGCTAGAAAAAAAGATTAATTATGACTACATCCCTGCCCTTACAGGACTTCAGAGTTTGATAAGGAGAACTGATGTATATAAGGAAGAAAAATACAAAATTAAGCATAATTGCCACTCAAGGTCCCTACCACCTTATTATACTCTTTCTGGCTACCCACCTTGCTACTGGGTGGCAGTTCTTTATCCTTCCAGGAGTCACTTATATAACTTCACCCTGGTTTGACCAAAATCCAACTTCTGTTTAAGGCTGGTTTTTCTCACCCCTAGGAATTCTAACAGCCATGAGGCTCCTACTTTAACAGAAATTTAGCAAGACTTCATCTAGCTTGCTAGATTCAGACTGAGTCCCCGTCTCACAATTTCTTTTCAGGGAAGTATTACAATACGTCTGATGTCTCTCTAGTTTACAATACATCTGATGTATTTTCCATCTCTGATATACGATCTTCTAAACCTCCTTCGGCTTTAAAATTCTATGAATATGGAGGATCCCTAAGCCTATCTCCTCCTTAAAACCTCTGTTCCAATGTTGTGGTTGGTCTAGAGGATTCATTAGAAACTGGGCTGATGATCTAGGCTAGTTCCAAAGCCTTTATCAGGTTAAACTAGGCAGGACCAGATCAAGAAAGGGCCTTATTGGACTCTTCTTCCACTCTCAATACACGTCTCTACCATAATTCAGGAGAATGATAATATGCCCAAGTCAGGTAATTACTACTGATCTTTTCAATGGTTGGGAAAAATGAGTGGCTTTTAAAGGATGCTGTCTTTTTAACTTGTCCTGTGGGAGCTGGGGGCATCTCCTATTCCTAATCTTGCTCTATTCTGACATACAGGAGCCCCTGATCCTTTGTCTTTGTCCTTCATGCAGTCTACAGCATTCACACCAGGGGGCATCAACACCCCAGTAATGGCTGCTTCGCACTCGGAAGGAAGCAGGCAGGAAGAACCTGAAATAGAATCTATGGCCTCTGGTGTTCTGACTGCCTCAGTGAGGGTGGACTAATCACAACATTGGGCTAGAAGTTTTGGAGAGGAAAGAGGCTTAGGGATTCTTCACATTTATAGACCTTTAAAGCAGGACACAGCAAAAAACACCATGGCAGGGCTGGAAAGCACCCCACAAGAAATCTAATCCATCTCTTTATTTTACAATGAGGCTCATAAAGACAAGGTGCCCACCCTGTCATGGCTAATGTGGGCAGGTGGGCTTCTAAGTGTCACCTGGAAACAGAGACTGATGATTGAGAAGGGTACTCAATTTTTTTCTGGTCTATACCCTTACCCCCAGACTTGTTTCTGGCTGAACTTGGAGTAGGTGATGTAGATTCCTGGCCAATACATCCATTCAATAAATGGTGTCCTGAAGTACTTCTCATGAAAAAGGTTCCTAGTAGGCTGTTAAGAGGAGTGAGAAGAAAGGCTCTACCCTTTCAAGTGAGCACTATGATTAGGACGCTTAGAGGCAGGCCTGGCTATGGATAGAGTTCTGGGCTTAGAGTCAGTAACACCTTAGTTCAAATCCAGCTTCAGATACTTCTTGTGTTACTCTGGGCAAGTCACATAATTCCTGCCTGCCTCAGTTTCCTTAACTGTAAAATGGAAATAATAATAGCACCTACCTCCTACCTCTCAGGGTAGCTGTGAGGATCAACTGAGATATTATTTGTAAGAGCTCACACAGTACATGGCTCATAGTAGGTATTTAGTGACTCTCCCCTTCCCTTTCTCTTAGTCTTGCAAGGGGAAATAGCTCTTCCTGGCTCTGTTGAAATTTTTCAGTAGAATTTGAGACTCTTGAGGGTGAGAACTAATTGTTTTCCTTTTATTTGTAGCACCTACTACAGTGTTTTGCTCATCGTAGGTGCTTAATAAATGTATGTTGATTTGAATTTCCATCTGGGCACGTGTGTTTTGTTGGTTCATAAAAAGCCTGCTACTTTTGAGTGTTACCATTTAAAGCTATCTTCCTTTATATAATTGTACTAATTCTTTATCTGTTCAATTCTGCATCATTTCATATAACTATACTGATGGACCATATTTCTTTGAATTCTTCATGTTTACCATTACTTACGGCACAATAATATTCTATTACATTCACATGTCACAATTCATTTATTTCCCAGTTTGGGGCACACAATTTGTTTCCAACTTTGGCTGTGTCTACATGAAAATTTTCATACAGATAAAGTCTTTGGTGGTTAGTAAGTTCTTTGTGATAGGAATACAATAGTGGAATTGCTTAGTCAAATAATATGAACACTGCTTTTTGGATGGGGAGTAACTATGATTGAATAACACCACATAGACCTATGAGTTAATGAACATTTAAGTGCCCATTGTGCTAAGGGATGAGAACTCAAATAAAAGAAAAAAAAATATCAGTCTCTGCTTTCAAAGAGCTCTGTCTAGCAGGTAGGGAAGACACACAGCTATGTACAGACAAGATATATACGGGACAAATTGGAAATAGGTAGCATAGGGAATGCATTAGTATTAGGAATATCAGGAAAGGCTTCTTGTAAGAGATTTTGAACAGGACTTGAAGACAGCTGGGGAAGTTGAGTCAGAAATGAGGAAGAAGAAATTTTAGGCATTAGAAACAACCAGTGAAAATGCACAGACTGTCAGACTTGATATATTAATTAGTTTTGCTGAACTGCTTTTTCCCCTCTTTTCTTTATTCTACAGAATAATTTTCTAGGTAAGGGAGGAGAAGGAATATTTGGAAATGGAGGTGATATAAAACCAAAATACATTAATAAAATTAATTTTATAAACAATTATGAAAAATTTTGTAAACTTCATTGCATATTTCCAAAATTAGAAAAAAAAATTTGGATCAGTTTACAGCTCCACCAACACTGAATGCGTTTTCTTACTTTCCTATCAATAGTGAATTTTTTCATTTTACCAGTTTTTGCAATTTGCTGTGTATGAGGGAATAACAGCATTATTTTAAAAAGCAATCCTCTGATTACTAGCAGCTTTGAGCACTATTTTATCTTAGATGGCTATGAATTATTTGCATTTCATTTTTTGATATCTGTTCATTTCCTTTGACAGGAGTTGGGAATGACTCCTAATTTTATGTGTTTGTGCCAAATCTCTACAGTTTTAGGATGGCAGGCTAAAATTGCAAAGCTATTTTGTGCAAAGATTTGCCCCATTTTGCTTCTTTGCTTTTTATTTTAGAAGTTTATTTGATTTGTACAATATTTGTACAGTAGATCAAGGGCAGGAAGACTTATGTTCAAACCCCATCTCTGACAATACTGCATGTGACACTGAGCAACTGACCCCACCTCTTGGTTCTCTAGGCCACACTCTAATACTAAAAATTGCAGAGAAGGTGCTGATCTATTTTGTTAGAGGGAGTTTCCTTGCCCAAGATTCCCCATGCCAAATTCCTAAATGCCAAAAATCAGAGGTCCAGTACTTATCCCCAACTAGTACAAAAGTGCTACAAGAGATATTTTGGTTCATATGAAGTCTTCCTTTTTATCACTGACCTCCATGGATTATATGCCAGAGCAGGGGTGGGGAACTTGGGGCCTTGAGGCCACATGTGAATCCAAATGTCAGTCAAAAGGCTTCTAGAGCTGAATAGAAAATTTAACTTTCAAACACAAGAATCAAGAGAAGTATGAAAAGGTAAACAGGAAAGAGAAACCATAAGGGACTTACGAAAGTTGAACTGTTTTCATTCCTCCATGGAAAGATAATATTTGTAACTCTTGAGACTTTTCTCAGTATTTGGGTAGTTGGAAGGATTATACACACACACACACACACACACACACACACACACACACAGAGGACACAGGGTGAGCTGAATAAGAAGAGATGATATCTAAAAAAATAAAATTAAGGGGTGAGAGGGGAATATATTGGGAGGAGAAAGGAAGAAATGGGATGGGGCAAATTATCTCTCATAAAAGAGGAAAGAAAAAGCTTTTTCAATGGAGGAGAAAAGGGGGAAGGGGAGAGGCAAAAAGTGAAGCTTACTCTCATCACATTTGGCTTAAGGAGTGAACAATGTGCTCACAGAATGGTTGGACCAATTCACAGTGCACTAATGAGTGTGCTCATCTTTTCAAACACCTCCAAAATTGACTATTCTTGGCATTTTTTGCCAACTTGCTGGGTATAGGGTGAAATCTTAGACTTATTTTGAATTTTTCTTATTATGAGTGATTTGGAAAATTTTTTCACGTGGCTATTAAAAGTTCACAATTTTTTTTTTTTGGAGAACTGTTCATTTCCTTTCATCATTTATCTGTTGGGAAATGATCTTATCTATTTCTTCCCATATATTTTGTCAGAAATATCTGATACAAAATTCCCCCACCCTGTTCCTCCCCCAGTGAAATGCTTCCTTATGTACTTTAATAATTTTGTTTATTAAAAAGTTTTTCAATTTCTCATTAATCTGTTGAGAACACTATGGAACTGTTCAGTCCATCTCTCTAGAAACGTGTCCTTATCAGTAATCAGTGTGGCTCCATCAGCACTGAGTAATTGAGATACACCATAAGTCTTTGGCCCAGTAGTAGCCTTTAGAGCTTTGTATTGTTACTATTGTTACTAATAGCATAAAACTGAATTTCATCTACCTTCTTATTGAGCTAAGAATCCTGAATCTCTCTAAGCTTCGCCTGTACTTTATTTTTGATGAAATTAAATGCTGCCTTCTTAAGTGATGGATAAATTGTCCTGCTGGTAAACCCTGTGGAATTCTCAGTTTTCATTTAGCAGCTTCTGAATTTCCCCATCATTTTCATCAAACCATTCTCAAAATCTTAAGAATTTCAGAATTGATTATGTGACATTGGAGACACTGGTACAGGACCACCCATAGCGTGCCCTCATCAGAGAAGGTGCTGTACTTCTATGAGCAAAATAAAATTGAAATAGCTCAAAAGAAATGGGAGATATGCAAATCTAGAGAATTCACCCTAAATGTTCACAGGAACTTTTGTACCCAACCTGTGGTGGTGGAGCATTCCTAGCTCACGTTGATCTGATTAGCCACAGTTGGATGCATTGTAACTTGACTCTAATATAGTGATATTATTTAGGTCCTCTTCCAGAATTAAGGACAACAACCAACCAACCAGTTTCTCATAGTTAAAATGATCTCTGCTGAAGTGGATGGAGTCCTCTACAGTGTATCTGGTTGGGCTAACTTTGAGATACTGAATGTATTTTGTTATTTTAAATGTTACTTCTCTCACTCTTCTTTCTGGTTTTGTTTGTGATATGAGGAAATGTTTATAATTTTGTGAATTTATTTTGTGTTTTGCTACTTTCCTGCAGCTATTATCTCAAATTTTCATTGATTCTCAGGGATTCTCTAGGTAAAGCACCATTCAATTCAATTCAGTTGGAATCACCATATTGTCAGCAAATAGAGATGATTCTGCCTTTTCTTTGTTGATTTTTATTCATTATTTTTTCTTGTTTTATCTCTTTAGCACAGAGAGAAGAAACTAAGAGTTATAGAAAAAGTAGCAACTTACATTGAGAAAGACAGTTTTCTAACCTGGGAGTGCCCCATATCAATAAAATGACAGGTCCAGTCTCTATTCCTATCCCTAGCATTTTTACTAGTATATTAAGCAATGATGATGACAGTAAGCAGCCTTGCTTCATTACGTATCTTTTTGAAATATTATAGTTTCTCTTCTTTATAAATAGTGCTAACTCTTGGTTTTAGATAAATAGTTGGGATCATGTTAAGGGAAGGTACTTATACTTTTTTTTTGCTTTTAATAGATGAGTTTTGAGTTTTGTTGAAAGCTTTTTCTGCATCTATTGATATAATTATGTTTTTAAAAGTAATACTACTTGTGTATACAATGTTGAATTATTCTTGCATTCCTGGTATAAGTCTAACAGTCATAATGATTTTTGCTATATTGCCATCATCTCTTTGCTAGTGTTTTATTTAATATTTTGGCATTAATGTTTATCAGTGATACTGATCTACAATTCTGTGCTTTATTTTCTTGATTTGTGAATGAAGACCATATCATGTCATAAAAAGAGTTTTTTGGAGTGCCTTTTTGCTTTATTATTTTCTATTTAATATTTTATTTTTCCCAATTATGTGTAAAAACAATTCTTTTTTTTCAAATTTTGAGTTCCAAATTTCTCTTTCCCCTCTCCACCTCATTGAGAAGACATTTGCTCTATTTTTAAAAGCCATTTATGTGGCACAGGAATTGCTTTGTAAAAATGATAAAATTCACTGGTAAATTGATTTGGAGCTGGAGGTTTTTCTATGGGATTTCATTAGGGTTCAATTTATTTTTTTTTTGAAATTGTATTATTTAGGTTATTGAGTTAATTACTCAATAGTTATTGAGCTATTTTCTGCTTTGTTAGTTTGGTTATTTTAAGTCTTTGTAGGAAAGGCAGCATGGCACAGGAAATGGAGAGCTATTTTTGGGGGGCAGGAAGATATGAATTCAAGTCATACCTCTGGGGGGGACTAATTTCACCATCTGTATGTCCCTGGATACATCACCTCAGCACTTAGTGCTTTAGGCAGCTCAGAAGACAGTAGTTGCAGTTCATCTTTGTTAGTACAGAGAGTTTGATCTGGGAGTGCTCTATATCATTAAAATCACTGTTCCATTCCTTGTCTCTATTTATTCATATATATTTAGTATATTCATCTATTTCATTTTGGTTTTCAGTTTTGTTACTAGTACTGTTTTATTACTATTCAGTATAGAAGTTTCTGTTAATTTAAAAAATTTACTTATTTGTTGTAAATTCAGTTTTTAAATTCTTGTTTTTGTTGTTCTTTTTAATCAAGCTGCCTAATGTCTTATCTATTTTGTTAGTCTTTTAAAAAAACTAGCTTTGTCTTAGTCCAATTATTTCTCATATCAAGTTATTTAGACTACTTTAATTTTTGAAAGCTATTTTGTACTTATTTTGGGATGACTAATTTGTTGTTTTTCCAGTTATTTTTTAACTATTATTAGAAGTCCTTTCTTTTTCTATTTTGTTAATATTAGCATTCAGGGTTATACATTTTCCTGTAAGGACTGCTTTAGCTGCTCGACATGCATTTTGGCATGTTGTTTCATTTTTATTATTTCCTTTAAAATAATTTTCAGTAGCTTCTATGATTTGGTATTGGTTCACTCATTTAGGTAGGTTTTTTTCTCTCCATGTCTGTCTGCATTTTTTGTTCTCCTTTCCTTATTTTTGTCTCCATGCCAGTTTGCTTCTTTTGTTCCTATTTACTCAATTACAATTTTTTAAAATTATATTACATATAATCTGTAAAAGATGTATTTATGATATCTTGCTTTCTGTATCTATGAATTCTTTGTGCCCTAGCATGTAATTAATTTTTATAAATCCCAAGGCAGAGTGAGAAATACATAAAGACTCTAATTGTCCAACTTAGAAGTATCTATAAGATTATCAAATCCAATTTTCCCATGTTTTGTTCACTTTTAATTTCCTTCTTATATACTCTTCAGTTGAACCTGTCAAGCTCTGAGAGAGGAAAATTAAGATCACCTAAAATTAGTGTCTTAGTCTCTGGGTCTTTTTTTCACGTCAGTTAATTTTTCTTTTAAGAATTTGTTTATTGTTTAGTCTGGTGCATAAAATTTTAATATTGATAATGGTGTCTTTAGACTTTTGGAGTTTCCTGACTTGCTCTACTATCATTTTATCACCCATCCCTTAGCAAAGTGCCTGATACATTTCAGGTGCTTAAAAAATGCTTGCTGAGCCATTTGAAGTCATGACTGTACCTCCTGCTCTTTTTTTTTTTAATTTATTGGATGCATCATAGATTTCATTTCAGGCCTTCACTCTGAAATTACATAGACCTCTATGCTTTCATATGTACTTTTGTAAGTATTAAATTGTTGGACTGTTTTGTTTATTTTTTTTTGGTATGATCAATCAAATTTGCTTAGTAATTATTTATACTCAAATTAATTTATCTATATAAAATACCAAAACAAATTTTCAGACACTTCCTAGGTCCTCAGGACTTAAAAAAAATAATTCATTCATTTTTATTTGCCTTTTCTCTTATATAGTTGTAGTTACTGTAAACTCTATTCTTCTAGTTCTAACCTTTTCCCCAAATCCCCCATTTTGCATTACTTCACAAATGTCTTTCCTAATTTCTTTATATTCCTTATACTTGGTCTAATTGCATTATAGTATTCCATCATATTAATGTTTTTGCTTTTCTTTGCATCCCTAGCATTTAGCACAGTGTCTGGAAAATAATAGATGCATAATAAATGCTTTCTTATTGATTTAATGTAACAAAATTAATTATTTCCCTATTGTTGAACATTTAGGTCATTTCCAGTTTTCTTTGCAATTACATGTAATGGTGCTATGAAAACTTTTGAAATCTTTAACCAAATACTTTTATTTTTCTTAACACATTGTTATTTATTTTGTTAAATGGTTGTTGTCCTTTGTTCTTGAAGAGGATTAAAATTACATCACTATGCTAGAGTCAAGTCACAGTGTGTCAGATTGTTGCTAATCAGACCAATACAAATTCAGAATGTTCTATCACAGGTCAGGCACAAATAGTCCATGTGAACTTTTGAAGTGGATTCTCTAAATTTGCTCATCTTGCATTTCTTTTGAGCTACTTCAGACCATGTGCTATATGTGCTCTATTTTGTTAAATATTTCCCAATTACATGTATATTAAATTAAAAAATAATACTTTAAAGTTGGGCTTTGTTTCTAACCCATTCTTTAATTCAGTTCTTTTTTAATTAGTGAATTCATCTCATTAATATTCAAGGAAAGAACCAGTTAAGAAATAGTTGAACAAACTGTGGAATGACTGGAATATTATTGTGCTTTCAGAAATGATGATTTAAGAATTCAAAGAGACTCCAGAACACTTGTATGGACTTATATAAAGTGAAGTAAATAGAACTTGAAGAATAATTCACATGATGACCACAATAATATAAATGAAAGGACTATTAAAAGACTTTATATCAAGTCATATGATGAAACAGCACTCTCTCCTCTCAGCAAGGAGGTGGGTGATCTATAAGTTCAGAATGAATTCTACATTTTCTAACTTGGCTAATGTATTTATTTTGCTTGACTTAACTTATTTGTTATAAAGGGGTGGGACTTATGGAGCAAGGAATCAGGAGGTGATGCTGATGTAAGAAAAGAAAATATCAATAAAACATCTTTAAAAAAATCAAGGAGACACAGGCTGTTGTGGGGGCTAGAGGATGAGTCAAGAAGACCTGTGTTCAACACATATTAGCTATGTGACCGTACATTTAATCTCTTGTTGCCCAATGGAACTCTTTAAAACTATAGTTTCTACTCCGTATCAGGTGTCCCCACACTGATGAAATCACAGGTCTGGACCAAAAATAAGCCCACAAAAAATTCTGAAAATTATAATTGCTGAGCTTGGATTTCTCTCCATTGGACACTATTGTTACTTTTTCCTTTTTCTTGGCATAAGGTATCATGCCTCCTGTTACATTTTTAACAACCCAATCTCATTCCCTACTGCCCACACCAAACAGATAAAGCTTATCTAGTTTGTAACAGTACAATCTTAATCACATCCTATTCCTTTCTCTGCTCACTTCAAACAGAGATCCTGGGATTCTGCTTTCAAGGATATAAGCTCTTAAAAAATGTCTTTGTTTATTTAATCTTCTCTAAGGTCCTAAATAGGAATATGTGCTTTGGATAATACTCTCTTCCATTCTCTCTTTCCCCTTCTCTTTGATTACTGTTTACTTGTAATCAATTTATTTTTACTTTTTAAAATTATATTGATTTTGTATTTTTACAAAACAATTAAGAAAAACCTACTTACACAAGGAGTCTGTCAGGTGATGGAAGTGATATTCCACACTCATATTCCCCCACCTCTCTACTGAAAGAAGGAAACTATTTCATTATTTCTTCCAAGATTATCCAATATATTTTAATCCTGGTTCTGTTTTCTTTTCTTTTATCAGTTCTTACACTTTCCCTATATTTTATGAAGTCATTATACTCATAATTTCTTATGATGCGATGCCCAATTTTAAGAAATATTATTATTTCACTTCTTCAATCTCTTCCTGTCAGTCCTCCAGATGATCTAATTCTGCCAAAACTCTTTTCAAGGAACTCTTCCCTTAAACTCCCAGTCTTTGCTTTTCAGGGACACTAATACCAACTGTGACTTAAGAACTACAATAGATATTATCTCCTTATTGTATATTAACATTGAGTTCTATTTTGCTCTTTAATTGCACTCAATTCTAAATTACCTTTTTAAAGTTGCATTTGCTTGGACAATTTGCATTTTTAAAACCTTGTACAGTTCTAGATTTCTCATCAAGAAGTAAAATTTCTGACCTCATTAAAGAGCCACTTTTCCCATGGTGTAGTATTCTCATTGTTTCAGAGCAGATCATTTTTAGATGCAAGCCAATTTCTCTTGCTTTTTAGCATATCACATTTCAGCATAGTCTTTCATTCTTGTCCTTAAAAGTAATACCCCTAATCAATCTATCATTGTCCTATTCTACTTCTAGATTAGATTTAGGGGGTTATTGGGTTTAAGGTACTCTTTGAGTCTAACACTCCTAAAATTGTTCATGAGGTTCCACAGGTATATTAGCTTTATAATATAGTCATCCAGAGGATACAAATGTGGAAAGGAATAAACATTCATATAGGGGCCTACTATGTTTCATGGATCATACTAAGTGCTTTGTAAATATCTCATTTGATACAACTTTAGAATTAAATGCTGTTATTATCTATTTTACATTTGAGGAAACTGAGGCAAAGAGGTTAAGTTATTTTCCCAGGGTAATCCAGCTAAGTAAAGATCTGAGGCAAGATTTGAACTCAGATCTTTCTGACTCCAGCTGAGCCCAGAATTCTATGGCCTGTGCCATCTGTCTGCCCCCCAAGACATCTACTGAGATGGCATAATAAGAAAAGTAGGTACAAAACATTCTTCTACTCTGCCAAAAAGTACACTCTCCTACAACTCTATAAACTCCTAGTGGGAAGAGTGTTATGTGTGCATGCATGTATAAATGTATGTATGTATAGTTTCCACTCATAGAAAACACACATGACTCAAGAAATCCACACCTTCATCACAGCGGAGCCCCCATGTCTTTTTCCATTACGAGTAATGTTTCTGCTGAGAAGATCAGCTGGACTTCCTAGACCTATGTTTCTGTAGTTCAACTTTTACTATTCTGGCTCAAAAAGTTCTATCAGTTTTGTGCCTTGATTGCAAATAGTATCTCCTACTTAAGCAAGTATCTCCATTGCAAGATGCTATCCATGATCAATGAATGAGCAGGAGATCAAGAGAGCAAACCCTTCCTGTCTTATATGAGGAATAGTTTCCTCTCACGGGCTGAATCTTTCTTTCACAGTTAGCTCTTTTCTCAGTTCATAGAGCTCATACTCATCAGAGATATCTTCTGCCTTAATTCTCTGTCTTGTTGTTTGTCCTTCATTCTCAAAGAGCACCATGATATCAGGAAGGTGATGCCATGACTTGTCAGTGAATTGGATTTAAGTGAGGGAGGGCTGTGCAATGTCACCAGCCTCATTTTCTCCTCTGGAGCCATCTGGGTCCAGTAGCAAGATATAGATCAGAATGACTAGAGGTGGTCCTGGATGTAGTGAGAGACCATGGCTTTTTTAAGCTAAGATCTTTCCCAGGTCTCTGTTTGACTGAGACAACACCCATTCAGTAATTAAGGCTAGGTAAGAAATAAGGCCATGAATGGTCTCTTTTACCTAGTCCAAAAAAATCAGTCTGGGAAGGGAAGACCTGCATGATTTCTGGCCAAAACAGAAAACAATTACTATTTACATTCACTCTGAGCAATCAGGGCCCAAACAATAACCCCTAGGGCTTGAGCTAGGACCTACTGTTGGCCAATCAAATTTTCTAGAGAAGAGGTTCCCAAACTTATTTGGCCTACTGTCCCCTTTCAAGCATCCCGTTGGAAATCTACTCTCTTTAACTTTTTAATTTTTTGGAAATTTGTATCATTTTAAAAAATATAAAATATAATTTTAAATGACATCTTAAATTTAATAATTTATTGTAAATTTGTGGGATTTTTTCCTGTACTGAAATTTTGATGATGCAATATTGCATGATGTAACCATATAGTATTGTAAACTAGCCATTGCACACACATATTCCTGCAGATGTATGCCGGACTTCCTGACAACGTGTGACAAATTTGCCTGCCAACACTTGCTTGTTAAGACCTATTGGTGGACTTGACCAATGACTGGTCAAAATTTGCATTTTGTGTGTTTATTTAGAAAATAATATTAACATGGATAACGAAAATAATGTTAACAACTGTAACAACACAACAGATGAAACATGTCAGAAGGGTTTTTCAAAATTTTCTTATCTTTTTTCTTTGTCTATGCTTCCACCACTCCCTTATTTTTATTCAGTGACCCCCTAATTGCACCAGAGGCTCCTATTGCCCCCTGGATTATTCTACAGATCTATTGCCCACTTTGGGAATCTATCAATTTTCTAGAGCTAGTTAACAAAGGGTTACCTGGGGTAGGGCTCATCCTTTAGCTAGCCTACTAATTCCATCAAATTTGATTACAAAACTACTTCATCCCTTGTAAAGGGTTAATAAAGTATAAATACTGCATACTTCATCAAGACCTTAACATCTCATAGTCTCTTTTATGTTCCAGAATTTCATTAACTGGGCTGAGGCCAAGGGAGAAGTCAGTGAACCAGGTTGTTTTCTGAACAACTTCCATCCCCTTCCTATTTAAAAAGGAAAAAAAAATCGAATCAAATCTCTGTAGTTTTAGGATGTAAAACTTTTATTCTTTGTTTGTCTTCTAAAGTCCTTTACAACCCTGCCCTTTTCTATGTTTCCATTTTACTCTCCTCCCTGTGCTCTTTGTTCTTCTTGTACATAAATATCTCTTTTCATGCACTGGCCTTGCCATTGTTGCCCATTCCTGAAATGCTCTCCCTCCTCACTTCCAACCTCCTGGCCTTTCCCCAAATCCCTACTGCTAGTGCCTTCCCTCTGAGATTGCCTCTCAGTTCTAATCTATAGATTAGACATAGTGGTTGACACAGCTGTCTTCCCCACTAGAATGTGAGCTCCCAGAGAACAGGAACTGTGTTTTTCCCTTCCTTTGTATTTCCAGAGCTTAGCACACAGGGAGCCCTTAGTAAATGCTTTAAGTGCTGTTGGGGCTGACTAGAGTGCAGGGACGGTCTTAGCTTTTTGTCTCTGTATCCCCAGTGCTTAGCACAATAGTTGACACACATTTAATAAATTTTATTCATTCATAATAAATGGTTTCTGATTGATTAATTGATGGATCCTAAGAGTGGCAGAGCTAAGAGTGAGTCAAGAGTATGGAGAGGGAAACCACAATTATTAATGGCTGTCTTGGGGGTAGAGGCACACGGGGTGTCAAATGGTCCTAAATTTATAAGCAAAGAGTTCTAATCCTAAAGGCCAGGAGACTTAAAATAGTGAACTCTTCAACCAGGCAACAACAATTTCAACAAGGACAAACCAGACACAATTTTTCAGCATTGGTGTAATGGCAAGTAAAGTGGAATCTTTTGCTGTTTTTGTTTTAGTATAATCAAGAAGTATATATGCTTCTTTGAATGTGACTGAGGAGGATCTTTCCCATCCATTGATGGGCCAGTCCGTTGAGGAAAGCTTGATTAGGGGAGTTGTTTTGTTCAAAGGTCCCAAGTACCTTTTGTTTTTTCTATTGAGGTACTAAGTCAGAGGGTTATGGTCTCTGGCTCTAAAAAGTGTATAAATACTCTGAGGGTGAGGTTTTACTTTGGGGCTTACTGGCTGGAAGTGTTTCTTTGGCCAGAAGAGGACTCTGGGAAGCCGCTAAGGAATGTCTCCTCCCCTACCCCCAAAACCCAGAAGTTGATGCTTCCCTCTCTGGTAACTGTGTAGGTATGTAATAGTCATTTTGGAAGCATGTCTGTTGACATTTTGATTTCTCTGTATTTTCTTTGAAATTTTGATTTTGATTTTCTCTTATACCTGTGCTTGATTAAAGTGATTGTTAACCTCTTGAAAGTTGCTTTCCTTCTATGAATGCCGATCTAAGACCCTGTGGTAGTGTTGAGGTCCAGGGATGCTGACACTGGAATACCGACATGGTGGGTCCTGCTTGAATGAATTTGACTCAAGCCTTCTTTAAACCAAAGAAAAACAGTTTATTAAAGATTTGCCACCTTGGGTTGACTCTTAAGGAGCCTAAGCATTTGTAATGCTTGCATTCACAAGTGGGCCAGACAGATTTTCAGCTAGACAGAGTCTGTGCTAGATTAAACCTGAGCCCCTTCATGGAGGCGAGATGGGACTTAAATACAGAAAAAGACTGAGGGAAGCATCCAGGTGTCACCAGGTAGTCTGGGGTCCCAGGGATAGCCTTGACAGATCAAACCCAGGGAGGATCCTGATGGGAGTGACTGGTAATAGGATCAAAGGGAGGAATATCAAAAGAATGCTAAATAGAAGATAGGGAGCATCTGGCCTGGGAGAAATGGAAGGGGAATCCAAGGAGACCCCCTCCCAAGGCCAGGGCCTTTCCAGGGCCCTTCAGACAAATGTGACAAAAGTCCTTCCAATTCAAGGGGAAAAGATCTTGGCTTGGGCTTGTACCCCATCAGTAGCAGGTCCCCCTGTGTATACTGCATGCTTACTGATACAATTGGGGATACAAAAACAATGAAACAACCCTGCTCTCAAGGAGTTCACATTCTGTCAATTGTGATGAAACTTGACATATGTAACGATATACAGAATAAATACAAAGTACCTTGGAAAAGAAGGCACTAGTAGTTATGGAGAGAAGAAAACTTCACGTTTAAGACGTGTCTAAAAGAAATTTTTTGGGTTCTGGGAAGTGAATCCTCATACCTCCCTCTTCTCTCTCTTCATCTCACATCACCAAGACACCTTCTGATACTCTCTTCCTTCACCTTTGTCTCCCATGAAGAAGTAGTGGCCCTTCTGCTTGTCAGGGCAAACCTCTCTACCTGCACAAGTGATGCCCTTCCAACTGATCTTCTCCAGCAGATTCTCCCCTCTATCATCCCTACTTTGTCATTTATCTTCAGTCTCTCCCTTCCTCCTGACTGCTTCCTTACTAGGTCGGTCTCCCAATCCTCAAAAATCCCTCAACTGATCTGTTCATTCCACAAACTCACATCCTCTCTCTCTTTTGTAGCCAGACTTCTTGAGAAGGCCATCTACAGATGATTCTAGTTCCTTCCTTCTTACTTTCTTCTTAACTCTCTACTGTATGACTTCAGACCTCTTCAACTGAAACTGTTCTTTCCAGTTACCAATGATCTCTTAATTTCAAAATCTAATGCCTTTTTCTTGATCCTGGTGCTTTATGACCTCTCTGCAGCCTGCAACACTACCAATCACCCACTTCTCTCTAGGTTTTCATGACATTATTACATCTTGGTTCTCTTACCTGTCTGTTCCCTCTTGGGCAGCTAGAATGCCTTAATTCTAGAAAAGTTGAATTCAAAACCACTAACTAGCTGTGCAAGTCACTTAACCTGTTTCTTCAATGATAAAATGGACATAATAACAGCACCTACCTTGAAGAGTTATTGTAAGGCTCCAATGAAATAATATATGTAAAGTGCTTAACACAGTACCTGACACACATGTGCTACATATAAATGCTTATTCCCTTTCCCTTCCCACTCCTCAGTTTCCTTTACTAGATCTTTGTCCAGGTCATACCCACTAACTGTGGGGGGGGTCTCCAGAGTTCTGGGCCTCTTTTTGCTCTCTCTATACTATTTCACTTGGTGACCTTAATAAGTGCACATGAATTCGTTATCATCTCTATGCTGATGATTCTCAAATCTAGACCTCTCTCCTAACTTCCAGTTTCCCATCTGAAGCTCCAACTGCCTTTTTAACACATCTTGAACTGGATATCCCACTGACAACTTAAACCTTAACCTTAAAGCCTCAAACTGAACTCATTATTTTTCTTTTCCAACTTTCCTATTATTGTTAAGGGTATTACTACCCTTCTTATCACCCAGGCTAGTTATCTAAGTGCCCTCCTTGACCCTGGACTCATATCCAATCAGCTATCAAGTCCTAGTAATTCCATCTTGATAACTGCCTTATATGTCACCTTATCTCCTATAATACTATCACCTCCCTGGTCCTGATCACCTCAGACCTAGACTGTTGCAATAGTCAGATGATTGAACTCCCTGCATCAAGTCCCTCCCTACTCCAATTCATCTTCCACTCAGCTATTAATCTTCTTAAAGCACAGGTCTGACTATATCATCCTCTTCCCATGCCCATTTCAACAAACTCCATTGGTTCCTTATTATCTTTGAGATCAAATAAAAAATCTTCTGCTTGGCATTCAATATTCTTCACAACCTGTGCTCCTCCTACCTTTCCAGTCTTCTCTTTTTAAAAAATTAATTAATTTTTAATTAATATTCACTTCCACAAGATTTTGAGTTCCAAATTTTCTCCCCATCTCTCTTTTTCCCCCACTCCAAGACAGCATACATTCTGATTATCCCTTCCTCCAATTTGCCCTCCCTTCTATCACCCCCCTCTTCTCTTATCCTCTTGCCCTCTATTTTCTTGTAGAGCAAGATAGATTTCTATACCCCATTGCTCATATGTCTTATTTCCCGGTTGCATGTAAAAACAATTTTTAACATTCATTTAAAAAACTTCTGAATTCCAAATTGTCTCCCTTCCTTCTTCTCCACCCACCCCACTGAGGAGGTAAGCAATTTGATATAGGTTACACATGTGTAGTCATGTAAAACACTTCCATAACAGTCATGTTGTGAAAGACTAACTATATTTCCCTCCATCCTATCCTGCCCTTGATTTATTCTGTTCTCTCTTTTGACCTGTCCCTCCTCAAAAATGTTTATTTCTGATTACCCCCTTCTCCCATTTGCCCTCCCTTCTACCATCCCACCCCCTTATTCCTTTCCCTGCTACTTTCCTGTAGGGTAAGATAGATATTCACACCCAACTGAGTGTGCACATTATTCCCTCCTTAAGCCAGATCTGATGAGAATAAGATTTACTCATTCCCTCTCACCTCCCCCATCTTCCCCTCCATTGTAAAAGCTTTATCTTGTTTCTTTTATGTGAGATAATTTACCCCATTCTATTTTTCCCTTTCTCCTTCTCCCAATATATTCCTCTCTCACCCCTCAATTTTATTTTTTAGCTATCATCTCTTCATATTCAACTCACTCTGTGCCCTCTGTATATTCCCTCAAACAACCTGAATACTAAGAAAACTCTCAAGAGTTACAAATATTATCTTTCCATGTAGGAATGTAAACAGTTCAACTTTAGTAAGTCCCTTATGATTTCTCTTTCCTGTTTACCTTTTCATGATTCTCTTGATTCTTGTATTTGAAAGTCAAATTTTCTATTCATCTCTGATCTTTTCATCAAGAATGCTTGAAATTCCTCTATTTCATTGAATATCCATTTTTTTCTCCTGAAGTATTATACTTAGTTTTGCTGGGTAGGTGATTCTTGGTTTTAATCTTAGTTCCTTTGACCTCTAGAATATCATATTCCAAGCCCTTTGATCCCTTAATGTAGAAGCTGCTATATCTTGTGTTATCCTGAATGTATTTCCACAATACTCAAATTGTTTCTTTCTAGCTGCTTGCAATATTTTCTCCTTGACCTGAGAGCTCCAGAATTTGGCTACAATATTCCTAGGAGTTTTTCTTTTGGGATCTCTTTTAGGAGGGGATAGGTGGATTCTTTCAATATATATTTTACCCTCTGGTTCTAGCATATCAGGGCAGTTTTCCTTCATAATTTCTTGAAAGATAATGTCTAAGCTCTTTTTTTGATCATGGCTTTCAGGTGGTCCAACAATTTTCAAATTGTCTCTCTTGGATTTATTTTCCAGGTCAGTTGCTTTTCCAATGAGATATTTCACATTGTAATTTTTTCATTCTTTTGGTTTTGTTTTATAATTTCTTGACTTTTCAGGAAGTAATTAGCTTCCATCTGCTTCATTCTAAGTTTTAAGGAATTAGTTTCTTCAGTGAGCTTTTGGACCTCCTTTTCCATTTGGTCAATTATGGTTTTTAATAGCATTCTTCTCCTCCTTGGCTTTTTAGACCTCTTTTGCCAGTTGGGTTAGACTATTTTTTAAGGTGTTATTTTCTTCAGCATTTTTTGGGGTTCATTTTAGCAAGCAGTTGACTCGTTTTTCATGATTTTCTTGCATCATTTTCATTTCTCTTCCTATTTTTTCCTCTGCTTCTCTTGATTTTCAAAATCCTTTTTGAGCTCTTCCATGGCCTGAACCAATTCATATTTTTCTTGGAGGCTTTGGGTGTAGGAGCTTTGACTTTGTTGTCTTCTTCTGGTTGTATGTTTTGATCTTCCTTGACACCAAAGTAAAATTCTATAGTCTGATTTTTTTCCCCAGTGTTTGCTCATTTCCCTAGCCAATTACTTGACTTTTGAGCTCTTTGTCAAGGTAGTTCTTTGCTTACAATGTGTGTGTTTGGGGATATACTGTCCCAAGCTTCAGGGGTTTTGTGAAGCTGTTTTCAGAAATACTTCTAGGGAACCTGCAAATTTTCAGCTCTTCCAAGTTTGTACTATCAAAGGAGAGGTGTTTACTTCTCTCTTGGTCTGTGATCTGGTCTGTGAATGACCTCAAGCACTCTTTTTTTGCCTTGAAACTGTGAGGATTCCCTCTCCACCACTGCTACAAGCTCCACCAAGCCAGCACTCCTCCTCGCCCTAGGACTGTCTCCCAGGACTGCAACCCAGATCCACACAGGGCAAAGCAAGAGAATCCTGCCTTAGCACCAGCAAAGAGATTCCTGCCATCCCCCTTTGATCAGCTGCTTGATCTCCATCCCCCCTTTCCAGTCTTCTTACACCTTACTCCCCACCATACACTCTGTTATCTAGTGACACTGGCCTTTTTAGTGTTCCTTGAACAGGACACTCCATCTCTCAACTCTTTACATTTTCACTAGCTGTCTCCCATCCCTGAATTTTCTTCCTCATCTCCATCTCCTGGTTTTCCTGGCTTCAAGTCCCAGCTAAAATTCTGCCTTCTACAAGTAGCCTTTCCTGATTCCCCTGAATGCTAATGCCTTCCTTAGTTGGTTATCTCTCACTTACTCTTTATTTATGTTCTTTATACATGGTTATTTTCATGTTTTTTCTCATCTTCCATCTCCTGGTTTTCCTGGCTTCAAGTCCCAGATAAAATTCTATCTTCTACAAGAAGCCTTTCCTGATTCCCTGGAATGCTAGTGCCTTCCTTAGTTGGTTACCTTTCACTTACCCTTTATTCATGTTGTTTATACATGGTTATTTTCATGTTTTTTTTGTCACATTAGATTGTGACCTCCTTGAGAACAGGGAATGGCTTTTTGCCTTTCCACAGCATTTAACACAGTGTCTGATGCACAAAGAAATTCAGTAAGTGTGTATTGCCTTACTGGAAGTAAGGAGGAAGCACATTTCAGGGAAGGGAGATTGCCAATACAAAGGCAAGAAGAGATAATGTATCATGTGAGCAACAGAGAAAAGGATATTTTGCTTTAATATAGATTGGGAGAAGAGAAGTAATGTATAAGGAGACTGGAAAGATTGGTTATTGTCAAGTTAGGAAGGATTTTAAAAGTCAAACAGAGGAGTTCATATTTTCTCCTAGAGGAAAGCCACTAGAATTTAATAAGCAGAAGACTGACAGTCAGATTTGAGTTTAAGGACATTTACTTTGGCAGCTGTATGGAGGATGGAATAGAGTTTGATTGGAAAGATTTGAGGCAAACAGACTAGTTTGGAGGTCACTGAAATAGTCTAGGTGAGGAATGATGAGGGTCTATACTAAGGTGGTACCTGTAAGAGATAATGAGGAGATAGAAATAGTAAGGTTTGGCATCTGACTGGATATGTGGATTAATGGCGAGTTAGGATGCAAGAATAGTAAGGTTAGGAACCTGGGAGAATGGAAAAGCACTGGTGGACTTGACAGAAATGGAGAAGTTTAGTAGAGAGGAGGGCTTTAGGGGAAGGGAATACATTCTGCTTGGGTAATTTGAATTTGGGATGTCTCAGGGCCATCTAGTTTGAAATGTTCAATAAGCACTGGATTTAAGACTGGAGCTCAGGAGAGAAAATAAAGCTGCAAGCATAGATCTGTGATTTATCTACATAGAAAGAATAATCAAAACTACTGGAATTAAAAAAGTTATTAAGGAAAATGTAGAGAAAAGAGAAGGAGGGGCAGAGCCAAGATGGTGGAGTAGAAAGACGCACATACACTACCTTTTACCCCACAGCCCATAAAATACCTGTGAAGAAGAACTCTCAACAAATTCTAGAGCAGCCAAAGACACAGAACAAAGGAGTGGAGGAGATTTGTAGGCCTGGGTGACCTGAAAGATCCATGAGAAAGGTCTGTCACATACCGGATGTGGAGCAGAGCCCAGCCCAGCCTTGGCCACTCAGCACTGAAAGGAGCAGATCCGAGCAGGCTTCAGGGACAGAATTTCCAGTGCCAGTGCAGATCCCTCAACCCACAAGAGCCAAAGGTCAGTGAAAGGGTCTTTTCGGCTGGCCGAGAAGGGAGCAGGGTGTCCCCATAACTCAGGCCTCCTCAGGTGGCAGTAGTAGAGGCAGCAGTGGACTGGGCTCCCAAAGAAGGCAGTAGCCCGCACCCATTGTTGAAGGTCTCATTTGTAAACCCCCTGAGGGAACTGAACCCTGTGTGGCACCCTGCCCCCACCTGAGCAGCTGATCTTAATCTCATACTGAATAGCAGCCATGCCCCTGCCTAAAGCCCCTAAGGCTTTGGAGCAGCTCATCTTAACCTCAGCCCCCAGTGCTGGCTTGGTGGAACTGGAGGCTTGGTGGTTGTGCAGAGGAAACTCAGAAGTCAAGTAACTGGCTGGGAAAATGCCCAAAAAAGGGAAAAAAAAATAAGACTATAGAAGGTTACTTTCTTGGGGAACAGGTGTCTCCCCCCATCCTTCAGATGAGGAAGAACAAGGCATACTGTCAGAGGAAGTCAAGGCCTCTTCCTCCAGGGCCTCCAAAGGGAACTTAAATTGAGCTCAGGCAATAGAAGACCTTAAAAAGCAAGTTAGCAGCTTACTAAAGGAGTACCAAAAAAATGCTGAGGAAAATAACAGCTTTAAAAAGGAGGCTAATTCAATTGGAAAAAGAGGTCCAAAAAGCCAATGAGGAGAAGGAGGTTTTAAAAAGCAGAATTAGCCAAATGGAGGAGAAGGTTCAAAAGCTCACTGAACAAAATAATTCGTTGAAAAAGAGAATTGAGTTCAGGGAAATGAAAGACTATGAGTTAAACCAAGCAGTTAGTAAACAAAACCAAAAATTTGAAAAAATAGAAGATAATGTGAAACATCTCGTTGGAAAAACAACTGACCTGGAAAACAGATCCAAGAGAGACAATTTAAAAATTATGGGACTACTTGAAAGCCATGATCAAAAAAGAGCATAGACATTATCTTCCATGAAATTATTAAGGAAAACTGCCCTGATGTTCTAGAATCAGAGGGCAAAATAAATATTGAAAGAATCCACCAATCACCTCCTGAAAGAGACCTGAACAGAGAAACTCCTAGGAATATTGTGGCCAAATTTCAGAGTTCTCAGATCAAGGAGAAAATACTGCAAGCAGCTAGAAAGAAATAGTTTGAGTATTTGGAAATACAATCAGGATAACACAGGATCTGGCAGCTTCAACATTAAGGGACCAAAGGGCTTGGAATGGGATATTTCAGAGGTCAAAGGAACTGGGATTCAAACCAAGAATCACCTACTCAGCAAATCTGAGTATAATACTTCAAGGGAATAAATGGATATTCAATGATATAGAGGACTTTCAATCATTCATATTGAGGAAAAGACCAGATCTGTATAGAAAATTTGACTTCCCAAGACAAGAATCAAGAGAAGCATGTGAAGGTAAACAGGAAAGAAAAATCATAAAAGACTCTCTAAAGCTGAACTGTTTACATTACTACATGGAAAGAAAATATTTATAACTCTTGAATCTTTTCTCAGTATTTGGGTAGATGGCGAGATTGTACATACACACACACACATAGATAGAGAGTACAGGGTGTGTTGAATCAGAAGAGATGATATCCACACACACAAAAAAATGGAATAAAATAAAAATCAGGGGGTAAAGGAGGAAAATACTGGGAAGAAAAAGGGAGAAATGGAATGCAGCAGGCTGTAACCCATAAAAGAGATAAGAAAAATCTTGTTCAATGGAGGAGAAAAGGAAGAAGGGGAGAGGGGAAAAATGAAGCTATTCTCTCCACATGTGGCTGATGGAGGGAAGAACATGCTCATTAAATTTGATATGAAAATTTATATCACACCACAGGAAAGTAGGAGAGGAGGTGACAAGTGGGGTGAGAGGAATGTTAGAAGGGTTGGCAAATGGGAGAAGGGAGTCACTAGAAATAAACACTTTTGAGAAGGGATAAGGTCAATTGTGGGGGAAAAAATAAGAGGGGATAGAGTAGGACAGAGGGCAATACAATTAGTATTACACAACGTGATTATTATGGAAGTCTTTTGCAAAACAACACATATTTAGTCTGTATTGAATTGCTTGCCTTCTCAGTGGGGCTGGGGAGGAAGGGGGGGAGGGAGAGAAGTTGGAATTCAAAGTATTAGCAACAAATGTTGAGAATTTTTATTGCATATAATCAGGAAATAAGAAATACAGAGAATGGGGTATAGAAATTTATCTTGCCCTACAAGAAAAGAGAGAAGATGGGGATAAGGGAAGGGTGGGGTGTGATAGAAGGGAGGGTACATTGAGGGAAGGAATAATCAGAATGCAAGGTATTAGGAAGCAGGGGGAGGGGAGTGATGGGGAGAAAAATTGGACATGTTACAAAGTGAGGTAAAAGCAATTAGTATTAAAACAATTGACTGAATTAATTACTGAGAATAAATCAATGACATCTTTAGTTTGGAGAAAAGAATTTTAGTCTAAATTTCCTAGAGGAAGGTAACCTCGGGTAAAATTAGGCATTAATGGAAAAGTTAAGGTTTTAATGGTAAATTTGATTTTATGATTGCTATTTAATCAGGAACTAGAACATGTATAGAAAGGCATGTAAGCCACTTAAGACTTGCCTCAAAAGATGTTCCTTAGCCAAAGTGAAATTATAATCATATTTGAAACCTGGTTGTTGGAAATTGCCATTTTTAGATGCTATGGGACTATTAAGTGACTGTTCTTCTGAGTCTAACTCCAGGTATGAATAGCAAGAAAGGCGGTCTGAGCATCCAATCCATGATACCAGTAAGCAGGTGAGATGCTGGTATGAACTGCAAAAGGTGATCTCATATTTTAAACCTGGTTATAGAAACTTGCCATTTTTAGATGATGTGGGACAACTAAGTGACTGTTCTTCTGAGTCTAACTCCAGGTATGGGAAGCAAGAAAGGCGATCCCAGCCTCCATTACATGATGCCAGTATGCTTATGAGATGCTGGTATGAACTGCATAGGTGATCTCAAAGGAAGAGTGGGAAAGCAGTTGTTCAGCCTGGGCTGAGGTAGGATTCTCCTGACTCAATTTCCCCACTGACACCCAGCAGACTTTAAGCTTGATTGAATGCAAGCGGACAATCTAATCCTGCCTGGAAATGACATGAATTTGGGGAGACATTGTATCCCTGCAATGTCCCTACTCTTGGTGGCAATTTCCTATAGTCAAAAGATTTGTAAGCTTAATACCAGATCTATTAAATTATAGATTATTGGTAGGGGAACATCTGAGGTTAAGTCTAAAATTAAGCTATTAGGCATAGGACTTTAGACCAACAACAATAAGTTAGGGTCCTTTAATTCTTAGTAATACTGTGGAGACAATGAGGTCAAGAGCTTGTGAAGTTAGCAACATAAATATTATTTGTGTCTCTGTTGGTTAATGTTTAAAAAAAAATTCTTTTGTGGTCCATATTGTAAATGCTTTAAAAAGAAGTTATCACCTGACCAAAAGTTTGAATTGCTTTATCTGTTATAAACTGTGTTAAAAATGAAAAAAAAAAAGAAAAGAGAAGAGGGTCCCTCGACAGTCTTGGAGTAAACCACATTTAGGGTTGTGATACAGATCAGTGGTGTCAAATTCAAATAGGAAAAGGGACGCTAACCATAAATAAGGATCCCTGCAGGCACATATTGACTTAGAAAACCCCATAATAACATTATCTATGTTCTATTGTAGTTTTATTTCATTAAATATTTCCCAATTACATTTTTATCTAGTTTAGGCTGTGCAGTGTTGCAGCCTGCAATTCCATGGAAAGCTAAGTGTTTGATACTTCTGATAGAGATGATAAATGAACAAAGATGACTAAGGAGCAATGAGAAAGGTGGGAGGAGAACCAAGAGGGGACTAATATAGTCTAACACAGAAATTGAGATTAAGGTCTACTTCCAATGCAGGAAAGAAATCAACATTGTCAGGGCATCTTGCAACCCTCCCTTTTGGAAGATCCTATCATGTGACTCATAGTACTAGAGAATGGGGTAGGTCTGGGTTGTTACTTCATCATGGCATAGCCAATTGAATAGAGTCTTGGATTTAGAGTCAGTTAAAACCACACTCAAATCCCACCTCTCACATTTAATAATGGAGTGATCAAATCAATTAACCACTCTAAGTCTTAGTTTCTTCATCTCTGTAAAGCAAGGGTCTCCTTAATATGGACTCCAGTTTATTGATGGTCATAGCTCTAATAGGCTCAATTATCTATTCAGATTCATACATCTGAGTTTATTTACAATGACTTTCACAAGACCAAACCAGAACATACATAAATTCAAAGCAAAATTATTTAATGAAGCAAATACTTGACTTAGTCACAAATTTTTCCTTAAAGCTGCCACCTTCACAACTCCAAAAGTGTGTAAGTCCAGTCTACCATTAAAATCCACTGCCTCTCAAACACTGTCAGGGAGAGACACACAGGCAGTTCATTTAATTCATGTACTGATAATGCAACATGGAATGTGAGGTAAGCTATGCTGTTTAATTTACCTCTCTTTTACTCTTTGCCTGGTAGTTTACAGAGTTCTGCTGGCCAGACCCTGACATACTAAAATCTCTTTCTTCTCCACCATACCTAATTCTTTTTGGTTGTCCCTAAATGCCAGAGCTCAGAACATGGCTGTCACTCTTTCTCATCCTTATCCAGCTATTCAATCCCAACCCCACCTAGGTATAGTAACCATTCTAAGGAGATTTTCTTCTCTTTAAATTGTATGTGCTTAGTCAAAGCTCTCATATTCAAAGTGCACAAGGTACAAATTCACATTTATAAGACCAAAATGTCATTTCCAAATTAATAAATGGTCAAAGGACAAGACTAGGTAGTTTCCCCCCCACTTAATAGTATTTTATTTTTTCCAATTACATATAAAGATAGTTTTCAACATTCAATTCTATAAGATTTTGAGTGCCAGATTTTTTTCTCCCTCTCTCCTCTTCCCCCTCCCAAAATGGCATGCAAATGATATAAGCTAACACGTACAATCATATTAAACATATTTCCACATTAGTAGTATTGTGAAAGAAGAATCAGAACAAAAGGGAAAAACCATGAGAAAGGGGGAAAAAAGAGAAAATAGTATGCTTTGATCTGCATTCAGACTGCATAGTTCTTTCCCTGGATGTGGATAGCATTTTCCATCTTGAGTCTTTTAGAATTGTCAGATCATTGTATTTCTGAGAAGAGCTAAGTCTATAAAAGTTGGTCATCTCACAATGTTGTTGTTACTATGTACAATGTTCTCCTGGTTCTGTTCACTTAGCATCAGTTCATGTAAGTCTTTCCATGCTGAAATCTGCCTATTCATCATTTCTTATAGAACAGTAGCATTTCATTACATTTATATACCATAACTTGTCCAGCCATTCCCCAATTGATAGGCATCCCTTCCATTTCCACAAACAAGAGCTGCTATAAATATTTCTGTACATGTAGGTCCTTCTCTGCTTTCTGTGATCTCTTTGAGATACAGACCTAGTAGTGGCATTGCTGGACCAAAAGGTATACACAGTTTTATAGCTGGAATGGTTGATCAGTTTACAACTCCACTAACAATGCATTAGTATTCCATTTTTCCCACATCTTCTCCAACATTTATGATTTTCCTTTTTTTTTGTCATATTAGTCAATCTGACAGGTGTGAGGTAGTACCTCAGAATTGTTTTAATCTGTATTTCTCTAATTAATAGCGATTTAGAGTATTTTTCATATGACAATAGACAGCTTTAATTTCTTCATCTGAAAACTGACCAGGCAGTAAACGCAAGTGATCAAAAAACACACGAAAAAATGCTTCAAATTTCTAGAATTAGAGAAATACAAATTAAAAATAATCCATGTTCTATCTCAGATCTGTCAGATGGGAAAAGATGACAAAATAGGAAAACAGTAAATAGTGGAAGGGCTAAGGAAAAATAGATATTTAATGCATTGTTGGAGCATTGGTCCAGCAATGTATTGGTCCAGCTAGTCTGGAAGGCAATTAAGAACTATTCCTTAAAAAAAGTTGCTAAAAATGTATGCCCTCTGACCCAGTTATTCAACTGTTGGGAAGACTTATGTGAACTGATAAAGAGTAGAGTGAATTTAACTAGGAGAGCAATTTATATGACAACATTATAAAGACAACTTAGAAAGCTGTTAAGAGTTCTGATCATCGCAATGATAAACCAGAATGCCAGAAGACTGAAGATGAAATATGTCCTACGCTTCCTACCAGACAGGTGGTAGTCTTAAAATACAGAATGAGACATACATTTTTGGACATGGTCAGTGTAGGAATTTGTTTTGCTGGGCTATACAAATGTTAGTAGAGACAATGGAGGGGTTTGCCATTTCCTCCTCCAGCTCATTTTTCAGATGAGGAAACTGAGGTAAACAGAGCTAAGCTTAGAAACCAAATTTCTCAATATATTTCCAATTTACATTCTATCACACCCACCCATTGCTAAAAAATGTTTTATTTTTTATTGTTCTCTGGAGGAAAGTGGTGAGTTAAATGCTTGTAAAAATAAAAAATAAAACAAAACAAATTGCATTCTAGAAATGAATGTACTTAACTATGCTAAGTTATGTCATGAAAGAAAACTCCCATACTGCCTCCTAGGAGATGCAGTTCAAAGAGACCACAGATCTGTATATTGACCTGACCCTTCCCCCTACATAAAATGAGGCTAATACCTTTGTCTTAGAGGGTAGTAGTCAGGCTCAATGAAATAATGTATTAAAATACTTTGCAGACTTCAAAGTGCAATATAAGTCTCAGATATTATTATTATTCCAAGTTAGGTCTATGCAGATGGTGCAGCATACATGGCTTTCTCTTAAGAGATCCTGGAAATCTCTTCTCTCATTTCTCCAAAGTCTATTACACTTCTTAAGCTGCTGACAGCTCCTTCCCTCCTGGGAGCAACAGGTGAATAAGCCAGTCTTCCTCCAGGAGCTAGTGTATTTGTCTCTACATTGATTTATTTCTTACTGTGTATCTGTGTATCTATCAGGTATAGATTACTCAATAGGATACATAGACTTGTTCTCTAAAGAGGTTGAAAGAATGTATCCAACTCTACAGGGCACTAAATCTTTCCTGTATCCCAACTCTTTGTGGGACTCTGACCTTGCTTTCAAAGGCCAAGCTTTAGGGTCAGGTTTAGAGATATGAATTAAGCCATGAACTTGAGACTGAGTTAGAACAAAGGCATTATTAGTGGGGGCTGGGAGACTGAGACAGAAATTCTCACCTTCAATAGGAAATTTATAAACTGTCAAAGAGACAGAAAAAAGAGGAAAGGAGTTATAGGGAGGGGACACATGGACTACTTTTGGGGGATGCCAACTACATAATTAAGAGTCAATTCATTTCTCACTGTTTTTATTTAGGTATTAAGTAGTTTCTACATAGTCAAGGATGCAACAGCACCTTGGAAGTTGGGATCTAGTTTTATATCTGAGTATTTCTCTATGGAGTCACGCAGATAAGTGATCATAAAGAGTATCAGAATACTGGTCAATCTTGTCTCCCTGCTCACTGAACATTATAAAGTCCAGAGATGAAAGGCAATTTTTTAAAACTTTAGATTCTAATACATCAGAGGTCTTTAGAACTAGAAGATTCAGGGAAGAAGGACTAGCAACTATTGGAGAGAAGCAGAGGAATAGAAAGGACATTTTTTGGGGGTAGAAGAATCATGAGTAGTGTTGGCTCCATTTAGGGAGAGAAGTTGGAACAGCAGCAGAAGAATAACAGTGGCTATTGGCTTTATTCTCCATCCCATCTGAATATCTTTCTCTTTCTTTCTATCCCTAATGTCACAACCTCAGTCTCAGGCTTTCGTCAACTTTCATGGAGACTATCTTCCAAATAGGTCCTCGACCTTCGAGCTTCTTCCTTCTTCAATATACCCTGCATGCACTGCTGGATCAATCATCATAAAGTTCACCTTTAAACATATCACCTTCCTACTTGAAAACATCCAAAAGTTATTCCTCTGATTATTCAGTACATTTCAGACTCCTTAACTGGCATTTAAGACTCTCCAAAAACTATAGCCTGATATATACTCTTATGTTCTTGATAGGAACTTGATGAGTAATCATGGGCAAATTGCTTAAAGGGACTTAAAGTTGCTCTCTCTACTTAGCTCCTTTCTGAGACTGGAAAATTATCTGTGGTAGGGAGTTGATTATTTCTTTCCTACTCCTAAGTAGGATATACACTTTGCTGTGTACACCGAGCACTGTTTGACTTTTGGACTAAATAAGCAATGGGTGGGTGTGATAGAATGTAAATTGGAAATATATTGAGAAATTTGGTTTCTAGGCTTAGCTCTGTTTGCCTCAGTTTCCTGATCTGAAAAATGAGCTGGAGAAGGAAATGGCAAACCCCTCCATTGTCTCTGCTAAGAAAACCCCAAATGGGGTCAAGAAACATCAGGTCCGAAATGACAGAACAAGTACTTAGCTTTCCTACTAACCAGCTGTATTACCTTGAGTAATTTATTTACTTCCCTTCTCTGGAACTGTTTCCTTATATTAAAGTGAAAGAATTGGAATCATCATTTATAAGGCTTCCTCTAGCTATAAAATTCTATGCTATTTCCTTTCAAAGAAATCCATGACAATTACTTTGATAACAGCTTCTCCATCAAACATATGATAGTGATATCAACATAGTGGTAAGTACTAAAGGAAATTGTTAAGACCCAGGCAAACTCCATCTTTTCTCTGAACTTCTTCCTAATTTTCCTTGTTCAGGGGTGGGAAACTTTCTGCCTCGAGGCCAGAATCCAAAGTCTCACATGTGGCCTTGAGGCTGTAGGTTTCCCACACTTGTACCTAATTCATGCTGATTTCCTATTTCACTTGCTGTACTATTTAATATCAACTTATTGAATGTTATCCTATTATTTTTCTCTACATAACAATATAGTACTTTATTAAAGTACTGTTAAATTTCCATGGACCTGTGATCTCATCCCTTTGTATATTTATTTGCTCCATGCCTTTTCCTCATAGGTGATTCTTGTCCATGTCCCTCCATAAATCTGTCATAGATTTATCTACCCAATAACCCTGAAAGTCTTATTTTTGGCTGAGTCTTTATTCCTTAGAAATTCATTAATCTAGTGAACCATTTGGGATAGACCTCTGTTGTTTCTTGCTCTGTGATGGCACAGCAACATAAAACTCCTCCTATATATTTGTATAGTTTTGTTCACTAATCGTGAATGTTGAGGTGAGTCCTACTTTGAGCTCATCATTTTTAACAATGAAAACATCATTTAAAATGAGGTTAATATTTGTATAATTTACTTTTCTGCGAAAATAGAATTGTGAAACAGCTTAAGTTTTAAGTAAAAGAAAAAAAATTGGTAGCACAAGAGGGTGTTAACAATCCTGGGCAAATTCAAAATCCTCTAGACATCTTACATGATGCAATTATATTGTCTTGTTTGACGTTAATAAGTCTTTTGAATCCTACTACTAGACTGAAAGTTCCTTGTAGATAACTATTTCTTTTGTATCTGAGGGTACTTAGCATGCATATAAGCATAACAAGTGCTTATTTGATTATATGGAACAAAGACTTTGTGAACCCAATGAAATCACTACCTACGGTATAGTAAGGACTCTCAGGCTGTTGTGACATACCATTTATACAGCATTTGAGGCTTGAAAAGTGCGGTAGCCAAAACCCTTGACCAATAGTTAAGTCCTAAAATGGGTTTCCTACTTTTAGTCTCTTCATCTCTAACACTCCACCACCAATATTCAAATATTGCTTTGATTTCATCACTTTCAGTAGTGAAACGTGGCGTGAGCAACATGACAGATTGGGCGCTAGAGGACTGAATTTCAGCTTTATCGATGGGTAATAATTGATTAAAGGGAGCTGAAGTTAAATCACTCAAATCACTCTAGTTTGCTCCTTTCTGAGTAAAATCATCTTTGGCAGGGAGCTGATTATTTGTATTTCTGCTCCTCCCTAAGACTGCCTAGTGCTTTGTACACTTTGAGCACTCAATTTATTCTCTGGACTAAAAAACAGTGTACCAGTATGATTTTAAGTACATCGGAACCATGAAGACTGAGTTCCTTTTCTCTAATCTTCACTCTCCCTGTCAATGGTGACTCGGCTGGAATGGACTTAATTATCATCTCCATGCAGATGACTCCAAGGTGTATCTATCTATCCCCAGTGTCTCACAGCACTGACTGCCTATTGAGGCATTTCAAACTCTATGTTTTGGAGACATCTCCAACTCAACATGCCCAAAAGAAATTATCTTTCCCCCTAGAGTCACCCCTTATGAAACTTTACTATTTTCTGTCCAAGGTACTCCTGATCTTGAAGGATTCCTGCAGCCTGGGACAGCTTGTAAAGAACTGGTCTTCGAGCCCAAAAAATTCGAGTTCCTGCACCTAACAGGATCATGTAACCCTAAAAGTCAGTCTTAACCTTTCAGTATTCTGGGCAATTCTTGATGCTAATCTGCACTGGTAGAAGGACTTTCCTGACCTGGGAGATCCCTATATCAATAAAATCAGAAGTTCAGTCACTCTACCTATGGGAACCGAGTCAACAAGCATGTGTTAAGCACCTACTACATCCCATACAGGGTGCTAAGCATCCTGGACACTGTAAGGAAATACAAAGGCCACTTCTGGCTTCAGAACCACGTAGCTTTCGCTTTAACGCCCAGCTTCCCTCATCTCCCTAAAAGCCCAAGTCGCGCCTGTCACTCCCCTAACAACGAAGCCCGCACTTGGAGGTCAGCCTCTCCCATTACCCGTGAGCTTCCTGAGGCCAGGGGATACTTCTCTCTGCTCTCCGCACCTTCTCAGGGAGGAGCCCGGGGGAGCAGGCCCCGCACCTTTCAGGATAAGGGCTAGGCAGAAGGGGCTCACCAGCAGCTTCCAGGCCCAGTGCCGAGGGGGCACCACGCGGGGCCCGGGGATTTGGTGGGGCTCCGTAAAGAGAGGGGGTCCCTATTTTCTCCTCTGGGCGTGGCCAGCAAGGGAGGTCCCATAGTCCCCCCAAACCAACACGCATTAAGCGCCTACAGCGCGCCAGGCGCGGGGACACAAGACCAAAACAACACTCGGGCCTGGCCCTCCAGCAGCTTCCATTCTTGTGTGCTGAGGCCTTAGGGCCCGCAGGGTTCCCAGATTCGGGACCCACCGCGAAGGAAAAGCTCCTTCTCTGGATCTGCGGCTCGGCGGGGCTGGTAGAGGGACGGGGGAAAAGCCCTGCGCCTGTCCGGAGAGGCCCCGGGGAGGAGGGGGGGAGGGGGGAGGGGGCGGTTTAGGGGTGGGGAGGGTACGCTAAAACCTAATCCCCGCAAGGCCCTGACTTTAGCGCCGAGCCCTAGAGCAGTTCTAAGACGCCGGCTCTGCGCCCCCACTGGACCAGAAGCTCGGGTCTCGCGGGCGGGAAGGCCTATCCGCGGAGTGCGGGAGCCACTAACGCCACAGACCAAAGGCCGCCACCCTAGGCCCAGCATAGCCTGCCCCTCCCCCCACCTTGGCGGGCAAGAGAAGCTAACCATCAGCAGGTCGGCGCATGCGCAACAGGCCAAGTTGTAAGCGGACGGGCACGAAGTTCAATATTCGCGGGAAGGCGCAAGCGCAGAGAGGGCGTGGGGTGTTAGTGGGGGAAGGTTTGGAAAGGACTGTGACCAAAGCGCACGCGCGCGAGATTCCTGTGGCGGGAGGAGGTTGGCGCTCGTGGAACTACGCCTGCGCAAAAGCGGTGTGTGACGTAAGGGGGCGGAGACTGGAGCTCTTCTGCGCGTGCGCAGAGCGTGCTCAAAAGGGTTTATCTAGGATGCGCAGGCGCTCAGCGGTCATTTCTTCGTAGCCACGCCGAAGTCAAGTATCGAGGTGAGCACCGGTCGGCTCTCATCCAACCTTCGTCGCCCGCGGGAACGGCACTTCTCTCTGGACCCCCCTCGGCCTGGTCCCCGTCGGCACTTTGGGGGGAGCGCGGCGCGTTGTGGGCCGCGGTTCGGGTCGGCCGGAGCTTGTCGGCGCCTCCGAGGCCTGTGGGCCGAGGCGACTCCATTGTGTGCGGAGCAGGAGGAGGCGGAGCGGAAGCAGCCGCCGCCATTTCCTCGGCCGCCCGCCCGCCGGAGAGAGGCCCGGCCGGCGCGGCCCCGGAGGCGCGGGTGGCCGGTTTTGGGGGCTCGGCGGGGGAAGGGGGTGGTTGGTGTTGTGGAGACGAAGGACGGGTTACCGGTTAGGCATCCCCGCTTGGCGCGGGGGCGCGAACTGCCGGGAACGCGGGGGGTGGGGGTGAGGGGCGGGGCGAGGGCCTACCCGGGAGGCGGGGGGAGGGACCCTTTCCTCACCCCCGGCCCTCGCTTCGCAGCCGCCGCCACTGACTGAACAAGATGATGCTGAGCACCGAAGGCGGAGAAGGCTTCGTGGTGAAGGTCCGGGGCTTGCCCTGGTCCTGCTCGGCCGATGAAGTCCAACGCTTCTTCTCGGGTAAGCGGGCGGGGGTGGGGCGGGGTGTGAGGTAGGGGAAAAGTGAGAGCGCGCCTCCGGGCGGCGGCGGCGCGCGCGGCCCTCGCATCCGCGTAGGCCTCGTGCCCGCGGCGGCAGCAGGTCGGCGGGCGGGGGAGGGGGGCCGCGTGGTCCTGGGCCTCCGCGCGCTCCTGGCGGCCCCCTGGCGGGGGAGCGGCCGCTTGCTGCAAGTCTCGCGCTGCTGCCTGGGGGGAGGGGGTGGAAGTTGGTTTCGCTTTGCGTCATTACACAATGGAAATTGCGAAACGACCGCTGCTTGCTTACGGGAAGTGGAGTGGCAGGGTTAGCCTAAGCGGAAGGCTTTTTCCCCCGTGGATCCTTATGGTTCTTATCGTTCTGCCAAAGTAGGGCTGCTTGAAATTGCATCTGTATTGATTTGACGAGAATTGAATGTTATTTGACTTTGTGCATAGCAAAAGTGTAGTGGAAAGGCTGGTATGAATTTTTATTTAGGATAGATGAAGGGTCCATTTTTTTCACTTGGAAAGTAACCTCAGTTTACGTTTCGTTTCGAGTTAGACCGTAAAGATGAAAGCGTAACTTAAATTATGTTGAGGTGTGGGTATTTGAAGGACTTAACAAAAATGAGTAATAGCAAAACTGATTAGGATTCTCTTTGGAAACAGAAGAAACTTAATAGGTCTGGTTCCTTAAGTTGTGGGTGTTTCATTACTTGGTGTTAGTAAAATGCTGGAGAACTATGGGAAGGTAAAGCTTTTATAGCCTGCTTACTGTTCAGATGAAGCTGTTGTGGAAACGTGAAAATAAAGAAGCTGGTTAGCAGTTTGTAAGGTGGGTCAATAACTTGATTGTACTGTTACTACAATATTTGATTGTACTGTTACACAATATGATTATACAGTAGTGTTCCTGCTGCTCATTTGCAAATGGTAAGTCAAGAATGTTTCAACCGGCTTTTATTATGATAAAAATCATTTCAGTCGTCCCCTCCTTCCCCCCCCCCCCCCCCCCCCAAAGAGATAATCACCTTTAGAGTAGCTTGAGGCTGCAGGGTATGCCTAGCATGCAGTCTATAAAAGGTTGATTTTTTTGAGTCAAAGGAGATAAAAGGTAAAAGTTTACTAAATTGTAGAATGGTGCTTTGTTACAGATTTTGAACCCCCTAAAAATTTTCATTTTGAAAATTGCACAAACCATACCCTCTTTAACGTTTTCTTACGCTGCTGGGATTATGACAACATAGTCATCTGGTACTCAAATTTTATTAAGACTCCCAATTATTAGGGGCAGGACAATCCAAGTGGTTAGATACATTAACTGTGAGTTAACAATTGGTTTCTTTACAGAATGCAAAATTCAAAATGGGGCATCAGGCATTCGTTTCATCTATACCCGAGAAGGCAGACCAAGTGGAGAAGCATTTGTTGAACTTGAATCAGAAGATGAAGTCAAGTTGGCACTGAAAAAAGACAGAGAAACTATGGGACACAGATATGTTGAAGGTTTGATTTATGTTGACATAGTAAAGTGTTAAGTGTGTAGATTTTACCCCCCTTTCTGAATTTTAGGTAATTGACCGCATGGAAATGGTCATCTAAGTGAGTTTTTGCAGCTCCTAGTTTATCTAAAAATAAGGAATCTTATTCGTTCTAATATTCCAAAATTGACTAATTCTAAGCACCTCTTACAGTATTCAAGTCAAACAACGTTGAAATGGATTGGGTGTTGAAGCATACTGGTCCAAATAGTCCTGACACTGCCAATGATGGCTTTGTGCGCCTTAGAGGACTCCCATTTGGCTGTAGCAAGGAAGAAATTGTTCAGTTTTTTTCAGGTATGTAGCAGTGCTTGTCATTGGACAGTGCATTTTTGGCTAGTTCAAGTAATTGGAATGATTTAGATGTACTTGTTTGGACAGGTTGAAAATTTAAGCATTGAATACTATTTCTGGTTTAGAAGTTCAGGGACCTTCAAATAATTTAAGCCCATAAATTAGACTATCTTAAAGCTGGAAAACAACTTGGATTCTAAATATCACTAAATTTTTAATTTTTTTTATACTTGGTGTTGTAGTTTAAAGTAGATATTTAGATGCTAGAGGATTGTCCTCAACAGCTTAACTTCTTTCTACACATTTGCTGTTCAGCATAGTACCTCAAGTTTATAAGGTAAGATGCACTTATCACCATGACTAGACTGATGTACTTTAATTTTAACTAACACTTTTCCTGCTGTTATTCATTATTGTGAAATGACACTGCCGGTGTCATGGGACCAAAGTAAACTCCTATATGTTCTCTCTGGAGCAATACTATGGAGCCTCTTCCAAGGAAAACCTGATTATAGCCTGGTAATTGTAGGCTACTAGCATTGCAAGTTGCCTGTCTTAAGTAAGATTGCAGAGGAATAATTTTCAGGTACTGTTTTAAATTCTTACCAATTGCCAATTTTTGAAAAATGATGTCCCAGTTTACTTAAGATAGGGAAATGCTCATCGAGGTAATGTTTTGGGCCTAAACTAATTGAATGTCTAACACAATTCTGATGTGATTTGCATGAATATTGTTCACATTGAAAAGTATGTAATAGAAATGTTTTAAGTTTTTGAAAAATTTGACTAGTTGTTTCTAGGTCTGGAATTCAATGTTAAAAGATGTAGGGTTTTTGTGGTTTAATAGCTTATAAAAAGTTAATTTCAAATAATGTAATAGCATGTTTGGTAACAATATTTGAATCCTAGTCATTGTTTTGACTAATGTTCAAATATCTATTAGAATGAAAATTTGAATGCCATTTGTCACTTAACGTAATCTCATCTTACTCCTAGGAAAGTGTTTTAAGACTTTTTGTATTCTTGGAAATGTATCCACGAACTGGAAATTCCATCTTTGAAAACCTTTAAGTGTTAACTTACAATTAGAACATTAAAATTGCATGATTGTCTTACATAGATCAGTTGTATTTTAAAAGTCAGGTTATTTGATCAGTTGTGTGATCTTAGCAATGTTTTATTTCATCATTGTTATGTGTACCTAAATATGCAAAAATTGCCTTGAAAACTGAAGTTCCACTTAGCTATTTGTAATATATTTAAAGGAAAGAAGACATGTTGGCAAAACTTGTTAGTGTGTGCAACTTGATTAGTTTACTGTCATTCTATCTTGTGTAATTCTCAGTAATGAGAATATGTTGAAAATATGAAATTGTTATGCCAGTTTCTTAATACACCCCCTATAAGCAAGTAAACTGTATATTTGTTTGCCTCCTATATTTTTGTGCCACAGGGTGTTTTAAGAATAGTAAACTTATATGGAACTTCATGTCAGTGCATATTTATGAGTACTTAAAGTTAAAAGCATACCATTCGCCTAAATATTTACAATTCTGGTGTATTTAAAGCTATAAGAAGAATCATTTCTGGGCTTGTGATGTTAATATTGCCCCCCTACTGGGGTTATTTGTCCTTGGGTTGAAGGGTTGGAAATCGTGCCAAATGGGATAACATTGCCGGTGGACTTCCAGGGGAGGAGTACGGGGGAGGCCTTCGTGCAGTTTGCTTCACAGGAAATAGCTGAAAAGGCTCTAAAGAAACACAAGGAAAGAATAGGGCACAGGTGGGGATGGATGGTTGGTTGGATACGTCACTTTTCTTATGGTAAATGATAATTAAATCCATATTCTCTCTGCTTGAAAGGAAATGTATCTATTTCCTGGTCCTAGTTAATAATTAAAGTGTTAAAACTGTTAAGTTACTGTCAGATGCTAAAGTTACATGCTAAAACTTTTAAGTGCCATATTTGCATAGACAAAAGTTTAAGATTAAATTACTCACAGTTACTAAGATGCATTTGCCATTTAAGCTTCTTAATTTCTGTAGGCAACCATAAGTCCATGGAGTCGAGAGACTATGGCTTTAAAAAAATTTAGTGTAAACAATGGCTTTAGCTCAATATCTAGTAAATTAATGTTACCATAAGAAAATGTGATATCTTTCTGAACTTGTTTTATAAAGTTGAAATGCCACAAACTTTCTTGCTGTATATAAACTTGCATTGTAACGTTAAGCATAGCTTTCAAGAAATTGTCACAAAAGGTTTTATTCAATTTTGCTTGTGACTATTTTTCATTGAAGCATGCGCTTACCTATGCTGATTCTTACTAAGAAGCATAGGATATGTGGAGTATTTATTATAGGCAAAGTAACTGTAGCATTGAGCTAGAATGTTGGTGAAGGCTGGCTTTTTAGCTCACTTGTTACACATTGCCAATTAATTCAAATGTTGAAATGTTAAGAGTTGAGTGGAATTCATTCCCTCCTAAAACATTTTACTTTTATATAAGCACTCCTCTCCCACCCTTAAGGTTGGGCTACAGTAGTTTTTTTTAAAAAAGAAAAAAAGGAGGAGTTTTAACTTTTCCCCTTGAAAATGACATTTTTTTATAGTCAAGAGTAAAATCTGGTCATTGCCTATGCAAATGTAAAGAAATCTGGCTTTTTAAAGTATTTTGTCAGTTTCATGGCTATGACTAGAATATTGTCTTGTGTAATTATACTTGTGCATGAAATGAAGGACTCACTAGTTTTCTATATGAACAATGTTTTAGGTACATTGAAATCTTCAAGAGCAGCCGGGCAGAAGTTCGTACTCATTATGATCCTCCTCGAAAGCTAATGGCTATGCAGCGGCCAGGTCCTTATGACAGGCCTGGGGCTGGCAGAGGCTATAACAGCATTGGTAGAGGAGCTGGGTTTGAAAGAATGAGGCGAGGTGCCTACGGTGGAGGTATGTGTACCTAAGAAATAAGATGTCCGATTAAAAAAAAAAAGCTTTCTGTAAAGTAATGACTCTTCCCCATTAACCATTTCAGGGTATGGAGGCTATGATGACTACAATGGATATAATGATGGATATGGCTTTGGGTCGGATAGATTTGGAAGAGGTAAGGTAAGAATTGTACTTCAAAGCTGGAGGATGCCTACACTTTTTTAAATCTAGACCTCAATTACTGTTTTTCAGGAATGTCTGATCATAGATATGGAGATGGTGGATCCACTTTCCAGAGTACAACAGGCCATTGTGTGCACATGAGAGGATTACCTTACAGAGCTACTGAAAATGATATTTACAATGTAAGTTTCTCAGATGGACTTACAAGTTAACTCTAATATGTGTGTTATGTTTCTATGTCTGACCTTAAAGAACTGAAGGATTTGTAGAAGCTAATCTTTTAAAAATAAGAGCATAACATGATTGTTTTTATGCCCAGTTTTTCTCACCACTCAACCCTGTTCGAGTACACATTGAAATTGGACCTGATGGCAGAGTGACTGGAGAAGCAGATGTTGAATTTGCTACTCATGAAGATGCTGTGGCAGCTATGTCAAAAGACAAAGCCAATATGCGTGAGTCTGTTTGGACTAATTATCCCAGGCAATATGTCATAGCATGCACAACAAAATCATTGCCTGTGATTGCTAGTGAAGAGAGCATGTGAGGTTTTCTTTTTCTCAAACTTGATTTCATTGGTTGACTTGTTTTAAATAGTATTTAGATCATAGCATGTAAGGGTATGTTTTAACATTAGTTGCTAGAAAGCGAGAGGGTTTATTTGGATTGGTTACCTATATTAAATATTGAGATTATTTAAAAAAATCTTCCATAATAAGTAATACTTTTTTCTAACCTTTTTCTCATTTCAGAGCACAGATATGTAGAACTCTTCTTGAATTCTACAGCAGGAGCAAGCGGTGGTGCTTACGGTAGCCAAATGCTAGGAGGCATGGGTTTGTGTAAATATCACTTTAGTGTCTTTTTTTAAGCTAACCTTGTATGCCTTTTCTCTCATTTCAGAACACAGATATGTAGAACTCTTCTTGAATTCTACAGCAGGAGCAAGCGGTGGTGCTTATGGTAGCCAAATGATGGGAGGCATGGGCTTGTGTAAATATCGCTAGTTTTTTTAAAAAACAAAACATTTATATCTAAGTAAATTATATTTAAGCTAAGTTATATTTAGTTTATATTTAACTGAGTTTAGTGTAACTTAAGTCAGGTCCTTTGGAAGGCTATTCCTTCCATTCAGATGAGGTATGAAGTTATTTGTATTGGTTAAGTATTGAAACTCAGATTTAGTTAAATATAGTAAAACTCAAAGATCAGTGACTAAATTGTTAATTGCTTATGTTTGGGGGAGGGAATTGTAAGTAACATTTCTTAAGAGTTTAGTCTGACTAATGTCAGTAAAAGAGGACCTGGCAAAAAAGCATAAAATGAAAGTCATTTGAGTACATTGTTAAATGAGTGTCCAGTTATAGCTGAAGTGAAGAATGTCATTTAATTATTTGCATCCATTAAGTTCAGTATAAAAGACTAGTTAAAAGCAGCTTTGTAATAATGCCTCTACTTTATTGAATCCTGTACATCTATTCTTGCTGATAGTCATATACTATTAGCTTTTACATGATAAATATAGTGGAGGAATAAAATGCTGTTTAAAAAATAAGCTTAAAGGATTGAAAATTCTACGTAGAATAGGGTTGGTTATATAGGACAAGAGGTCAACTCTGGAAGACCATGTAGATTTAGAAGTGCAAGCCAGGTACCACCAGGTACCACATAGCCTTGGAAACAAGAACCTAATGTTTTCTTAACTTAACAGCAAACCAGTCCAGTTACGGTGGTCCAGCTAGCCAGCAGCTGAGTGGGGGTTACGGAGGAGGCTACGGTGGTCAAAGCAGCATGAGCGGATATGGTAAGCATCTTTTTAATTGTGGTTTAAATATTTTTTAGGCAGGCATGTTTTATAGATGGGGTGGGGGGATTGGGAGGTGGTGGGAGGGGATATGCAGATACTTTTTGAAATTGGGTATATAAATTTTAGTAGAGGTTTTTTTTCTGGGGGTGATTTGGGGGGGTGGAATATGGTGAGCATATTTACCTTATTAAACTTTAAGAAATGAGCATTGGGGGAAGTATTTAATAAATGGCACCTAGTCGTAAATCATAACTTGCTGTCGAGCCAGAAAACATATCTGCCTCCATTAAGTGTAAAAAAGTAAATTGTGCCGCCTTTTTTTTTTTTAATTTAAGTTTTAAGTTTTTTTTTATTAGTAACTTGCTTATTTTAGATGGGATAATTAAATGGCAGAATGGCGGTTGGGTTCAGGATCATATTTTCTATACAGTTAAACTAGGATTGGTTTTGGTTTATTTTCAATTGGTCTAAAGAATGGTGATTTTGGTATTATAGTCTTACCCTACAAAATCCTTTTGCAGACCAAGTTTTACAGGAAAACTCCAGTGATTTTCAATCAAACATTGCATAGGTAAATATTTTCTCGAAAAATCTAATTTAAATTCCCAATAGCAAATATTTTTTTTTTTATCTGTTGTAATACACTTTCTATAGCAGTCAATGGCTCTGACTTTAACTCCACGGAGGCTGCCATTTTGGGCACAGTGAGTTGCCATTAGTCCAACTTTGTAGTCTCACTTCCTGCCCGCCATGAATAGGAAAAGCAAGAGACTTCCCCCTGTGCTCCCTATTCATATGCCATTCAATTAACACTTTGTGAATGTTTTATGTTAAATTTTTTAAATGCCTGTGTAGCTTTAAAATTATTGTGAAGTAATTTTGCAATTTTTGAAAAACACTAGTTTTCCTTTAAACTTAAATTTTCAATCCTTAAAGATCCATTAAAATGGTAGCACAGGAGTATGACAAGTTGGTACAGCAGTGAAGGGGTTAACGGAGGCCTGTTTGGAGTAAGGGTCCCCCTATCCCAAACATGTTTCTCTCTCCACATGAAACAGCAGCCATTGTGTACTACATTCTGTACATTGTGCACAAATTTATTTATTTTTGTAATATTGTTTAACTTGACTGATATTTTGAAAAGGCTGTTAACTTTTCCACATGTATTTCTTTGCAGGGAGCCAAGGAGCGATGAACAGCAGCTACTACAGTAGCGGGAGCCGTGCATCTATGGGAGTGAACGGAATGGGAGGGATGTCTGGCATGTCCAGTATGAGTGGTGGATGGGGAATGTAATCCTGATCACTGACTCTTGGTCAACTTTTTTTAAAGAAAAAAAAACAAACAAAAACGAAGTTTAACAGTTTTGCAATACAAGCTTGTGATTTATGCTTACTGTAAGTGAAATCAGGATTGTTTTAAAAACTTTCAGGTTCAGTATTTTTGAACACAGAAAAACATTCATCTAGGATGTAATAACCAAGTTGAGTAAAGACTATAACTGTTAAACAATTTCAGCTTTTCTCAAGGTAGTTATGTTGTAGGAGTGTACTTTAAGCAGTAAGCGTATTTAGGTTAAAGCAGTTTCAATTATGTTAAATGTTGCTCTTATACCACATTACATGGAACACTGTTTGAGATGCATGTTGGGAGACATGCTTTTTTGTAAAACAAATATAGGAGCTGTGTCTGCGATTCAAAAGTGAAACATTTGGCATGTTTGTTCTAGTTTATTTCGTTTACTATCCTGTAAGGCACGTACGTTTAAGCTTTTTTTTTTTTTAAGTTAATGGGGACAATTTTGAGACGCAATACGGATACTTTAGGATTTGGTCTTGGTGTTTGTATTAAATTCTGAGGCCTTGATTTAAATCTTTCATTGTATTGTGATTTCCTTTTAGGTGTATTGCGCTAAGTGAAACTTGTTAAATAAATCTTCCTTTCAAAAACTGGAATAAATATTGTCCTTACTTTGAACAGTGTCTTATCTGGCACTGTTATCTTAAGCGACTATTCGATGATAGTATTAAATTTCCTCGCCATTCCCTGTTGAAGTGACTGACCTTTGTTGGTATATGGAATCCCTATTATTGCCAGCTGTGATTCAAGAGAAAAGCATAGATGCTTACCTTAAGAAACCTGAAAGCTACCCAGTAATGTTTGGAATTGCATTTGCTTAGGCGTTATAAAATAGCTTGTATTGCATAAGTGTATCTCCTGTCTAATGGTGATTACATAAAAAATGGTATAGGACATGAGTGCTAAAAGGAATCAAGTGGAAATCATCTTGGCAGTCTTAGGGATCCAAGATTTCTGGCTGTTTCTGTCTGGGCCAAAGGTAATTTGGAAAATATGCTGTGCTGCTTTGAATTTATGGCAGGTAAATTTTACTAGGGCTTAAGACAAAAACCTTTGAAAAATGTTACGTGGAATTGTGTATTTTTGTTGAGTGTCTAACAGATTATGCTATGGAATTTAGTTGCTTAGGATAGCTGAATTTTTGTGCCAAGTTCTCAAGTTGGGAGTAAGGGATGGTTAAGACAAGTCAACTGAGATAATGCCCTGGAAGCTAGAACCACAGCAGGCCTGTTTTCTGTTGGCTCTGTAGTTGAAAATGTTTGCTTTTATCTTACTCCAAAGAAATTATAAAGTAATCTGGGATGAAACCCCCAATCTTCAAATGACTGGGGGGAGGGGTTTTGTTTTAACCACAACTATCAACAGGTGCTATATGAGTAGAGGGTTTTCTGTAGGAACTTTGTAGGGAGATACTTTTTTTTCTAAGGCTTAGGATCTAAGAGCAAGATGTTAAATGTCCATAGCATTCCAGCTGCTGATGGTTTAATGTAGGCCATGGAAAATCCCACCCTTAAAGAACCACCACTTCTCAGTTGAAGCAGTGATTTGGGTTATGGTCTTGAATTAAAAATTGCAGAAAATTCTTTTAAAACTTGATAAAATTACTACATATGCTTTGGTTTGTTTTGCCAACTGAGCAAATATGCAAGTATTTTTTCTGTTTATCAGTAAACGCTCAAGGGGATGAATTTTAGGAGTCACAACTCTAAACTTCCAAGTAAAGAATAGGTCTTCCATGTCATTGGCATTTGAATAGGAGCCGAAGGAGCTGTTTTTGGTGTTGGATGGGCTATGAAGAAATAAATGGGTCTTTGACAAGTAAGACTTGAACTCTTTAATCTGCCACAGTTGCTTCCTTGCTTAACTAAAAGATTGCTATTTATCTGAGCTGCTAAATTCAATGATTTTTCTCAGTCTTCATCTAGACCTAGCTTTTGACATGTGACCATCTTCTGGATGTGACACTGATCTTGGTTCTTGTCTGATGGTTCCTTCTGTTTCTTTCGCTAAGGTATGCTGGCTGGTACAATTTTGCTTCAAGACCCTTTTATGTGATTCTTCCCATTTGCAATTGCTTAGTCTCTGCCTTTAGAATACCCTGGCTTCCTAAGCAGCACAGCTCAGGTATCATTTAAAAGGTTTTCCCTGATCTTTCAGGGGCCTTCTAGTAGCTCTTAGTGTAAAAGTCTTAGTTATAAGAGAACCTCAAAGGCAATAAGTACTAATTCAGTGATTAGCTTTGTATTGAAGACCTCCAATAATGGGGAACTAAAATGCATTCTTTGCAGCCAATTCAGTATTTGGACAGTTAAGTGTTAACCCAATGTACATTTTTGAAATTTTTACGCAATGGTTCTGCCATTTGGGGCCAGGAAAGTCCATTACATCCTCTGCTGATAGCTGTTCTTGTGTAGTATTTGCAGACTTGGAGATGCTTCTCTTCACCCTTCCCTCCCAGCCATCCACCCCCACTTTGAACTAATCCATATATAGTGTTGAATACAAGGCAATTTTAGGCTAGCTTTTAATTAGGATTCTGTACATTGATACCACCAGCTCCTTAGTCCTGTGTTGCATGTCACTTGTCTCTTAACATAGCACAGCTAAAGAGTAGCATTGCTTTTGATTTCATTCTTAGGGTTTCAGTTATCTGTGCAGGTGGATCAAATCTATTTGACATGTCTAAAATTGAAGATGCTTCCCAAAATCCGCTGCTAAACTGAGCAGTTTTTGTTTTTTAGCACCATTATCTTGTATAATCATGCAGATTTAAAACCCTGGAGTTACTTTTCTGAAAACCCACCTGCTCCCTTCTCCCCTCCACCACTCCCTTTTCAAATGCCATGTTCCTCTGTTTCTACTTTGGCCTTTTTGGGCCTAAGTCCCATCTGTAAAGTGAAAAGGGTGTTTTATCAGAGGGTTTCCATTATCCCACTTTTAAATGTATGGCACCCTCCACAAAACAAGGTACCAAATAAATCACTAAGACACATTAGTGTCTGCTTCCAGAATAAAATGTCTGCTCAGGTGAGCATTTTAAAGCCCTTGACCGTTCCCACATATGAACCTGGTTGCTTGGACTTGCACACAGCCAGGAAGATTCCCATAACTTCTTTTGGAGTGCAGCTCAGGTGCCATTTGAGGCATTTCACGATTCTCACCCTGTTTGCTGCTAGCAACTCTCCCTTTTGATGTACACTTTGGCTTCTTATCTTTAAACTGTATCCCTCTTTCAAGAGTACAATCTGAAAGGCAGGGATTTTTCTGTATGCTTTTCTTTGGATAGTGCCTAATGCTTTGCATGTGTTATTTTTTAGTCTTTAAATTTCTAACTATCCTACTTGGAGTTTTCTGGAATGGTTTGCCATTTTCTTCACCAGCTCATTTTACAGTTGAGGAAATTGAGGTAAACAAGGTTAAATGACTTGCCCAGGATCGCAAACTGTCTAAGTCAAATTTGAACTCAGCAGACCTTTGTGACCCACCACTAACAAACAGGCCCACAACTCTAGCCACTTCCTCCTTTACATAGTCGGTGAATGAATTAAACCAGTTTGCAGTCCAGTTAATTTTGAGCTAAGTTTTTCTACTGTGCAAGCCAGGAAAAATATTAAGATGAAATAAAACAGTTGCCACTTAAATGCCCCCAACTTGCCTTTGCCAAATCTCCCATTCTATGACTATCTACCATTAGCTCAAAACTGTCTTTCAAGAAGTTGCTTCCACATTATCCCCATCCAGTTCTTAGTTTGTAGACCATTTATGCATCTGTTCAATTATTTTTTTTGTTTAATACCTGGCACTTGTAATATATCATAAAAGATTTTCAGGTCTCTAACTAGAAGTTCCCTGGGGATGGCTCCTATTTTCCCATTTTCTATTTGCTATGAAGATTTTTGACGTATAAGTAGATCCAGACCCAAGCTCTCCTCTCTTCCACCCCCTCCCTATACCTTTTGCTTTAATTTTTGAACACACGTGAATGTTCCAAAGGAGGGACAGCTTCCAGAGTATTTCTCAGGGATGGATGGGACCAGTTGAAAATTTATGCTGTTTTCTCTCTGGTGCATATGTAGGCAGTAAGAAATGAATAGGAAATTTTGTGACTAAAGTTTGGGTCACAGTGACAAGCCTGAAGGGGATCAGCTAAAGATGAGTTTGAGGCTCAGACAATCATTCTCATTGTCACCTAGCCAGGTGGATATATCTGGTCAACAACTGGCAGTGACAACTAGCTAACAAATTCAGGTAGAGATGGAGGTTTTGGGGAGGCAACCATTACCATAGATAGATGTGGGTAACTAAAAAGCTCTTGGGAACCTTTAGAGATGGATTGAAAGACTGAGGATAGAGATGAAGCCTGGGGCTAAAACCAAGGAACAGTTAGAAAGAAAAAACCCAAGCAAATGTGACCCAAAGACATTGGGAGGGTCAGTCAGATGAAGCGGTGATGTCAAGGTTGAAGATGGAAAAAATTGCATTTGCCATTTAGGAGGTTATTGGTGACTTTACAGAGCAGTGTCAGAATGCCAAAAGACAGTCAAGTCGCAGGTGAGGAGTTAGTGGGTGGTGAGGGGGCAGCTGTAGCAGCGCAGAAATGGGTTCAGACAATTATTTTAAATTTCTACGCTAGACTCTAGGTTGGTCATTCCTTGAAAAAGTGAAAAAATTTTCACTTTTGGTTAGGTCCAGTCCTACAAATATGCCCTAAAGCCCTGTTCATTTTTTGACCTAGTGGCAGGAAGCAACTGTCAGTTTTAAACTAGTGAGCCTGGCTGTCCTGTTTCAGCGTTCTTAATAACTTGAGGTTTGATATACTATACTTCACCCCACCCCAAAGGCTTATAACAGCAAGCCTCTGTAACTTGTCCCTCAATACCAAACAGGAAGAAGAAATAATACTTGAGTATGGGAATTCAGTACTTCCTGTTCAGAAGGGCTGATCAACCCTTTGTCAAGCTGAAACAGTTCTGTAGCTTTTAAAAAATACTTTTTGACATTTATCACCATCATATTCCTCTTCTGTGAGGTTGGATGAAGACCCTCATCTAGTTCATGGACACTTGGTACTGTGTTAATGTTAATTAGTCCAGTTAAAAGCTCTTGCAGACCCTCTGGATGCATTTGAACTGCCCATAGCTCAGGCAGCACAGTGAATAGAGCTCTGGGCCTGGGAACAGGATGACCAGAGTTCAGTGTCTCAGATACTTAATAGCTGTGTGATCCTAAGCAAGTCCTGTTTGCCTTAATTTCATCATCTGTCAAATGAGCTGGAGAAGGAAATGGCAAACCACTCCAGTATCTTTGCCAAGAAATTCCCAAGTGCGGTCACAGAGGTGGATGTGTGTTTGTCCTTCGTTGCTGAAGACCATGCTATCAGAGAAATGAGGACATGATTTGCACTTGTTTTGAGTGAGGGAGGGCTGTGCAGGTCACCAGCCTTACTTCTCCACAGCCATCTAAACCAGTGACCTGATATTCATCAGAATGACTAGAGATGACCCAGGATGAGGCAGTTGGGGTTAAGTGACTTGCCCAAGGTCACACAGCTAATGAGTGTCAAGTGTCTGAGGTGAGATTTGAACTGTGATCCTCCTGACTCCTGCACTGGTGCTCTATCCACTGCACCACCTAGTTGCCCACAGAGTTAGATATGACTAAAACAAATGAACTGGTTGTAGCTTAAGGAAAGGAGTTTTCCTTACCTAGGAAAAAGTCTTAGTTCCTGGTAGTTTATCTAAAATAGACTCTTCAACAGTTAATAACCCAAGTCCTGCTGTTTCTATCCTGTCTTTAGAAAGTGATTAGAATTAATAGGGAAGGAAAGCATTAAATTAGAGGGACTAAAAGTGCTTCTAGCCATGAGTTTTTGGTCATTCCGTATACACAAGATAGAAGTCAAGGGTTGGGCAACCTTGGAAAAGAACAGGGACTTTGAAAGATCAAATGACCTGGAGATAAGGATAAGGTGATAAGGAGTCTGGAATAATGGTGACATACTTGAATACTTGCTTCCCCTCTTTAGGACTCTACAAAGAGTAATTTATATATGTGTGCCCACTTGAATAAATCAAAAACTTTTATTGTATCCTGTGGGCACGAGAAGCAAACCTTGATGTTTATTTCAACTCGAGAAGGAAATCCATTTTCCTGGAGACACATGAATCAAAAGCTTTCAAAGATGAAAAAATTTGTAGCTTTACATACCCATAGTCCCAAGTAATGTTGATTATTTTACAAATGAAAAATTACAGTAGCAAAATGTTGAGATTCATTGTGCAGAAAAACAACCATTCTGAAGAGGACCAAAGTCAAGACATCAAAGAAGAAATACGAAATTTTTTAAACACAGAAAATAATCTTAGACCTTTATAAAAAAGGCGTTCAATATTCAGCATATTAAAGAACAATTAAAGTACATTAAAGTATATGAAGTACTGTTTAAGAACCTTTTTATCTTTGCTCTCACAAAAAACCACTAAATTAATAGCATACAGATTCCATTAATAGTAAGCACAAAGAGGATCTGGTTACTGTTCTAAAGGCCTTCCTTTGCCCTTTTCCATGAATGACGAACAGTTAAACCGCATTTCCAAGCTTTCTGGATTTGCTCTGCAGCTAACTTACAGCCTTTTTAGCATTCATGACCTCTAGGAAGAACTGGATGAGTATCTTTGAAGGAGGAGGGTGTGGCAGGCATCACAGACACGTACAGGCCGTGGGTAGGATGGTAGTGCCAGTTCATTGCTTGAACATGTATTACAAAAGATGTGTCCACAGTTCCGACAGTGATGCTAGAGTGTGGTTAAAAAGAAAAGGAATAACAAGGCAGGTGGGTTTCCTTATATAAACACATCTGCTTTACAGATCCTTTCAAATGTACTTTAAGAAGAACAATATCCATTCTTTCATTCCAGCTCATTACTAGGGTCTACTACTGTCCCTAGGCTTTACAAAAACAGGACTTTGGAATCTTTCAATAGTTTTGCTTTGGGGTGGGAACAGACATCAAAGGCTCTACAAAGGTCTCAATGTTCACTGTCCACAAACTCCCTGAGACATAGTCCTGCACCAGCAAAAAAGTAATGCAAACCAACAGGAACTGAAATTAAAATTAGGGATTGTGCTTTTTCTGAGATTTTGTGGTGGGAGTCAGCAAAACCCATAGCATCCTTTAGCCAACAAGGAGTTTGAAGAAGGCAAGTCTCTTGCCTCTTCCCTGTCCCCCTTTAGTTTTGCCTGGGAAGCTACCCTTGCAACCCCCATTTATTCAGTGCTGATTTTTGTCTTCAGTAGAACTTGGATTTCATTTTAGTAACATTTTAGTTATTGCAAGGTTATTGAAAGCAAAACAATTACCTGTGAGTGGAAGCAATGTAGGAGCTGGGCATGACAGTACTTTTCCTCCTGATCAGGGCAAGATGATGAAATGGGTACATGCAGTGGTTCTAATGAGTTAAGTAGCAGGAGTGTTTAACATACTTACCTTTTAGACCAGGTTTAAGAGAGAGAGCATAAATTTATTTCTCTGAACTTGGAAAATATTGAAAAAAGAAACTAACTCAATGCCTGAACCTCAGAATAGTAGGCCCTTACCTTTCTCCGGGAGATGGAGAACTCTTTCTCACACTGTTTGCAGTATGTTGCTTCATCATCTTTTAGCCAGGTGTGACCCTAAGAAGAAAAAAGTCTTAAGAACTGGATTTTTCATCTGCAGAAAGAAGATGGATGAAGATTCAAGAATGGCTGGAAATGCCAATGACATAGCTCAGTAGTGGCACCTCATCCTATATCAGATAAGAGGAATTTAAATACAAGGAAAATTCCCCAGAAATCTGAAGCTAACCTCTTCAACAATTTTTTAGAATTTTAAATGTTTCTTGGGTAATTTTTTTCCCCCTTTGGGTAAGGTTTGTGAAGGCAGCATGGAGGACTGGAAGGAGCACTGGGTTTGGAGTCAGAAAACCTGGGTTGCACTTTTCTGGCTTTGCTATTTGCTGCCTGTGCAACATTGGGCCTTAGTCTCATCTAGCTGTAAAATGAAAAAGTTGGTTTAGATGACCTCTGATGTTTCTCACAGCTTGTCTATGTAACCTCTTGAAATATTCTTCCTGTGTAATAAAACCAGTGTACATGCTAGTGGTCACCAAGTCTTGTCATCTCTTCCCTCCTTTCCATTCCCACTCCTAGCACTCTTGTTTAGGATGCATCACTTTTTTCCTGGATTAGTCTCACAACAGTCTCTTAACCAGTCTCTCTGCTTCCAGTTTATTCCCCTTTCAATACATCTTGCCTCTGCTGTAATCTTATTAATGCATCACTATTCATGTTACTCCCCTGCTCAAAGACCTTCAATCATTTCCTCACTGTTCACTGGATAAAAGTTCAAAGTCCAGAAATGTTTACTTTGTACATCAGTTATATTGAGAGTTTCTGAGGAAAACCACAAAGTACTGACTACATCTTGCCTAAAATACTCAAACACTTCTTGGTTATTCATAATCCAGTACCTTTAGTGCTTTATTGACCTCTTTTATATCTTCCATCTTCAGCTTTGATCTGAAAAGAAAATGTTTAAGGACAATAAGGACAATTATAATAGGAGAGAAATCAATGATCATGTTTACCGAAATTTAGAAAAAGGTTTTTATGAAAATAAAATGTTTTGGAATTACCTTTTCCTTTTTTTTTTTTTTTTTTGGTCCAGAGATTCCACCATTCTCCTTTGTTTATATAATTGTCTAGGTGTGTTTTTTCTCTAATTTAAGGGGTGATTTTAATCTATTTCTATTCCTACTTGGTTAAGATTAGTCTGAACACTTAAGAATATACATCTTCCAAGTACCGCAAACAGGCATAGTCATGGAGGATTGCTGTGGAAAAAGGAAACTAAAAGAAGCTATACATACATCAGCTCTATGAGCCAGCATCAAGAAAACTGGATCAAAATGACAGTTTAATATACTAGGCCATCTTATGAAGAGTATGTACCATAGAAATTATCCCAACACTGAAATATGATGAAAGTTAGGAAATAAATGTAGTTCCTTTCCATGTCTTTGTTTTCTAAGAGACAGCAGGAATTTCTATCCTTCAGTTATGGGACAGAAGAATTACAGAAGGGAAAGATGAGAGAAGGAAAGATGGATCTTCCAGCATGAAGGTGCTCTAAATGATGCTCAAAATAGTGAACTTTAACAAAAGGCAAAAAGGTTATATTTTAATTAGGATGAACGACCTAGAGCAGCAAGATCACTGATTAAGTAGCTCATCTGGGGATTTTGAAACTACATCTAGAGTTATCATAGCTGGAGGTGGATCCTTTGCATATACACAATAAAGACCAAACTAAACCCATACTGGAAATTATACTTTTAAGAGCAAAGCCAAAGAAAACATCAATAAAGCTCAAATTTTTGAAGTTTGTAGTTTTGAGTGAAATCTAACTTCTAAAAACATTTTCCTTTTTTTTAATGAATGTTGAGCATGAGTAGAGTAATATAACAAAATAAAATGCAAAAATGAAAGCCCATAATGAACAGGAAGAATTGCACTGTCTGGTTTTTGGTAAAATGTCAATAAGGCTTCTGTGAGTAAATTAAAAAGTAAATTGTGAGTCTAGATCAGAAACGAAAGTACAGACATGCATGGCTACAAAATGTTAACAAGAGATTAGTGTGTACAAAACATGAAGGAATCTTAAGAGTTTAATCCTATGCACTTCGAGAGCTGCTGCACCAAAGAATACTTCAGAGATCCACTCTTTTATGATTCAACAGCCCATCATGCTAATTGAAAATGGAACATATTCTTAGTATAAGAACACAAGAAAAACCATACTAGGTCAGTCCATGGTAATCTGTTCCCGAAAATTCCAATGGACTTCCATGCTTTGGAAATTCATGACTGTGCCTAAATGAAGTTGAAGGTGGTGGGATGTGTACTGAAACGTCTTTGTTTCCCTTGGTAACTCAATGACAGTTTTGCAATCTCATCTAAGATGTGATTTAAACGTTTTAAAGAAAATCCAAATATAATCTACCCATACCATATTCTCATCATAAGAAACAGGTCCAAAAATTTATTATACTTCATGAGAAATTGGACATTTTTGTGCTGTCAAGTTTGAAGGAATACCATTTATAGTATTGGGAATGCTAGCCATACCATTTATATTTATAGGCTGAAAAATTCTAATCTTTTTGAAGTCTGTTTTACGCAGTACTGTTCAGCTGCTTATCTCTGGACCACCTTAGTTTCATCATATTTTTCTTGAGGTAGCCAAAGAATAATAAAGAGTGGGGAGGGATCCAAATGGAAAACTATTAACCTGCTCTGAAGAAAATCACTGTGTGATTGTTCCAGGTACACTTGCTTATAGACTAAAGAACATTAGAAAGAGAAGGGTATGGTAAAAGGGGTGGGGGAGGGGATGAGAAAGACTCAGACAAATATGAGTGGAATGCTTGGTGAACAGGTTTTTAGTGCTGAAAAAGAGTTTTGATCTGACTCAGTTGAAAAATTCCATTTGTCCTCATTATGATGAATTTCAGAACTCACTGGCTAAGGTGCAATCCCATTTCCTGTAGCGCTTGTTCCTGTTCTTCACAAATTTTTTGTAATTCTTCTTTCCTCTCATAGAGCTTTTGAAGTTCCTATAAACAAACCAAATATTTTATAAACAATTAAAGCCTCTTATTTTTCAAGGATAACTACAACAGCGACACTCTCCTAATTTACAACCAGGGCTTGAAAATTCCCCTGAAGCCACAAGAGTGAACTGATACCACGACTAAATTACAGGACTTATTTCCTGGATTATTTATAGTATTTCTCTTTGCCACAAAAATGACTTTATCCAAAAAGTAACTGAAGAAGCTGTTTAGAAATGAGACTCTAAAATCTTCTGCAAATAAAAATACTATTGTGCTGTAAGAAAGGATGATGGGGATGGCTTCAGAAAAACCTAGGAAGACTTATATGAGCTGATGCAAAGTGAAGTAAATAGATACAGAACACTACATACACACTGACGATAATATTATAATGACAAATCAACTTAGCTACTCTGATCAATACAATGATGCATAGAAATTTCAAAGGACTCGTTATGAAAAATGCTATCTCTATAGAAAGAACTCGTATTCTGAGGAGACACCAAAGCATATTTTTCCACTTTATTTTTCTTTTTGTTTGCAACATAGCTAATGTGAAAATTTGACTTCCTAATGGGTATTGTATCTCTTGTCTTCTCAATGGGTGGGTGGGAGAGACATTTGGAAATGAAAAATAAAAAAGATATATCCCCATCTTAGTGTGGATCCATCTTTCAGTCAAGCCTTCAAATAGTAAGCATAATAGTGGATTTTTACATTTTTATTTTTTGAAATATCACTTTTAGAAAAATAATTTTTAAAATCCATTTGGATTTTCCTTCTTAGGACCAATACAAGATTAAAAGCTAACTTTTTTTGGTCAGAAGTAGGCTATTTGTGAACAGATCCTAAATTAGCAGGTTCCTTGTGAAAGAATTGTCAATATTTTTGAACAACAAAAAACCCATTTCTATGACCTATTTATACCACTAGGAGCTGTGTGTTTTTGTCCTTCATTGCCAAAGAAGACCATGCCATCAGAGAAATAGTGACATGACTTGCACTTGACTTTGTTTTTGAGTGAGGGAGGGCTGTGCAGGTCACCAGCCTCACTTCTCCTCCAGAGCCATCTGAATCCACTGACCAGATATTCATCAGGATGATTGGAGATGACCCAGGATGAGGCAATTGGGGCTAAATGACTTGTCTAAGGTCACACAGCTAGTGAGTGTCAAGTGTCTGTAGTGAGATTTGAACTCAAGTCCTCCTGACTCCTGCACTGGTGCTCTATCCATGGCATCACCTAGCTGCCCCTGCCACCAGGAGCTATGATATTCAGGGATGGGAAACCTGAGATAGATACTCCAAATAATATCTGAGACTGTAAACTCATTATAGGGTATAGAAAAATAAATCACAGTGAAAATCAAAACATAATCAAATCACCTGAAGGGATGATGAATTTTCAGAATTTAGAAATACAAAAAGGATTTGCACAGGGACTTTATCTTAATATTGGAGAAGGAAATGGACTTGTAGATAGTGGTAACATTGTCTCTTTAAGGATTAGGGCATACTACTGGGCTGGATGCTTGTAGTTTTCTCTCTAGGATAGTCTGACCCTGCACTTAGCCAAACATAAAAATTAGGAGGCCTTTATACTGTTAATTAAATAAGAAAGCTAAGGTTTCTAATGAATATTTAATCCTACTTTCAGTCACTTTGGTAAGGAATCATGTAGGGTAGATCCCAGAGAGGAATTTATCCAGGGAAATATAGTACCTTAAGAGAATATGGCCTTAGTTCCACTTCTCCTTTATTTCTGAAATATCCTTCAGAAATTAGGACAAGCTTGGCTTACCCCTTGCATAAACTAGTTCCAAGGCAGCTATGAATCTCTAAATTTGGAGGCCATCCCCTCTGATCCCTGAAGAAGCCAGGGCTACTATGGGGTTCCCACTAGAGGTCTGAGCCTATTCCAGAATGAAATTCAGGGATTTGGTTTGATAGAACTTGTAGGATCTGACAGCCCTCTGGGATGGCTACAGAACTCCCCTGAGCAGTTCTCAGGGGTGGTTTAGAAGCCCTCAAGGATAAGTGAGCTCTCCTGGGTTCTTGCAAATATAATGGACCTGGTGGGACTTCTGTCTTCCTAGATCCTTGAAGGCCTTAGGGTAGGGATATTGGGCATTATCTGCCCACATGTATTTGCCATTCTTCTTAGTGGTAAGTGGCACAGGAATACTGAAAGACCCTTTTGAAGTACTGCTATTCCTTTTCTGTTCAACTAAACCACTCTTCAAAGACTGAAGAAATCTTTAATCATTCCATTCCATGAAAAAAAGAGGACGGTCTTCAGATGGCTTTTCTTAAGATGCAGGATGATAAGCAAAAACTCTCAACCTTCCACACCCTGTCCAATTTACCTTTTTCAACCCTTCTACTTGCTGCAACTCAGTTTTGAGCAGAGAGGCGCTATCTTTCTCTTGTTGCAATTCTTTTTGAAGAGCTTGTCTTTGCTCTTTTTCTGACTTCAGCTCTCTCTCGAGACTGGAGCTGTTTTTTAAAAAAGAAGATGGTTTTAACTGGAAATTGTTATGTCATGGAATACAATTCAAACCTCGGACTAGTGCAAGCCAAATGGAAAGTCACTTGAAGCTTCTATAACCTTCATCTGGGAGAAAACTAATGGCTTTCTGTCATCAAGTGCTAAAAATAAAATAAAATAAAATAAAAAAGGTAAATAAATAAAGAAATCATTATGCTGACCTGGGAACCTAAAGAGAAAAACTGATGAGAACATAGGTAAGAAAGAGGCAAAAAGGCAAGCCTCAGAGTTTTTAGATAGGAAACAAGGTAGTTTTGGAGAAGACAAACAATATTCTGATAAAAGGGAAACTTCTTAGGTTTACTATTTTACTTGCTTCATACACTACTTTTCAATTCCACTTAAATGAGAAGGCACTTTTTTGCTGTGCACTAGGATATGAGCTCTGCTAACAGTGACTTTGAAATTCAGGGAGTAATTGTTGCTACAGTAACAGTAATTGTTACATTGTTACATAACTGGACAGACACCTCCCAGGCCCACAGCTACCCCCCGAGCCCCCGCCCCCAAACGAAATAGAAGCAGTTGGGATTTATTTACCATTGTTTGTCCAGCTGGGAGAGTTGCTGTTGTAGAGTTTCAACTTTGCCACCAAATTCTTGCTTCAGTTTGTTGTTTCTCTCCTCGGCACTCTGCCTGGCCTTTTCAGAGTGTTGTAATCTAGACCAAAACATGAAAAGTTATACATGTCTAACCTAGCATTCAGAAAATATATGAAGTATAACAATAGGCGAATTTTTACTTCATAGAACTAGATATCTCCAATTTCAAAGAATTCCACAGAGACTTCCCAGTAAACATCAGGTGATATCCATTACCTACCTATCTTCCATCTCTTTCATGGCAGACATTACTTGATTGGTTTTTCCTTCATAAGATATGATTGCTTCATTCTTCTGTTGTAAGCAGCTCTCTGCATCCTAGATAGGAAAAAGTTAAATTCAGAGAATTAAATGAGGTAAGATATGTATATTTATCCAGTGTTGTAAATTATAAAGTGTTACATAGATGTCAGCTATAATCACAAATATTAACAGTCTATAAGATGTCAGAGAATCAACCCAAATCAAAAGCTCTGGAATGTCTACTTAAAATATATTCTTAATGTCTTATTTTCCTATCCCTTTAAAAAGTATATCATTAATTGCTGAGTGTCAGAGTCCTGGGCAAATATATGAGCAAATCTTAGCTGTACAGATGGGAAAAGCTGTACAGATGAAGAAGGAGGTTATGTGATTGCCTCAAGGCTGTAATGACCAAAGGTTATTTTGGTCCTTTGCTTTCCCCACTAGAGTGCACTCTACTCATGAGAAATGATAAACTCAATAGGCTTGTTTTAATTGAGAAAAAATCAACGTGACATAATTAAGTGCTTTGGCAGAAAGGAAAGATGGTGAATATAGAGTATGGGAACATGGCCTTTCAACAGTATTTATAAGAAGTAAAGAGGGGAGATTTTGTCAAAGAGTTGGACTCATACACAAATACATTGAAGAGGCTAAAGAAACAGTCACTATGGCAACTCTTGAGGTATTCTTTTATTCGAGTCTCAAGTCACAGAATGGGCAGCTGGATGATAAGTTGGTCAAACAGACTTGAACTAAACAGGTTGAAATCTGACTTAAAGTTCAGAGAGAAGCGAAGAAAGGAACTAGTTATCCCAGAATGCCTCATTTAGTATGCCCATGGTGAGAATCCATGGAGAAGACCCAGATACAACTAAAATTAGAGGAAGGATAAATCTATCAGGTTCTATTAACTACAATCATTTGTGTTAAACATTTCTTTATGATGGTTTCTTTTTCATTTCTGGAGGAGAAATTTCTAAAGCTTTAATAGATACATAAGTGTAAAAAGATAATCACTTAATGGCTAACATATTAACAGAATTTAAAGGAGAGAGTGGGAGAGATCTGGGCCCTGAATGATCACTGAAACAGGTTTATAAATCTTTGTGGTTCAATAAACTAATACTGATTCATTTTACAGTGATTTCTCTTATACTAGAAAGAAAGGAGGAAAGACAAGAGACAAGAAAAGAAGGAAAAAAAAAAGTCCTGGTTCATTAGCATTGTATTACTCTCAATGTCTTTGACAAAGATACTAAGGGAAGTGAAAGAGGAACCATAACGAAACATGATTTTCTATGGTTATTTGTATAATAAAGTAGGAAGTAAAACTTTAAACAAAAAGCAGCGTTTTAGAAAGGATAATTCTGAATTTAACAGGATCAACTACATGAGGCATGTAAGCAAGACAGAATTATCTGAAAGTCAGCACAATTCAGTGGACAATTTGAATGGTTTCCATCTAATCACAGCATATTCTTCTCAGTAAAGGCCTACTCTTGTGTGCCTGCCTGCCACTTCTGTATGGGCGCCACGCCCTCTACCCCCCCAGTCACTTTGGGTGAAGAGAAGGAAAGGCGTGCAGGGAGGCTGTGTGGGTATATTTTACATAAAAGGAAAGCTTAAGATGGATTGAAATGGAAAAATTTGGAAACCAGTGTTTGCTTAATAAAAATCTTATGTGATTGGTGTTGAACAATTAGAATTTGAAGCAGAAGTGAACAGACCAGAGAGAAAACAAAAGAAGTCACTTTAATGTACCTGGCAAAGAGTAAAGAAAAAGGATGTCTGACAAATAGTGAGGTCTGAGTTACTGTGCAGTATTTGGATATATTGACTTCAATTATAAAGCTGATTTCTACCTGAGCTTTATGAAACATCTGCAAGTTAATTGCTTTGACTTCTTCCAGTTGTTGGCGAAGAGCAACTAATGTGTCTTGTTTTTCATGTGTATCCTTTTCTAGCAGTTTCATTGCAATCTCCATTTCTGTTTTCATTCCAATTTGCAGCTCCAGTTCTTTCTCTAGTTCCTTAGGAGGAAGATATTCACAAGGAAATCATTACTTCAAATGTATCATGGGAAATCATGTAGTTTCATTTTTGCATGCTGCCCTTTCTGCTCACTGCCAAGGATATTAGTGCTTAATATTGTGAACATTTATTTGTGCTTCCAAGTCCCCCTTAAAGTCAAAACAATCATTGTGGAATCACAAGGCTGAAGGAGAGTCAGGAAGGTCACATAAGACACCACAGACAAGGTTATAATATACTTTTTTTGCATAATGTATTATATGTCTGTAAGCAAAACTGACTCTGCATCATGCCAACAAAACACGACTGGCTGATGATGTGACTGACAAAACAAACTTTACTTTAAACTTTTGCAACTGTGTCTACATGCCCAGTGCTTCAGCAGCTGAATACTTTCTTGGAATTAAGCACTGAATTATTAAAAACACATCACAGGGATAAGGATGAACTTCTTCTGCACCTGTCCTAGTGTCCCACACTCACCATTCGAACTCTCTTTTCCTCTTTCAGCTGTTTCCATACATCACTATACATTTCATCCAGGCCTTGTCGGGTTTGTTTGTAAGTCTCAAGCTCTACCTTTGTATCCTGTTTTGTTACCTGTATCAAATACAAATATTAGAGCCCTCCAGAGAACAACTCTTTTTGCTCATTTCTTTAAATACAGTTACTAAATGGCATGAATAAATTCTAATTTTAAGGAGCCTGAAATCCTGCCTAAAACCATGATAATTAAATTTCATATTACAAACGGAAAAAAGAACACTCACAGGTTTAATATACTTAGACAACCAATCTAGGTAAATGAATCAAAACAGTCCTGGGATTCTCTGGATAGCACTTTTAAAGGAGTTATCTGGAAGTCAAAACCAATGTAATGTAGGAGTATTTCCTTCTAGAAAAAGCATTTACTAGCTATCTTTCCAGACTCTAGTTAAAAGAGGAGAAAGGAGCCATAAAAAACCATTTTCCTTCACATTTGTTTCCTCTTATAGTGGCTCCCAAAACAATCTGGAAACAAGTTACTCAGATGAACTACTGCCAGTGTAATGGTTGGGAGATGCCCTGGGCTGTCTTCCATAAGTCACAGCAGAATTTCCCCTGGAGCAACTTCAAGGATACAATCCTTATTCAGCTCCAAGAGAAGAGCTTGCTGGATAAAAACGTGCTTATTTTCTGTGGCCAGTTTTCTAGGTCCAATTTCTAACCTCTACACTCTTTTCACTTCTTTCCCGGATTAATTCATTTTGTTCTTTTAACTGTCGCTGTTCTTCTTGAAGTGAATCAATCCGATCTGTAGCTGCTGCAAGCTGGTCAAGAAAACAGAATAATTTTAGTGTAGGCATGAACTACTCATTTAAATCACTGAAATTTGCATATGATTTAAGATACTAAGTTAGACACAAAGTAGACAAATCTTGGCATTCATGTAACAACAGCAGGATCATAGAAATCTAGAGTTGAAAAGGATGTTTTCCTTCAGATGAGGGAAATCAGGCTCCCAGAGGGGAAATGATCTGCCTAAGGTCATTTAGCTAAGTCCAGAAACTCCTTTGACTATGACTGTGACATTTACCCTTTTAATTCTTTTTAAAAACATTCTTAGAGGTCAGGGATTGGATTTTAGGTCTAAAAGGTTATCTTACATCACAAATGAAAGAGAACTTCTTTTGTCCCATCTGTTGCCACTCAGTTCACAGAACTGACGGTTTCTGCTAAAAGGATATTAATCAGTTGGTGTTTCAAAGTAAAAATTTAAGTTTCAAGTGGTTGAACTTGAGTTATCAATGTATATAGAAACTTGAGGATTTAAAATCTCAGGCAAGGTTCAGCTTTGAGAAATTATTCAAAAAGATTAATAAGTTAAAAAAAATAACTCCAAAATCTACCCTTTTATTTACATTTTTAACAGTTGTATATAGAGAAAATGAGGATTACCCAAAGAAAGATAATTTCTTTGATCCGCAAGGAAGGCTTAAAGACCTGCTAGGTATATTAGGTATAAATACACAAGCCAACCCTTCTCATCCCTGCCTCAGAATAAATGTAGAGAAAAGTACAAGAAGAGAGAATCTGACAAATCTTAGGGCATCTCTCCAATCCCCCCCACTGTGATGGTGAGAGTTTCATTTGGGAAGTTCATAAGCCAAATTATGAAAAGAAGTCTCAGTCTCAACATTTAAAACTCCTAGCTGCCAAACAACATGCATTTGATGATTAGAGAAACTAGCTGTGTACTCTTGGCTATAGCCTAAAGACTGGGCTTTATGCAGAAGGTCACTCTGTAACATTAGACAAAGGGCTTTCAGAATTCTCTTCTTACAATGATATAGAACAGATAATAAATAACATCCACAAGTTATTCTGAATGGTACTTTAACCGGCTCATAGCTTGTAAACTCATCAATAGTCACAAGCATTTGAGCTATGTTTGTATTTGGTAGTGTCTGAAAAAGGGAATTTCCTGAATCTTGTGTTGGCCCCACTGGCCAAAGACAGAATGCCAACCGGTATAAAATTTCTTTTCAATTCTTCTAACTGATGAACTAGCACAAACTGAGCAATGATTCCACACTTAATGCATTCTTATCATTAAAAATACAGGAAAGCATTTTTCCCAACCCCTCAGAACAGCAGGATGAAGATGCCTAAGCAGACAGGGACAGCTACCTGAAGAAAGGTTCACAAACAGCTGAGAATGCCATCTCCTGCTAAGAGAGGAGACAAGATGGCTATCATGTCCACAAAGGAGTGTCTGCCTGGCAGCTGGTAGAAAACTCTCGCCTCGTCCTCATCCCTTGATCTTCCTGTCCTCTCATTTTCCACTTCCTATGTAAGAGACAAGAGAAAGACCATGCTATGGAGAGATTGGTCAAGTCTTGTAATAAATGCTTGTTGACTTGACTTAGTCCCATGCTTCCAAGAGGCAGGTATTCTGGAGGGTATAGGCTAGAATATTTGTACCTCTCAACAAGTGTTTTAACCTCTGATACAAGGGGTGGATGTATAATGTATTATCTATAACTCTATGCCAGAAATAGCCCTTCCATTTGGATTAAAGAATAATAAACAAAAAACTGCCCAAACAGTAAAGCCATAGGCTGTCCACTGAAATCCCACTTTAATGTCTTATTGTGGCATGTAGGAACCCTGGGTTCTTAAGTGAAGCTTTAGAAGGCCCTAGTAAGCTAGAAAGGCTCCAAGTGTAGATCAGACCATAGACTTGTCACCTAAGGACCAGTCTGGCTAAGTCTGGAGAGGCTCCTAAACCTCGGTAAACTAGTAGGGGCATTTTCTTTTTATGTGTGTGTGGATCTAGACCTCTGATTTAGTGTACAAGTGATGAGGAAATTCCCTTATCAATGCAGATCAACAACTCTTCCGTAACTTATAGACTTAAGAGAATCTTGAGGAGAGTTTAGATGATTCCCAAGGTCATATGGTTAAAACATGTCAAAGGAGAGACTTGAATACTGATCTTCCTGACTGAGGCTGGCTCTCACCTGCTGCCAAATCAAGGAAACAAGAGCCCTAAGAGTGGAAGTTGCTACGGGTGGGACACAGACTCTGGGGAGGTATGGTTTTCTAGATAGTAATCTTATGGAGGATTTTCACCCACTAGAAACTCAGTACCACAGCAACAACAATAATCATTTATTAAACATTTAACATATATGAAGCTCTGTGCTAAGATGCTGGGAGTGGGGAAGATAGATAAGATATAATCCCCATCTTTAAGGTACTTAATATATGACATTATATGTACCAGAAAGCTATAAAATAAAGTGCTATGTGAGATCTGAAAGGGAAGGTGGTTCCTAATATGGAAGCAAAGGAAAAATCTGAGGTATCTTGGGTGGAGGCATTATTTAAATTGAGCTATAAAAGAACACAAAGGAATTTAGTTGTAAAGAGAAGGAGGGATAGCATTTCAGAAATAAGGACTGGCTCCCACAAAGACAGAAATATGTGAGTAATGTGCATTTTGGGGGGCAGGGAGCCCAGTTAGGCTGGAACAGAGCATGAATGGCGCGAAGGAATAGGATATAAAGTCGAAGAGGTGGTGGTGGGATCACATTGTGGAGGCCCTAGAGAAGGAGAAGTAGCCTGAACTTGACACAGGAGGTAATCTAGAGGCATTGAAGATTTCTGACAAGAAAAGTGACACGCCCAAATCTATCCGTACCAAAAAGTATACTACCAGTAGTACGGGTGGGTGAGAGAAGAGAAAATAAAAAGGGGAAGACCTGTAAGCAAGAGAATACTATAGTCTGAGTGGATGTCAATGACTGGGCAACATGGTGGCAATGTGACTGGAACTGAAGGGAACTGGATGAATGTGCAAACTGTTTTGGAGATGGACCTGGCAAATGACCAGGTATGAGATGTGAAGAAGGGTCAAAGATAAGCACAGTTATATATGATAGGTCAAGTGAATGGTTACATGCCATAGACACAAATAGTGAAGTCAGAAGATGGGTAGGCTTGGAGGAAATGTGAGTTTGGTTTGGGGCAGGTTAACTTTGAGATGCTGGTAGGATTTATGGGTAGAGAGGACCTGCAGGCAGCTGAAGACGTGACTCTGGAGCTCAGAAGAGTTTGCCAGACTAGAAGTATCAATTTGGGTACTATTTGCACAGAGACAGCCCTAAATGAGACTGCCAGGAGAAAGAATGTAGAACAAGAAAACAGACTGTCTTTTGGGGGAGAAACCTTACTCTGAGGGGTAGAGAAGATGAGGAGCCAATAAAAGAGACAAGGTACGGTAAGAGATGTTGGAAGAAAACTAGTAGAGTACAGTATCTTCTAAATCAAAGAAAGAGGGAACACCTTGTAGGATGAATCATAGGATCACATATTTTTTTAGTGCTGGAAGGGGATGGAGTATCAAAAACTATGGAGATGTAAAGAAAGATGAAGACTCCAAAGTGAATTTGGTGACTGGAGTCATTGGTGGCTTTGGGAGAACAGATTTGAGAGTGTGCTCAAATTAAGTTTGCAAAGACTTGAGAAAAGATGATTAGATAGTGAAAGGAAAAGGGATAGCTGGTTTAGAGAACTTTTAAAACAAGTTTAACAGAAAGGAGAGAAATTGGAAAGCAGCTAGTTGGGCTAAAGGATTAAGTGCAGGCTTTCCTAGAAGGGAAGAGATCTGAACATGTTTGTAGGCTAATGGGAAAGACATCCAGGGCTAAGAGAGCATCTCTGCAGAAGGAGGAGATAACTGCTAGAGGAAGATCCCAGAAGATGTGGAAGAGAACTGGGATCAAGCAAATCTTGACAAATCAAAATCATTTCAGGTAACTGTAACTTCAATACTTAAAAAATCTATTGTTACAAACCTCTTCTTGAAGTTTTGAATTGGTCTTTTCTAGACAATCTATCTTGGCCTGGAGATCCCCAACAGTGCAGCTGGAATAAAAAGATTAAAGACTGAACCTGCAGGCACACTAAACGTTCACAGCTCTGTATACTCAGTCAAGGCAATAATTCTCAACCTTGGTTTTAGAACAGCTCAGGATGTTTCCAATGACTTAAAGGAGGGATGGGGAACCTTCAGCTTTAAGGCCACATGTGGCCTCTGTAAAATTTGGATTCAGTCAAAAGGCTGCAAGTGGGCTTAAGGCTCCAGGTTCCCCACCTGTAACCTAGACTGATGGGAAGAGTTTTATGAACTTTCTCTCTCTTCCTCCCCCATCACTCTATTGTTTAAAATTACAAAGTTATTTTCTGGAGGAGGTAAAAGCTGGTGTATGGATTTGAAATCTGACAATGATAAGGAATAGCAAAAAAAACCCAAACAAAACATTTTTGCCTTTTCAGACAAGTTTCAACAATAAAAGTAAATTTATCTGTAAGATACACATGAGTTTCACTTACTTGCTATAAATGTCCAAAGTGTGCTTGACATAATATTATTTGTTACAAATGGTATGTTATAAAGCTCATCAAAACTGATTTAAATGACACAGAACAGAGGCCAGCTATGTCCACCCCATGAAGGTATATCTTTAAGATAGGGGCTGCCATTCCGATCAGTTTCTGGACTGCTGTCATCTGAATGGCAGCCTGACCTGAAGACATCTCCATGTCTACCATGTGGGGGTCTGTGTTTGCTGACTGTTGTCTATAATTCAGAAGAACTGCATAATTGAGAAACAAATGAAAGACTCAGTGCCTAACCCTGAGCTGAAGTTACTCAGCGTAATACTGAAGAACCTATTATTCTGCCAGTCTCTCTTTTGAAACTTTTATTTTATGATCTGTAGAATACTAGCCAAAAAGACCGTTTGTAAAGGGTACTACAATCTATTTTCCAAGAGGCAGTTTAACAATTCAGTTCCATACAAGTCAACTGCTTCTGGAGACTGAAAATATATGAAAGCTAGAAAGAGACTTCTTCAAAAAAGCATGAGATTGTGATAACATTTCTAATGAATTTTTTTGGAAACAAACATCTCGTGAAAGGATAATTAACAATTACAATTGTAAATTTAGAACAATTTTTCATTAAACAAATTAAAGCAAACTAGAAATTTAAAACAATACGTTCTGTGATAGTAAAAGCTTATATTTACACAATGCTTTAAGTTTCACAAAGCACTTTCCTCCTAAAAACTCTGTAAAGTAGATAATAGTACAGATATTGTTATCCTCATTTTATAGTTGAGGGAAAAGATTCAGAGAAGACAAGTAATTTGCTTAACAGGCAATGAAATTAAAAAATGACTGAGTCCTACCTTAAGTGTCTGTTAAGTTCTTCCACATAATTCTTTTGATCAAGGACATCAGTAATTCTTTCATGTCTGTTTTTAAAGAAAAGGGATTCCTTAATTTATTGGAATTGGAATTTATTCATTTTCATTCACTCTCTATTCACCCCAAAGATGACTATCTCGCATAAAAGGCAGTATCTCCAGTTTTAGAAAACCACTAAGTCACAATACTTAGAAAGAAAGGTTGGAGAACAAATGTCCATCCTCCAAACTAATGAATGGTACAGCCAGTGGTGGAAAAAGAAAGCTGGAGAAGGGAAGAGGCAGGGTTTACAATGAATTATTGGTGAAGTCCTACACTAGAACTATTAGTAATGAAACTTGCATTATTAAAGAGTCTCAGAAAATGAGAGGAAAATTAATATCATATAACAGGGTTACAAATGATGTAACTTTTATAGCCAGTGTTAAAAAATATTTTCCCTATCCTTTATTAAGGGTAAATAAAGGAAAATGAAAGCAGAAAAACCCTACAGGAATAGTAACAAACTGCATAATAAAAGATGACAGAGTAAGAAACAATGTTTATGCCTCCCTGAACCAGTTCCATATTTCTACCGAAAAATAGTGACAGTGGTTAACCAGCTATTGAGGTATTCAAAGCCTGTATGATTTGATTTGTAAGCTCATCTCCCTCTGTTTGGTGAGGTTTGGGAGTTGTCGTACTACTTGGTCTATAGCTCAGAGTCAAAGTCTTTAACTTGGCCCTCAATTTGGCAGTGTTGGAAGAATCAAGGAGAGGGCTCATCTTCTCATTTGGAATATATATTTTTTAAAGCCCAGAAACAGTTATAGAGCTAGCACTTGCAATTATGAACAAAAGCAAATAAACAAAACCCACTGGATTTCAATATGTTACCTGTATGTTTAGTGAAAACGCATTTATTTCAAAATACGGAACAACTTCAGTGAGGATCAACATTGCCTCAAAAATAACACCAGACATTTTGATAGGGCTTTCACTGATTATGAAGGACTTTCACATTCATTATTTCATTTGTTCCTCACAAGAAGTCTGTGAGGTAGACAGGGCAGGGAATAGAGAAGAGGTCCTCAAGAATCTAAGATGTTAAGTGATTTCCTGAAGGCCATCTGGTTAGTAAATGTTCACGTGAGAATCAGAACTCTGGTCATCTCAAGCCTTCTCTGGTGCCCTTTCATAATTAAGAGTTCATCAGAGCTTAGACAATCTAGTTCTGCCTCTTCATTATACAGATGTGGAAACTGAGGCTCTGAGGTGGGGGGGGCAGTGACATGCTAAAGGCACCAAGTGGCCAATGAAGCAGTCTAAGCCAGGTCTTCTAACTTCTGTCCATCCTGCTTTCTACTGCACCAAGGTGTTTTGTGCTCTACCACAATATCTGCTAGAATTCTGTTATAAAGAATAATTGACTGTGTACATACTCTCTATCACCATTAATATCCTGTACATCCTTAAGATACAAGGAAAAATCGATCACTCCAACCTGTTTAAAAAAAGACACATGCACAAAAGTTAAGACAACTCTTCCTATCAAGAAAAGTCTAAGATGGCATTTCTTATTTTCTATACCATTCATTGTCTTCATAATTCTGGTCAAACATTTAAATTCCTGTCCCTGTAAAATAATTATTTTCCCTAGGGTACATGAATTTTGCTAACAATACGGCTCAAGAAATCAAAATATGCCCTGTTGTAGATGACGACCTCTTTTAAAACAAATGATCTGCACGACTGCTCTGGAAAGTGATCACAGGTAATAGAGCTGAAAGGGTCCTTAGAGGTCATTTAGTCCATCCCCTCAGGGAGGCTAAATGACAACCAAATACCCATACCTAGAGTAAGCACCAGAGGTGCTAGTTAAACTTAGGTCCTCTAACTCTGGAGATCTTATGGCTTGTCTGTGTTGTTTTTTTTTAATGTATTATACTCAATATATCTTGACTCACAAATATTCTGAGAACAAAGCTCCACTTGAATCAAGTTAGCCTGGGTATTAAAGAAGTGGGGAAAAATTCTGACTTTCTCCATACTTGTCAGTAGCTTATAGTAAAGTGGTAATGGTGCTATGTCTGGCAGAGAACTTTTCATGAGTCACCCAAGGCCATACCTTGGGAACTCTCAGGAAGTTCCCTGTCTTTTGAGAGTCTTTTGGGAATGAGGAAAAGGGCTGCTGAGCCCTAGCTGCAGAAGGCTTTCATGGCAATGGGTGGTAGACTATTGTGAGAGAAGAGGATGCTCTGCACAGCCCTCGAACAGAAAGGAGTGAAGGACGACATCTGTCTGTACACTGCTCAGAAGTGAGTTCATACATATACCCTGAGAACCCATATCACTAGAAGGAATCCTTTTCCACTAAAAGAAAAATATAGTAATATAATCTCCATTAAATGGCTTTATGCTCCAATTTAGACATAATTTTTTTGAAGTTGAGTCAATTTTCATTACAGAATCATAGGATCTATGCACTAGAAAGGGCTTCCAAGGTCATCTAGTATAATCAGTACTAGAGTCCCTTCTACAAAACCCTAGGCACTGGCCATTCAACTTTTACTAAGGAGAAACTCATGACTCTCCATACCTGTCTTATTTTGGGGGGGAGGGGTGAAGGGGATGCAAAGAAGAGAAAGAAATTATTCTGAATTTAAACACCAAAAAACAGCCTTTCTATTATGTACAGAGCAGAACACACAAAAAAGGATTCTATGTGAAACTATGAATCTCCACTTCATATTGACTGTATTCTCCAAATCTATATACGCAGGTAGCCCATTCTATTTCTGGGTAGCTTTAATTCTTAGGAAGTTTTTCATTTCATCAAGCTAAGTTTCCCTCTCTGCAATTTGTCCCTACTATTCCTGTTCAGCTCTCTAGGGCTGGCTGTGCAGTTAGAAGTCTAATCTATAATTCCTCTTGTACATGACAACCCTTCAAATACTTAAAAGAATACCCTCTCATCCCCTCTAAATAGGTCAAGCATTTCCATTTTCTTTACTGATCTTCAAATGGCATGTTCTCTAGTCTTTCTCATATCACACGTGCTGTCTTTTGGAAAGACTCCAGTTGTGGTTAATGTCTTTCCTGAAGTCCAGTGTCCAGAAAAGAACACAGTACTCCAGCTCCAGCTGGGTCAGAGCAGAAAAGGAACTACTACCTTTTTCCTTCTCCATGCTTTTCTTTTCTTAATGTAGCTTAGGAAAGCGTTTTCTGGCCTTTAAATAAGAAATAATTAATACACTGATAAATGTTACAGAGTATATGGAAACACTTAAAACACTGGGCCTATAACTTAAATTTCCAAACTGTCATTTGTTCCAAGCGTATCCCATCCATATGCATGTCTTCACAACTAGTAAGCAACACTGGTTTGACTCAAACACTTCATCTATAGCAAGAATTCTATTTCACCTGAGAGTCCAAATCTTCTCCTTTTAAGCAGAGGTTAGCATCAAGAACATTAAGGCCCACCAGCAGACCTACAATTACTGTTCCTTCTTCTTCCATCATCAATGCCTCAGGTTCGTAGAATTCACTAAGAGAGATTAGTAACCACCAAAGTTATGATTAGTTTAATGGCAATAACAGGCAAACTGTATTTAACAATAACGCTGCTATTTAGGTATGTAAGCCGAACTTGGCATGCTGGTCTAATATAAGTTAGAAAGTTTCCCCCAATTATATTTGTGAATACTTAAACTTGGTTTTCAAAGTGGCCCGATTAAAGGCACAATGAATACTTCTTGGTTTATAAAAGAGACTAGAAACATTAGCTTATCTAGTGATAGGAACTAAACAATTTAGACATGCTTATGAAAACTATTATGACCTTTCAGCGAATGATAACCTCCAGAAGTGGGTTCTCCCCTCATCCCCTCACCTCTGTAGCAACTGGACAAATATTGGTGAAAATTCTTCCATTGGCCACAGGTGATCAGAAGAAGCAAAAGCCAGATATTCTGGTGCTATTTACATAAGTACAAATGTCAAAGGTGTATCGGGCCTATGTAAAATTATCAGACACCATAAATATGGATTTTATGCCAAAATCGTCTGACATTTATGTGCTGACATTTCTTCTGTTGACTGGTCAAGGTAGTGATATCTTCTTATAAGGAAAGTTTTTTCTATCTCAATAAAAATGACCATAAAACCTATATTACCCTCTCTGCTTCAATCATGATTTCTCCCAATTATTCATTGCAGTAAGGACCAATCATTTTCAATTCTATAATTTAACAAGATATCAAACAGCCATTATTAATACTCACAGCAAATTTTCAGAATGTTGCCTGTGCTACATAAGTGAAAGATTTAATACTGAACTATGGCTATACAGTAAATGCTATTCCTTAGGTAATAGTAACAGCTCACATTTCTATAGCATTTTAAGGGATATCAAAACCTTTTCTTCATAATAGCCCTTTAAGGCTGGTAGTGCAAAATATTATTTCCATTTTAAAGACAGGGACACTGAAGCTCAAAGAATTTAGATGGCTTCCCCAGCGTGACACAGTTGGTTAGGCGTGAAAGCCAAGACCAGACCCCGAACTTTTAAATCACAAAGTTATTTCCCCAACACTGTTCTGACTCTAAGATTATACTACAAATATTGCTACTGATATTATGGCCATAGAGGATTTCTAAGCTTAATAATGCTAATCTGACTAGGAACCATAAATCATAGACTCTTGCCTAACATAAAAATCATTTAAAGGGACATTTTTAATCAAACATTAGACAGCTATGAGAAATTTAAAAAACCATAAGATACCTTAAAAGATGCTTATTATCTATAAGCACTTTCAGATAATCTGCCAATTTCTTTTGCATGAGTGCAAGATAAAGCCAAGCCCTTCCTCTTCCTATTGCTGTCCTAAAATCAAAACAGATGGATCAAAACAACAGCAAAAAACCCCCCCAAAACATAAAAAAACCAAAAGACCCCAAAGTAAATTTTATTCATGTTTAAGAAATATAATTAGATAAAAACATTCCACTACATACAGAATTTTCTCCAGGACCCTGAAAGAATTATATCAGATTTAAATATAAGGATATAAACATTCTAATAAAATTAAAAATAAGTAGATACCTTGAATTTAATCATGGGACAACAGTTCTATGACTTAAATAGGTTGTAAATAGCTACTTAAAAATAGAAATCATAAAACAACAGGGAGAAAAATATCAAAACTAAAACCGTTCTAAAGTAGATTTAAATAAGTTTATCCTAAGCGGTTATCTTTTTACAAAACTGGGATTAATATTCAACCCAATTTAGTTAACAAGAACACTGGCAACTATAGCAGTAAACACAAAACCTAGAAGGAGGAGAAAAGCTCAGTCCAGTTTTAAGATATATGCAGACCAGCCATAAAATCTGCCTGGAAAATTCCAGTCTGACTGAAACTGTCTGACAGTAAAATACATTGGCTAAAATGCCACAAGTGTATTAGCACAGGACTATGTATACAGTACACAGCCTCTAGAATTTCTGTCAAAATTTCAGGCCAATATTTGAAAGCAATAAAATTATTATACAGCCTTAAAGGAAAAAAAACTCCAAAACAAAACAAAAACCCCCTCCCCAATACTTCTGTTTCTTAAGAAAACATGTATAACAAGGTGATTGATAAAATTTTCTTTAAAATGACTGGAATTTAGCCAACTTGATTTCTCAGGGACCCTGTATTTATAAGATTATGCCAAACATCAATGACTTGTTTCCCATTTGATTGTGGAAATACACAAGGATAACATATCTGAGTTCCATTAGAAAGAACAATTAGCATTAGCATGTAAACCCAAACTTGATCAGGACATATACATATACACACACTTTATATTTTAGAGTCTAAAATTAGGCCCTCATTCTTGGATTATAGTTCAGGAACTGAATGGTCAGAATACATCTAACCCACTCATTTTCAGGAGTAACCTGAAGCCCAGGGTGGTAAGCATCAGAGAAAGGAAGTGAACCCAGGCTTTCTGACCTGAGAGCTGGTGCTGTCCACTGTGTCACATTTCAGCCTACCCTCAGCAACCCACTAATTTATAAAATGAAACCAATACATCTGAAAGATCTTTTCCTAAGATTTCAGAGGATGGTGAAATAAGGTGACAGTGCAGTGTGAACATCTACGCTGATAAGAAACAGAAGCGCCATTGGAGATTGTCTTGGCTAATCTACTCATCTGACACAATGCACAAACAGAAACCCACAGGGTTCCCAGATTTGTCTCACCTTTCTGGGGTGCAGCCTAAATACAGTGGCTGTCCTATTAACTGTGTTATGTTTAGCTGAATATTGTTTATGTGCATTAGGAAGAACTTGCAGAAACAGTGAACATTTTTTATAGGACTGAAAATTTTTTTTGAACCAAAAATTTGTACTTCTCACTCACTTTAATTCTGGCAAATTTTTAACACTAGTAGCTATATCTGATGCTTCCGGACAAAGTTTCTCCACCAGCTCCAGGGGACCAAAGAAAGATTTATTTTGGCCAATAAAACTCTTCTTAACTATAAGGGAAAACACAACATTTTGTTAATAGGGTAAAACTTCCTTAACCCACAAAACCACAACCCACAATAGTACTTTATCATTATTATTTCATAAATCCTTGATTATCCTGAGCTCTGAGAAATCTTAAGAGATCACCTAGTCACCTGGTGTGGTAGTGCACTTTTCTGATTCATAGAGGTTGAAGCTGATGGATCAAGTGACCTGGGAATTCCAAGCTGAAGTAGGCTAAGGCAATCCATCAGGTATCCACTAAGGCCAGCACCAAGATAGTGAGACTCCCTGGATAGGGACAATGCATCAAGATTCCTGAGGAGTGAACTAGCTCAGGTTGGAAATGGAGTAGATCAAAGCAATAGACCTGTGAATGGCTACTGCATCTCCAACCTGGCTGATGTGGGGAGTCTCAATCCCAAAGAGAAAAAGAAAAAGAAAAAAATCACCCAGTCCAGCCTCCTTATTTTGCAAATGAGAAAACTGAGGTCCTTCCTTTGGAGGACAGTAGGCCAGGACTAGAAGCCAGGTCTTCCTGCCACCTACTTTAGTGATCTTTCCATTATACCACACTACGTTCTGTAGTTGACATAATTTTTGGGTTGGTGTGTACATGTAAGGGGCAATACCTTGTAAGAAGAAAAATAAAACCCACAAAACAACTAGAGCAGCTAAGGGATTTCTAGGCTAATTACTCAAACAAATATCTACTGAATGTATATTTGAAAAGATAGGTACTTACAGTTAAACTATTTTAGAAGAAAACCCTTCCTTTTAATCCTTGCTATCAACAGAATACACCTCTTCAAAGCATTCTAAAAACTAAATCCCAAATTCTTATATTCTACAATACATGGATGCTCACCTTTCAGGCCATGTTTGAGACAGTGCTCCATCACCACAAAGAACTGTTGTAAAGGGGCGTAGTCTGCATCCAAGCTTCTACCTAGGCTCAGGGCTGACTGGATCAAGACTTTAATACTCAGCTTCATCATATTCATCAGGTTGGAGCGTTCTTCCATCATTTGGCTTTTAGTAGCTGTTGATGAAAAGAATCAATTACTTGCTTAATTTAATTAGTAAAAAATGAGCTCACCTGGCGGTATGCAAAACCTAGTTCCATGGACTGCTGGAGTTTGCATTATGCACTCTGGGATTCTAACATATTTACCACGCACATTAAATACGGGATCGAGCCTAATAGACAACATATGTTCTGAAAAAACTGATAGCAAGCCGGTCTGATTTTGCTTTTTCGGTCTTATCTCCCATGGAACCTTCTCATCTCCCCCTATTTCCATCCCACATCTACCCAAAGTTTCTCAGTTTATAAATTTGCCAAAGAATTCATCCCCTAAAAACCAAAGATCATAATAAAAGACTTCTTGTATTCAGCTCCCCCCCCCTTATGGAAAGAAACAATGTAACAAACGATACTAGTAACAGTAACAAAATCAGAACCGCACTCACAAAGTGCTTTTTCTTTAAACATTTTGACAAGAATTTTCCTCGCCATGCCTCTAGGGAACTAACCCCATCCTAGGATTTTAAGCGCTGCCAAAAGGCCCTGGAGGTCAGGAGTTCAACCCCTTCATTTTACAAAGAAGTACACTGAGGCCCGGAGAGGGGGCGGGGGATGACATGCCCAAGGCCCCGCTCAGGCGCCGGCTTCTATCCAGGCAGAGCCCGTTGGCCTGCATACTCGCAGCCCCTAGGGTCGGCCTCTCTCCGGGTCCGGCCGCCTCCTTCTAAGCTCCCCCACTAAGAGGCCCGGCTGGCCTCCGGCCCGAGTCCACCCCACTCCCTGAGCTTCCCACCCGCCAGGCACGCTGTGGAACACCAAGGGACAAGACCCGGGCCATGGCCCCACCACAGACCCCGAAAGCCGAGAAAAGACGAACGGCTGTTACTCCGGGGGCTTCTCCCGAGCGGTCAGAGCATGTTGCCTAGGAGACAGCCTCACGCTCGCCAGGGCCTTCTCGGGATTGGACGTCCGGCCCAGCAGCCTTACTATCTTGACCAATGAAAACACAAAGATTTGCGCACGACGCAATGCTCTCCCCAATCCAAGGGCGGGGGAGGGACATCATCCCACCTCCAATTCCTGGGGCGAGACGGACTGGGGCTGCAGAAGGGAGAATCACGCCCTTCTCGCTGCGGGAAATCCCCGCGAGTCTCGCGAGACAAAGGCGGGGAGGCGCCATTTTACGTTCTCCTCCGGCTTCAGTCCTGACATGGTGCCTTCCCGCACTGGGTGGGCCCAGGCTCTTCAGGAAGAGGCGGGGCGGCCATGGCGTTCTGGGGGTCACGGGACCGAGGAAATTATTCCTGTCCCTCGATCAGGCCGCCAGTGTCGCGGCGCCGGCTGAGCTCCTTTAAAGCCTGCCCTGAGTTTGACCGAAACGGAGCCCGGATTTGGAGACTTAGTCAAGGCCTAGCAACCAGGGGCCGGCCTGCCGGGTGCCTCCCGGGCCTAGGGCGGGGGTCTTGAGCTCAGCGCCAAGCCCCTTCCCCATCCCGGGAGGGGCGGGGCCTCTGCCGACAGCCTCGCGTTAGCTACGAACTCTCCTCCCCCCAGCCTCCAGGCCGGGGACGCAGCAGGCGCTTAATGAATGTTCACTGAAGTAGAAATTTCCCTCAGCCCTCTGCTGGAAGATGGGGAGGCGTTGCAGCGTAGCCCTGACTCCTAAGACAGAAGACCTGGGTTCAGAGAAGATCCTTTCCAGCTTGACTCTGGTCTAGCAGTTATCCACCCTCCCGGAGCCTTGGTTTCCTCATTTGATACATGAAAGGGGTTCGGCTGCGGGGCCTCCTGGGTCCTGCCCAGTTCTGGGTCTGAGGCCCCTCTTTCAGCCAGCTACAAGCTTGCCCTTCCTCAGCAGCACCCTGCTCCTCAAATTCTCCTCTAGTCGTCCATTTAGCACAGGCAGAAATAAGCGTCTGCTGAATACTTAACCATGGCCCAGGCACTCACTAACTGAAGGGCCACATCGGGTCCGGTTACTTGTAGAAGTCAAGCTCCTCTCTTCTCATTAACAGAAGAGCTACATGCATTTGTTTCCTTTAAACTACGGGATCATCTTGATCTGGCAAGAGATTGTTTTAATAGGGAAGGAACATATAGCCCCCACACCCAAAGACTGGATGAACATCTCAACTGAATAATTGTAAACTCCAGGGAGTCCCTTTACCTTCAGTCTGAGTTTCCTCATCCTTTAAATGAGAGGCATGATTAGATGTTCCTTAAGGTCTCTTCTACTTCTATCACTTTAAGATTAAAGATTGCCTATTGTAATTCCTTCAATTTCTTTTTCTCTTATTCTTACAGCTAACATTTCTAGTACCACATTGAATAACAGTGGTGATAAAGGACATCCTTGTGTCACCCCTGATCTTACTGCAAATGCATCTAGCTTATCCCCATTGCATTTAATGCTTGCTGATGGTTTGAGGTAGATACGGCTTATTATTTTATGGAAAGTTCCATTTATTCCTTTGCTCTCCAGTGTTTTCAATAGGAATGGGTGTTGTATTTTGTCAAAAGCTTTTTCTGCATCTATTGAGATAATCATGTGGTTTGTTAGTTTTGTTGTTGAGATGATCAATAATGCTAATAGTTTTCCTAATACTGAACCAGCCCTATTTTAAGATTCTTCTAGCATGATGAACAGACTAGGTTTTTGTGACATTGATTTCTGAAGCTTCTTCTACTTTAGTCTGGTATTAAAGGACTGTGGGAGGCAGTGATACAACTGAAGATTGGACTGTGGCTTTACGGCTGATCAGCATCTTTTATGGGGGAGGTGGAATATATTGTGTGGGGTATGGTAAGTAGGACAATTTGGCAGGAATGTAGAATTGCAAGAGGGCCATACAGACTAGACAGACCTGTGATTTCAATTACAGTGAACTCCCAAGTAAGGAAACTCTATTAATGTGAGTTGGCTCCTTCTCAGCTACTTTTAGTCTTGAGAGTTGCTAAGAGATTCTGTGCCTTGCCCAGGGTCACTGAGCCAGTATGTGTCAGAGGCAGGACTTGAACCCAGGTCTTTTGGGCTTTAAGGCTGTCTCTCCACTATGCAAAATTCTCTCATTATAAGGAGTAATGTGAAATTCCAAAAAGAAAGGGTTAGAGCCAAATTGTGAAAGGCTTTAAATGCAAGACCGGAAGCATCTGTATTAAATTTATTCTGGAGGCAATAGGGTACTACTGAAGCTTCCAGAGCAGGGGAGTAACATGGTCAGACCATTATTTTATGAAATATTTTGGAAACTGTGCAGAAGATAGAATAGAGGCAGGAAGACTAATTAGGAGGCTAAATGCAACAGTACAGATAAGAAGTGATGAAGGCCTGAATTAGAGTGCTGGGTATATGAAAGGAAGTAGGACTTACGTGAGGGAATACTTCAGAAGGGATTTAGCATCTGACTCGATGATGGAGTGGGAATAGGGACACAGAAGAGTTGAAGACAACTTGGTAAATGTGGTGACAATGATAAAAAGGAGAGTTTGGAGGAGGGCTGGGTTTTGACCCTTTAATCACTAATTTTCAGTTTCTTCCTATCCACTTGCTCATCCTTGTTAACAAACATCCATAGGTCTATTCCCATCCTTTATAAATCCTCACTTGACTACTATCCCTTCAAGATACTGTACTATACCTTGGTCTTTCATAGCCAAGCTCTAATAGAAAGCCATTGAAACTCACTGCCTCCACTTCTTTCCCTCCCCACAACTTCTAAAAACTCTTTGTAATCTGGCTTCTGACCTCACCATTCAACTGAAGTGGCTCTTCCAAGGTTACCAGTGGTCTCTCAGTTGCTACATCGGACAGCTTTATCTGTGGTCTCATCATTCTTGACCTATTTGCAGTCTCTGAGAGTGTTTATCAGCCCCCACACCCAACTCTCCTAGTAACTAAGTACACATAGCTAAGCAAATCATTGGCCAGATGTGACAGTGTATGCCTCATTACACACATTTAATCCACTTCTTCTGAGAAGAAACATATGACACAGTCAGATGTCAAAACTGGTAACTGCATTGAGAGTTTTGGAGTTAAAGTGTTCCTTTTACATGATTGTGGTCAATGAGCAAATTATTCTGTTCTGATTACTTTGATCTGTATCAAGTTTCTTTGAATCCTTTGTGTTTATCAATTCTTTCAGCATACTTTCTGGGCTTCTATGGCACAACTCTGTTCAGATCTTTCTGTGCCAGTTTTGCAACTTCAGATGTCTGCTGGGCATCAACAAGTAGTCCCAGAGATATCTAAATTCAAAACTGAACTTTCCCTTTAAAACTACCCTTACTTTTATATGAACGTTGAGGGTGCAACTAGCCTTTGAGTCACTCAAGTTCACAACTTTTGCATTGTTCTCAACTCTTCCTTCTCCCCCACCCCCCACATCCAATAAGCTGCTGAATCTTATAGATTCTAGTTCCACAATACCTGTCACATGTGTATCTTTCCATTCACATGACTTCCACTCTGGTTCAGATACTCATCATCTCTTGTCTGGACTATAGCAAGTTTCCTAAAAAAGCTCCCATTCCAATCCATTTTCCACAATCCAGCAACAATTATCTTCCTAAAGCACAAGTCTGATCAATTTCCTTGCTCAAAAACTGTCAGTGGCTCTGTTGCCTCTCAGATAAAATACAAGTGTGTCAGTCTGACATTTAAAGCTCTTCACGATCTGACTCCAGTTTACCCTTCCAATTTATTTATATTCTTCGTCTTCTTCTTCATGTAGTTTACATTACAGGTAATCTTCCTTACTTCCCTGAACTTGGTCTTCCATCTCCTGCCTTTGCACAGGCTGCCTTATGCCTAGAATTCCAGCACTCCTACTTTGATTCTCTTTTTAGGAATCCCTACCTTCTTCAAGGATTAGTTCAGATGCCACGTCCTATTAGAAACCTTTTGTGATCACTTTAGTTGTTAACTACTCTCTCCTCAAATATCATGTATATATTTAACTGTTTACATACTGCATCCCTTCAGTAGAATGTCAGTTATTTTTTGTTTTGTCTTTGTATCTAGTGCCTAGTACAGTGTGTTGCATATAATAGGCTCTTAATAAATGCCTCTTGGACTGGATTCAGTATAAATTAGCCTTGTGAAAGTCAGAATCTTAGTTCTTGCTGTGTCATCTTTGTTACTTGAATATTCCTTGTTTCCCCAAATGTAAAACAGGAATGATGCCACTTATCCTATCTCAAATCCAGGAAGAAAATGAGCTTTGAATCTTCAAAAGGAAAATTTGTTTAAGAAGTTTGCTAAAGGTTCTCATGTTAAAAAAAATATTGTAAAGGAAGAAAGAAAACGATACAGAGTAAAAATAGAAACAAAATATAGATGGGAAAATGTGGACTATTTGGATTTATTTCATAGGAAAAAATATTAAATGGGAACTACTGATGATTCACTTCATGAGTATGTTTGTATGTGAACTTAAGACAAAATGATAGGACATTTTATGTAGATTTGGGGCTAGAATTATCTTTTTTTGATATTCAGAGCACTAACAATTCCCAAGGGCAATGTCTTCAACTATACAGATGAGTAATTTCTCTTTAGGGAAAAGTGCTTTGAGGAAGAAATTGAACCAGTAAAAATGGAAATTGTGGCCCACATTTCTGGATGAATGCTGATGAATGTTTTGCTAAAGCTAAGATTCACAAATCTTATGGAGCAGAAATGGATTACCAAGTAGGATTAACATCAACAAATTATTACACAGATATTGTCCAGTAATTAAGTATTATATTCTTAGGGGAAATTGTCATTATGGTAGATTTTTAAAATATAAAATTGGTACTTAACAAAGTTGGTAAGTAATACTATGGAATAAGTGGAATGCTATAGAATAAGAGACCAAGCAAGGGAGTTAACAACACTCTTGGATATTAAAATCTAAGTAGTTGAGGCCTTGCCTTTAAAATGTATTGTGTAAGATATAATACAATGTGTATAAAGAAAATCTACTTCATAAGACTTGAGAGGAATCTGGCTATTTTTACACAGTTGCTAAGAAATGACTGTTAAAGAAGTGAGGTGGAAAATCACCACATATATGGAAGGTGAAAGAATTTTGCTACTGTTTCTTTGCTACTGAAAGACCTTTGAGAAGTTTGTCCTCCTTCAAACCTTTAATATTGTCCAAGTGTGTCTGAGCAATGATGAAATATGATGAAACACTATGATGAAATGCTAAGTTCTTAGGGGAAAGTTTCAATCTCAATCTAAAGCTATTACTAGCCAAGAAGAAAGCTATTACAAAACCATAAAAGATGAAATAGTTCAGTAATTGCACTTGTTTTATACAGATAAACTGTGGTAATAATGTGGCTCCGCGGTCACTCAGATACTGGTGAATTGAACATTTTTTTCCCCAAACACAGGAGTTAGGTAGTTTACCTTTGTATTAGATATTTCAGCAGTGTCATAAATGCCAAAATGAACTGACTGGTTACATCCTGATCTGAACAATCTGGACAAATGATATTTGAAATAAATGTCAACCATACTTTAAGAGGCAGATTGGCATTTTAGATTAGTGTTTCTGAAATTAAGGCTTAAGGGGTTGCTGGGAAATATAGTACAGATCATTTCTATAGAATCAAAGATTTAGAGCTGGGAAGGTTATTTAGTCCAATCTTCTCATTTTATAAATAAAGATACTGAAGCCAAGAAAGGTTAAATAATCTGTACACTTCACAGGTAAGTTTCAGGTCTTCTGGCTCCAAATCTTTCCACTGTACCACAAGGTCTGGTGATTCATCCTCTTATTTTTTCCAGCACAAACAGCTGGACAAACAATGCTCCAGTCTCGAGAGAGAGCTGAAGTCAGAAAAAAAGGAAAGACAAGCTCTTCAGAAAGAGTTGCAACAAGAGAAAGATAGTGCCTTTCTGCTCAAAACTGAGTTGCAGCAGGTGGAAGGGTTGAAAAAGGTAAATTGGACAGGGTGTGGAAGGTTGAGAGTTATTGCTTATCATTCGGCATCTTAAGAAAAGCCATCTGAAGACCGTCCTCTTTTTTTCATGGAATGGAATGATTAAAGATTTCTTCAGTCTTTGAAGAGTGGTTTAGTTGAACAGAAAAGGAATAGCAGTACTTCAAAAGGGTCTTTCAGTATTCCTGTGCCACTTACCACTAAGAAGAATGGCAAATACATGTGGGCAGATAATGCCCAATATCCCTACCCTAAGGCCTTCAAGGATCTAGGAAGACAGAAGTCCCACCAGGTCCATTATATTTGCAAGAACCCAGGAGAGCTCACTTATCCTTGAGTGCTTCTAAACCACCCCTGAGAACTGCTCAGGGGAGTTCTGTAGCCATCCCAGAGGGCTGTCAGATCCTACAAGTTCTATCAAACCAAATCCCTGAATTTCATTCTGGAATAGGCTCAGACCTCTAGTGGGAACCCCATAGTAGCCCTGGCTTCTTCAGGGATCAGAGGGGATGGCCTCCAAATTTAGAGATTCATAGCTGCCTTGGAACTAGTTTATGCAAGGGATAAGCCAAGCTTGTCCTAATTTCTGAAGGATATTTCAGAAATAAAGGAGAAGTGGAACTAAGGCCATATTCTCTTAAGGTACTATATTTCCCTGGATAAATTCCTCTCTGGGATCTACCCTACATGATTCCTTACCAAAGTGACTGCAAGGAGGAACCCTTTCTTTCTCTTAGTAGGATTAGAGATTCATTAGAAACCTTAGCTTTCTTATTTAATTAACAGTGTAAGGGCCTCCTAATTTTTATGTTTGGCTAAGTGCATAGTCAGTCTATCCCAGAGAGAAAACTACAAGCATCCAGCCCAGTAGTGTGCCCTAATCCTTAAGGAGACAATGTTACCACTATCTACAAGTCCATTTCCTTCCCCAATATTAAGATAAAGCCCTTGTGCAAATCCTTTTCATATTTCTAAATTCTGAAAATTCACCATCCCCTCAGGTGATTGATTATATTTTAATTTTCACTGTGATTTATTTTTCTATACCCACAGTAACTTATAATGAATTTATATTATATTATAATGAATTAGATATTATTTGGAGTATTTATCTCAGGTTTCCCATCCCTGAATATCATAGCTCCTGGTGGCAGGGGCAGCTAGGTGATGCCATGGATAGAGCACCAGTGCAGGAGTCAGGAGGACCTGAATTTAAATCTCATCTCAGACACTTGACACTGACTAGCTGTGTAACCGTGGGCAAGTCACTTAACCCCAATTGCCTCATCCTGGGTTATCTCCAGTCATCTTGATGAATATCTGGTCACTGGATCCAGATGGCTCACAAGGAGAAAGTGAGACTGGTGACCTGCACAGCCCTCCCTCACTCAAAAACAAAGTCAAGCGCAAGTCATGTCATCATTTCTCTGATGGCATGGTCTTCTTCGGCAATGAAGGATGAATACACACAGCTCCAGGACTAGTACTCTCTGCTCCTTATTTCTAACCTCACAATAGCCAAAGAGGCCATTAAGGTCTTAGCTCCTTTGGGGCATTCATAATTACTAGGTGAAAAGCTTAAGCACTGCTCTACTACTTATTTCTTCAAAATGCAAAATCATCTATCTATAAAAAGTGTACATTTACAAATGACACTTGATAGAAGATAAGGTAGTGAACTTAGTGGCAAGAACATTGACCTGGGACTTAAGAACTTCAGTTCAAGTCCAACTCTCCCACTAACTTGGTGTGTGACCCTGGTCAAGTTACTTTCCCTAACAGAATGTAAACTCCTTGAGGGCATGGATTGTGTTTTCATCTTATATCCCCAGCACTGAGCACCCCAGTACTGAGTGTACACAGTAGGCACTTAAGTTATATTTGTTGAATTCATTAAATTTCTGATATGTCCTCATTTGCAATTCAGGTAAGAACTCACATTTATTAAATTCCTTGTTATTATTCAGTTGTTACTGTTCGGACTCTGTGCGATCCCATGGACAAAATCCATGGTGTTTTCTTGGTAAAAATACTGGGGTGGTTTGCCATTTCCTTGTCCAGCACGTCCACATTTTGTCGATCAGGTACCGAGACAAATAGAGGGTAAGTGATTTACCCAGGGTCACACAGCTATTAAGGGTATGAGGCCAGTTCTGAACTCAGATCTTCCTGACTCCAGGCCCAGTGTTCTATCCATGGTACCACCCAGCTGCCCCTATTAAACTCCTACCAAGTGCCAAGTCTTAGACTAGGCACAAAGGTAGATATAGAAACATGATCCCTGACCTCAAGTAGCTTATGGTCTAGAAAGGAAAATGAGGGGCTTGGATTAGATGATTTCTAAATTCCCTTCATACTTTCCTATGAGTCTATGAAATCCCAGGGTCTTTATTACCATATTACAGAAATATGGTGATGATAATTTGGCTGCTATCACTGCTTCTTTGAATATAACATTTTGAGCACAGCTACCTCTCCTTTATCCCTTATACGTAGTCAGCCACAAATTATTAATTTAGAGGCTTAACAGAACGCAGAGTTGGAAGTGACTTTAGAAACCAGTTAGTCCAATCTGGTTTTTTAATCCAATCTCATTTTACAGTGGAGGAAAAAGAGTTTCTTCAAGATGTCTTTCATCTATCCCTTATTTTAGCTTCCCAGTGCTATTACCCTAGCTTCCCAGTATCTAGTACTTGGGCTAATGGCAATGGCCTACTCTCCATTTTAATCCTCCCTCACATTACTGCCAGAATTATCTGAGAGTTCTTAACTTTTTGTGTCATGGACCCATTTGGCAGTCTGGTAACGCTAGTGGGCCTTAACAGTTGTCAGCTGCATTGCAAGAATATCTAAACACAAGGAAGACTTCCATTATCTGTGACTTAGTGGTAAGTCAAATAATTACAGTACTTTTGAAGTAGTGATGAGTGTAAAAGATATTTCAAGATATCTGTAAAACTTTAATGTGATATGGAACTATCTGTGATTTCTGGTGGAGACAAAACACAGAAACTGCTAATACTACTACAGTTTGCTGCCTATATTCATAATTAAAGGAAATGCTAAATTTCAGTTAGAAATTAGTAAAAATAAAGATCAACCCTTATGTTAGAACTGTTGTTTCAACTGTTTCTTTTGTATATGTATGATTTTCTTTTCCTCATCCAAGTTCATTAACCTCCTGAAAGCTAACCATAGAGCCCTTAGGGCTGTGTGGACTCCTGATTAAGAACCCTTGTTCTAAAGTACAATTTTCAAAAACACCTCTGTTACCTATATAAGGAAATTGGAATTACTTCTGGATTCAGTCCCATCATAGTATTTCCTCATCCTGTCTAGCCAACTTTATTTCCCACTGCTCCTAGCAGGGTTAGGCCCTTTGCTTTACTTTCTGCCACCTTGATTTCTTCATGATGATCTTTGGAAAGATCTTTGGAAAGCCCTCCTAATTATATTTTGTTCATCCACTTTCAAGGGCAAGCTCAAATCCCTCCTCTTCCATGAAGCCTTCCCCTAAGGTTCATATAGCTTTTATCACTATGACCTCCTCCTGTCATCAGCCTTCATTTTAGAACTTAGTTATACCCTGCTTTACATGGAAGTTTAACCGTTTCATATGAATATGTGTCTTTTCTCAAGAGGGTCATAAACTAGGCAGAGAGAGGGAGTTTAAGAATTTCTTTTATATCTCCCACAGTTCCCAGCAAGGAGTAGACTTTTGTAAATATCTGCTATATTGAATTCATGACAACTTTTTCCATGTTTTATCATAACGCACCTTTGTGTAAAGAAGTTTTCATTGAATTGGTTCAATGCAACAGCTTTGCACACATATTCAGCACAATGAAAGGATTCACCTACCCAGGGTAACTGAATTAAATGTGCTTATTAGTCAGAAAGCAAAATATAAAAACTTACCAAACTGGAAAAACAACAGATGTGCCCACATATTAAGCACTAAAAACAAACCAATGTATGAAAAACTGGCTTGAATAAAACTTTCATAGAAGTGATTTTTTTTTGCTTCTTAAAAAACACCATTATTTTTGCAATATCATGAAAGTTAATCTTCTAAAGATTACAGTAGACTTCACAAATGAAAAACACTCTATTAAAATTTCAAATCTCACTACATGAAATGGTCAAAGACATCTGGGGCAAGTAACTGGCCTCACAAAAAAGGATAATCTTGCAATTTCACTTTTTAACGGAAGCTACAGCTCTTCCAAGAAATGGAGTTTGTTCAAATGTTTCTTAAACATCTACTATATTTAGGGCTTTGATGAGGACTTGTGGAAGGAATATAGATGAACAGAAAACAATCACTGTCCTCAAAGATCTCACATTCTGGTAGGGAAATCAAATATAACTATGAAATACATTGTAAGAGTGAAGTAATTATTCAACACAGCAAGCCAAAAGGTGTCCCACCAATTCGAGGCAGTACACGTACTAATATGCCTATTTTACAGATGAGAAAGCTGAAGCCCAGAAAACTTATATGACTTGTCCAAGGTCACAAAGCTAGCAGCAGCAGAGCTGTGTGTAGAACTCACATCTGATTCCAGAGCTGTGACATTAACCTGTTTAATGAATGTTTCACTCATTAGGAGTGTTAGTATATAAGATATACCTTGGTATCACAAATCTTTGTACTTAATATAACTAGGTTTATCCCACTGCTTCTGGCAGCAGATTAACTTTCCAGAGTAATTCATCTGGTTCAACAATAATAAATCCTTACCATGTGGACTATACTGAGATAGATAAAAACAAATACTATAGAGGTTTGGAAGAGGGAGAGATTACTTCTGGCTAGTAGAGGGTCAGGAAAATCTTTATGAAGAAGGCATTAGAACAGAGGGAGACAGAGAAAGATATTTCAGGTAGTAGAATTGGTTTAAGTTATAAGGTATAAAACGATAGTCATCAAATATAATAATTTGTTTGATAAATCCAAAGACCTCAGCTTCTGGGATAAGAACTCACTATTTGACAAAAAAATGCTGGGAAAACTAGTAAGGTGGAAACTAGGCATAGACCAATATCTTATACTGTATACCAAAATAAAGTAAAAATGGGTACAGGATTTTGATATAAAGGCTGATACTATAAGCAAACCGGGAGAGTAAAGAATAGTTTACCTGTCACATTTATGGAGAATGGAAGAATTTATGACCAAACAAGAGGTAGAGAACATTATGGAACACAAAATGCAAAATTATCTTCTGTTTACAACGTAAAATTAAAAAGTTTTCGCATAAACAAAGCCAATACAACCAAGATTAGGAGGGAAGCAGAAAACTGAGAAAGAATTTTTACAACTAGTATCTCTGATAAAGACCTCATTTCTAAAATATATAGAGAACTGAGTCAAATTTATAAGAATACAAGTCATTCCTCAATTGATAAATGGTCAAAGGATATGAACAGGTAGTTTTCAGATGAAGAAATTAAAGCTATCTCTAGTCATATGGAAAAATGCTCTAAATCACTACTGATTAGAGAAATGCAAATCAAAACAACTCTGAGGGACCATCTCACATCTATCGGATTGGGTAACATGACAAAACAGGAAAATAATAAATGCTGGAAAAGATGTGGGAAAACTGGAATACTAGTACATTGTTGATGGAGTTGTGAACTGAGCCAACCATTCTGGAGAACAATTTGGAACTATGCCCAAAGGGCTACAAAAATGTGCGTATCTATATTCCAAAGAGGTCATACAAATGGGGAAAGGACCCATGTGCACAAAAATATTTATAGCAGTTCTTTTTGTGGTGACCAAGAATTGGAAACAGAGGTGATGCCCATCAGTTGGGCAATGGCTGAACACATTGTAGTTAATGAATGTAATGGAATACTATTTTGCTGTAAGAAATGATGAGCAGGTAGACTTCAGAAAAACCTGGAAAGACTTGAATGAACTGATGCTGAGTGAAGTGAGTAGAACCAGGAGAAAACTGTACACAGTAACAACCACAATGTGGGATGACTAACTTTGATAGACTTATCTCTTCTGCGTAATGCAAAGATCCAAGACAAGTCCAAAAGACTCATGATGGAAAATGCTGTCCACATTCAGAAAAAGAACTATGGAGTCTGAATGAAGATTGAATCATATTATTTGCCTTTTTTTCCTTTATTTTATTTGTTTCTTCTATCTTGTGGTTTCTCCCATTGGTTCTAATTTTTCTTTACAATATAACTAATGTGAAAATAGGTTCAATAGGAATATATAAAGAGACTATATCAAATTATGGGTTCTTGGTTGGGGGAGGGAAGAGATGAGGAGAAAATTTGGAACTTAAAATCTTATGAAAGTGAATGCTGAAAACTAAAAATAAATAAATAAAAATTTTAAAAAATGATAAGCATCCTGAATTTTGAAAAGGCGGCCAACCTTTGAATCAGGAAGACGTGGATTTAAGTCCAGTCTCTGCTTCATAACAAGTTGTGTGACCTGGCATAAGTTATAACCTCTCAGTGCCCTAGGCAACTCTTGAAAGACTAAGTTACACATCATTTGGAGGAGGAGTCCATACCAAAAGTTTCGCATACTGCTGAAGTCAAGGGTCCAAATAAAAAGGGAGGGTGTGGAAAGCACATATAAACATGGTCACAGTTAATTTTTTGATGTATATCATTCCATTTAATTTGCATAGGAGCTAAGTGAATAGTACTTCCATTTCTGTAAAACTTCAATTCAACAAATTGGTGCTGGGGGAGATACAAAGTTTAGATAACACTTGCTCCTTGGCCTCATGGATCATATAGTTTAAACAAGCTTCAAACATCTAAATATCAATGGAAATTTGTTTTTTTTCATAATGTTAATGTTCTCATGAAAAATTATTTAAATTGACTTTTCTCCTGTTTAAGGAGGGCCATAAGAAAAAGTTTTTGTAATTGTGTTCATATAGTTCCTAGGTTCGTCTAGGCAGGTAGACTCCCAAATATTTTATATTGCCTATAGTTATTTTAAATATCTATAGTTATTTTAAATTTCTTTTTCTATCTCTTGCTGCTGGACTTTGTTGGAAATATATAGTAATGCTAACAATTTATGTGAGTTTATTTTGTATCTGGCAACTGCTAAAGTTGCTAATTATTTTCTCCAGTTTTTTTGTTGATTTGCTAGGATTCTCTAAGGATACCAAATCATTTGCAAAGAGTGATAGTTCCATTTCCTCACTGCCTATTCTAATTCCTTTAATTTCTTTCTCTTCTCTTACTGCTATAGACAACAGTTCCAGTATGATCTTGAATAACAGAAGTGATAATGGGCATCCTGGCTTTACACCTGATTGTACTGGGAAGGTTTCTTGCTTATCCCTATTACAGATAATGCTTGCTGATGGTTTTAGATAAACATTACTTATCATTTTAAGGTAAGTTCCATTTATTCCTATGCTCTCTGGTGTTTTAAATATTTAATAATTTAATTAAATATTTAATATTAATATTTTTAATATTTAATAGTGTTCTAATAATTGGTGTTATTTTGTCAAAAGTTTTTTCTGCATCTACTGAGATAATTGTATGATTTCTGTTAGTTTTGTTATTAATATGGTTAATTATACTGATAGTTTTCCTAATATTGAACCAGACCTGCATTCCTGGTGTAAATCCTACCTGGTCATACTTAGGACAGAAGAATTATTTTTAAAGAAAAATAAAAAGGAAAATTTGTTTTCTGTATCCTGTCTCCTTCCTTTCTTGAGCTTCCTGATACTTGCTACTTTCCTGAATTGCTCAAATCCTCTCATTATAGAACCAACACTCCCAACCTTCATCCTTTCAAACCCTGCGCTTTTCTTTCCCTATGAAAAACTATTCAGTCATCTCAAATTAGTATATGCTCCTTAACACATTATAGGGATCTCCTAGTGATACAATCAAAGGAGATGACAGTGGTCATGTACTCCCTTCACTGATGAAGTTTAAGCAAGAGGTATTGAAAGGGAGTTCAGATGCTGCGATTCACCCATTGGAGAATGATTGGGCTAAATGACCTCTCAGGCCTTTTCTTACAGGAAGATACTGTGATTCAATATATCTAAAGCCTGAGTAATAGTCAAATAAGAGAAGGATTTTTGCATCGTCCACCCCCATCTAGTGCTTTATACCTACTTCTTTAGAACCGTTTGGTTCTTTTTCAGTCATGTAATATATAGTTATAATCGCGTAATACAGAGTGGAAAACTTTGGTTCTTCATGATCACAGGCTACCAGGACTTGGGAGTTCGGGGGCCCCTCAGAAGCGGTCCGATATCCCCACATCCGCGGAGTCTCTGCTCTGCCTCTTCCAGGGATAGCTTGGCCATGTTTCTGAAGGCAGTGCGGAGTCATGAAAGGAGCCTGGGCCTTGGAATCAGGAACCTTGGTTCGGACCCCGCTTCTGCCCTCCCGGCCCCGGGCCCACTTGGGTTCCACCGGTGCGATGTCCAGCCCTGCTGGACGCACCGCGCATTTCCGAGCAGGTAAGGCGTTAAGCGCACGTGACGGACACCAAGCCAAGCAAGGATCTTCACTCCACTCCATCAACATTTAATGCGTTAGTCACACAGGTTAGTGTCGGCTGGGAGAACACCCCACCTGCCGTCAGGATGTGTTAACAGACAGGGGGATTTTTAAACTTCTGGGTACAGGGGCCTAACGAGGACTGGAAAGTTACTGTAGCCTTTTGTTTAAACTGTATCCCGATCCCTTTCCCCTACTGACCAAACCCTGGGTCGGACCGGCAGACGATCTCCGCAGCCCCCTCCGCCCTCCGAGGAGGGAAAGTGGCCGGGGGCGTGCGGGGAGGTGCGTGAGTTCTTTAGGGAAGACTTCGGCCCGGCCGCTGGCAGGGCGGCGGGGGGCCCGGGGCTGGCACAGCGCCCCCCTCCCCTCCCCTCCCGTCCCACCCCGCCGGCTCGCTGGCTTACCTGGGCCGGCCGGGCTGTCCCCGCCGCCGCCGGGGAGTTTGCTGCGGAGCCCGGCGGAGGAGGCTGCGGAGCGCAGCGCGTGGCCGCAGCTCACCGAGAAGTTCTCGGACGCCTTCCTGGCCAGCGAGAGGATGGGGCGCGACCAGCCCGCGTCGTCCCGGGCCTCGCCGCGCACCTCGCTGGCCGGGGGGATCTGGGTCCGGTCTACGATCTCGAAGTCCTCCCGCGGATCCGCGCCCGGGGAGCCACCCGCCTCCCCATCGGCCATCTTTACCCAGTCATCTGACCCCAGTCAGGAGGAAGCAGGTTTGCGGCCGCCCCAGCCGCCCGCCCGCTCGCCTGCCCGGGGCCGCCACCAGCTGCGCCCAGCGCCCAGGACGATGCCATCCAGCCTTGCTTTGTTTTTTCCCGGGTGGATGGAGTGCGCAAGCTTGCGCGGGCAGAAACGAGCTTTAGGAGCCGCTTGCGGCCGTGGGGAGAGGAGGGCACTTTGGGGAGCGAGGAGGGCAGGAGTGAGTGTGAGGGGCCCCGGACCCGGAGTGGGCAGCGACCTCAAGGCATCATTTAGGCGGCAAGGAACACGGAGGCGGCCGGTGTAGGCTCCCGTGCGCTTGGAGCGGCACCTCGGGCTGCCGTGGGAGGTGTGGGAGCGCGGCCCCCCGGCCGTCCGGCGGAGCCCGGGGCCCTCCCCACTCTCCGGGGTGCTTGGCCGCCGGCGTCTCCGCCCGTCCAGGATTTAAGGCCAACCTTTGGCCGTCCCTCGGATGACCAGCCCCGAAGAGGGCCCATGTAGGGGGAGACGGGGAGCATGAGAACAGCCTGGGAAGCACGAAGTGGAGAAGGAGGTTTGGGACGAAAGAGTGTGAACATGCGAGCCGGAGTCGGTTCTGGCTTTGTCCTTGTATCCTCAGTGCCAAGTGTGGGCACTCAAGTAGGCACTGAATAAATGCTTGATAACTGCTTCTAAAACAGGAGGGAGCGCCCAGCTTCCCCGGACTGTCTAGGGCGTGCACCGCCACTTTCCTGCTCACCTGGGCTCCTCACTCTCCCTCCCTTCTCATCGGATCTGTTGCCAAGGCCCGTTTTCACCTTGGTAACATTCCTGCCCTGTGCTCCCTTCTCACCCCTGATGCAGCCACCACCCTGATGCGGGCCCTCGCCACCTCATGCTTAGACTACAGTCTAGTCTATATATTCTCTGTGTGTGTGTGTGTGTGTATGTGTATATATATATATATATATATATATGTACACACGCTCTCTCTCTCTCTCTCTCTCTCTCTCTCTCTCTCTCTCTCTCTCTCTCTCTCTCTCTCTCTCTCCCTCCCTCCCTTTCCCTCCCTCCCTCTCCCTCTCCCTCCCTCCCCCTCTCCCTCCCTCCCTCCCTCTCCCTCTCCCTGTCCCTGTCCCTGTCCCTGTCCCTCTCCCTCTCTCTCCCTCTCTCCCTCCCCTCTAGACTCTAGCACTAGCCTGCTGGTGGGTTGACCTGCCACTAGTCTCTTCTCTGTTCCATCCTCCACTCAAATGTCAAATTGATCTTAAGAGAGGTCCGAACTTGTTACACTTACCCCACTCCCTTTCAGGTAAACTGAATAGTCTTCCTACTTAGGTAAGTGGTGAGCTTCCTATCCCAACAGGCATTTTAAAGTTAGTCAATAAGTTTGCTATTTCAGACCCTGGGCTAAGAGCTGCAGATACCTAGAAGGCCAAAAACATTGGCCCTGCTCTCAAGGACCTTACATTTCAATGGGGACCTTACAATTCAATGTAAATAAATAGGTACAAGCAAGATATATATGGACATGATGGAAGGCAGTATGAGAGAGGAAGACTATAATTGTGGAGGGAGTCAAGAAAGGCCTTCTACAATGAGTGGAATTTGAACAAACTCTTGAAGGACATCGGGGAAACTAGGGCATGGGCTGGGGGGAATGAAGAACTCCAGGCATGGGGCACAGCCACTACTCCTTCCCTAAACCTCTTTCCAGGTAGAGGATTCCTCAAATAAACAGGAGGTTTCATCTAAGGGGCAAAGAATTCTGTGATGGGTGAGAGGTAACTCTACAGAAGGTCTTTCTTTAGGATTCATGTTTGGAAGCAAGTATTTTCTGTTGATTACTTTGGTCCCTTACACCAGTTTTTAAGGAATAAAAAGGACAAAACCATTCTTTTACTCTGTAACTCCTTTCTCAGACTTTCCTGTTCTGCAGACTTTAGCAGACCAAGGGGCCCTCACCGTACATTTGCTTCCCCCTGTTGTTTCTTGCCACCACAAAGCTCAGTCTCCCCTTCACACCCCTTCAACCCCCAACATTGAAGGAATGGTCAGAGGATACAGCTTTAGCTTCAATACCAATAAAAGACATTGTGACATTTTAAACCAGTGCCAAAAAAACCTGGGAAAACATTGTGTAATATGAAGGAGTTGGGCTAATCATCTTTTAAGTTCTTTCTAGCTCTAAAACTACAATTCTTTAATCATCATATAAACAAGGTCAGAAGCCAGCCTTCTCACTTGACAGGATTCTTTCCCAGTGAATGTGTGACAAAAGCACTAACTCTGAGGTTTGGGCGCCATCTTGTGGATTACAAGTAGGGGACTTCTGAATGGTTTCCAGGAGTCTTTCCCAGGCTGATTTGGATATGGTTTCCAAGGCACTAGGAAAAAAAAAACCTAATCTTACTGGGATCATGGCTGTAGAACTGGAAGTTAGGGTTAGAACTGGAGGCATTTAGGGTTAGAGTTAGAATCGGCGTGTATCTGTCTGTCTGTGTCTATCTTACTGGGATCATGGCTGTAGAACTAGAAGTGACATCTTTAGACATCTAGAGGACATCTAGTCCTACCCCTTCATTTTACAGATGCTGAAACAGATCTAAGGAGATTAAGTGAGTTGTCCACAGTCACAGAGGCAAGATTGAACCAAAAGCTTCCGACTCCAATGTGAAGGTTTTTTCTTCTGTACCATGCTGGGGAAGACTGGGACTTGGGAACAGGAATAGGCTTGGGATAAAAAAAAAGGGGCATGAGGAAGCAAAATAGAGGACTGTAAGTCTCTTTTATCTCAAAATTGCCAGGCTTTTTTTAGCCACATATAGAATATTATTTTAAATATTTTACAAGGGAAAAATATAAACATCACTGATGTTTTTTCATGGAAAGTTGTTCATGGAAATTCCATTCACATCCCATGGGAACACTCAGATTCTGTTTGAGTTTGAGAAATATTGTTTTACAATACTAGATTTAATTCACATAGTACACTGTGGTATGGAACCCCTGATAGGTCTGGTGGAAATAGCACTGATGGGGAAAGTTACCAAGAGCTTGGAGCAAGCCTCAGTTCTTATGTGAGGCTCATTCCATCACTTCTCATAGACAATTTCCTACTCTTGTGGTCTCTGGTAATAATAATCATAGCCTGGTACTTCTGCACATTAAAAAAAAATCTCTGTTGAGATCCAGTTAGGTGGAGCAATGGATAGAGCACTGAACCTGGAGTCAGGAACACCTGAGTTTAAATCTGACCTCAGATGCTTACTAACTGCGTGATCCTGAACTTAACCTCTCTTTGCCTCAGTATCCTCAACTGTAAAATGGGGGTAATAATAGCACTTACACCCCAGGATTGTGAAGATGAAATAAATAGTAATCATAAAGTACTTAGTACAGTTCCCAGAACATAGTAAGTATCATATAAACATTAGTTCTTACTATTGTGGAAGGAGGCAAAGAAAAGTTGTGAGGCACTGTGGGAAGTGAGCTTGCCCCTGCCTTCTCTAGAGCAGAGAGATGACAGTGGAACCTGTCCTGCCCTGAGTGGGATCTGGGGACCAAAATCCAAGTGACATTTTAAAACAGGAACTCTCTGCATGTTATTTACATATCCCTGCCTCCCACCTTTTTCTGCTCTTTCCCTCTTTCTTCATTGCTTTTTCACAATGCTCTTTCTTAGGAGCTGGAACTTCCTCTGAGGAGAAAGAGCTGAAGGCTTCACCCCCTGTGCTTGAGAGGGAAATTGGTACATAAAAAATTACAGCTGTGATCAGCACCACTCCTAAGCAACTGAGAATAAGCAGGCAGCATGACTTTTGTGTGCCCACAAGTCAGGGAGCTGGTGGAGACTCACCCATCTTCTTTAGCCCATGAGTCTGAGATGGCTAGGGCATACTTCATTTCACCTGTTCATTCCAGGACCTGCAGGTTTTAGGAGGTTGGTCTGGGTTTCTTTTTGTTAGATTGTAAGTTCTCTGAAGTCAGGGACAATATTTTACCTCTTTTTGTATCTCCAGTGTTTAGCAGAGTTCCTGGCACACAGTAGGCACTTAATAAATGTTGATTGATTGATTTTATTTACAATAAACCCTGTGATCCTAGTATGCAAAGTAGAAAAAGTAGATTTTCTTTCTATTCCACAATATTGAGCGATATTCTCAATCATTCTTTAGATTAACTTTAGACCTGTCAAGCAAAGGGTCACTCTGAGCTGTCTTGCTTAACAGTGTGGTAGAAGTCTCTTAGGAAAGGGCTGACTGGTGCAGATAGGAGAAAAAGGGACCTGCAAGGTCTCCGGATTTGGGACTCAAATAGAGCCATCTGGTGGCCAGTTTAGATATTGCATGCCACCTGTCATTCATCCACAGTTTCAAACTCTTTCCATAGTAGGTTTCAAGAAGACAGCACTTGAATCACGCAACCTAAGACTCTCTTGTAGGAGCAAATGTCACATAGCTCACACACAAATCCTGTGAAGTGGATGTTACAATTATTATTAGCTTAGTTTTATAGATAAGGAAACTGAAAGCAAGTATCAGAATGAGGATATTTGCATGCACGTATTGGTAATTTGGTGCAATGGAAGGGTGTGGGATTGAATATCAGGAACGTGGGTTTTTCATTTGCTTCTTTGGGCCCTAGATTCCTAATCTTTACAATGGGATTGTGGGAAGAGTTGGACAAGATCATCAGTGAAAATGCTGTACCCAGGATACTGTCTTGGGCTGATGAATGCTGAGGCCAGCGCAGTCAGACAGGTCTGGGGCGGTTATGGGGCTCACAGAGCCAAGATGAAAAGACAGGCAGGACACAGCAGTCTGAACAAGCCGAGTTTATTCTAGACGTACTGAGCCAACAAATCAGAGGGGTCAGGGTACTTATACAGTAAAAAACCATAGGGGTAGCGATCAAGGTATGAGAACAGAACAGATCGTGATTAGTAGCAAGGGGGGCCTCATAGCCTCTTTTCCTGGAATATTATCCCGTGTACAGGAGCCTCAATTCCTGGAATTTCAACACCCGAGTTCAAGGACATGCACCTGAGAACAACATCGCACTTAACTTCTCAAGTCAGTTATTATTCTCCCTTGGAGGAGGGGAGCTCTTGATAAGGGGCTCTTTCAAAACCCTCAAGGTTCTCTACAGATGAACTCCAAGATGTTTGCTGGCTGTAAGCCCAGTAACTTTGTTACTTCAACTTTGAAATGTCCCAGATAGCATTAAAGGAGAAGGGAACATGGGGGAACCAGGAAACATGCCTTGAGGGCACCTATGTAGGGAACATGCATGGCCAGAAAATATATGCAGAGGATCACACACTAGGAAACTGTGTGGCTAGAACATACCCTCAAAGGACATACATGTAGGGGATATGGGATGCTAGTGGCCAGAGCAATTCATGCCTTTGACATTACAGGTCTGCTTGTGTTCTTTGGTGATATAACAGGGTTCTGTTTTCTGCTGTTCATTGTATCTCTGGTCTCCACTAGGTAAGACTTTTCCCTAGGTACATAGTACTTGCTAGGCATGTCCTCTCTGGTGGGTGGTTATGTCTGCATTGTGTTGTCTCTACTGGCCATTTCCATTGGTTTCATATCTCTTCTTTCTCTAATCCATTTTCTACACAGTTGCCAAAGTGATATTCCTAAAGTATACATATGACTACGACACTCAGTAAACTTCAGCGACTCCCTGCTGCCACTCTTTCTTTATGTTCTAGCCAAATTAACTTTCTTACTCTTCCCCACATATAATATTCCTCCTATCTCTGAACCTTTCCCCAGCCTCTCTCTTGCCTGGAATGCACTCTCACTTTACGTCTGCCTCTTAGAATCCCTTGTTCCTTCAAAGCTTCCTTCAAGTGTCACCCTCTACAGACATGAAGTGTTTCCTGATCCTTCAAGCTACTAATGCCACCCCCTCCCCCCAAGCATTTTGTATATAACTATATACATGTTGTATAGGCATGTAATGTAAGCTCCTTGATGACAAGGGCTGTTTCTTTTTTGTCTTTGCATCCCTAGTGCCTAGCATACTACCTGGCTCATGGTAGGTGCTTAATAAATGATTAATTAATAAATATGCTTGATTAAATGAATGGTTAATTGGTTAATGAATGAAATGGTTCATTGGTCTTATGGTCATTTAATTTTTCTCTTCTGACATCCAGGCTTCAGCTTTTCAGAACCATATGCTGCACTCTTGGCTCTGATCTGCTAAGGTGCTGTGGCTGGAAAACCTCTGTCTTAGAGGAGCAGCTCTTTTAGTTCATAGCAGAGATTAGGAGCTGCCACATGTAGCTAAGGGCAATCAATAAAAATCATATTGTCCCAGAGTAATGCTAAAGATATTCTTTTGATTCCCTGTATTTGGTGCTGATTCCGAGTCTGTGGTTCCAGACGACCACCTGAAAGGGTTAGAAAGTTTCTTTTAATTCCTATTTAAACTCTAATGGAAATCCTGTGTCCTCAAAACCCATTTTGAGAACTGATTAAAAAAAAAAACCCGCTGGAACTGTGTAATACTAACTTCTCCCCCTTCTCCCCTTCCCCCAACACTGGCAAGCAAATTAAGTTGCATAAGAACATAAATTAAGCAAACAAGTCAAGGTTATTCTATCTATCTGCATTCCTGGTCTGGATTCTTTTTAAAATTTATGCCTATCTTTTAGGAGCCCTGAATCTTCCCCCTCCAACTCCACCTCACCTCCTCTTCCCCCACCAAAAGCAACATCTATTGTTTTAGTATTGTATTTTGGCCAACAACTTGCCTATTTCCTCAAAAATGTAAAGGAACAAGTAATTATAATTATTTCGTTTACTACTACAGCTGCTGCTGCTGCCATAGAGAGTCCAAACTGGTTAGTCTAGGATAAAAACTCTTCCAGTTTCCTATCCTTATCTCACAGTGCTCACCTACGAGTACCTTATATTTCAATGAAAACAGAAAGTTCTCAGTTCTTCAAATATGCCTCAGGTTTTCCTGCCTCTATGTCTTTGCTTATTCAGTTCTTTATGACTGGAAAGCTCCTCTCCATCCCGATCTCTTTAAATCTCAGCTCAAATTCTTCCTCTAGAAATCTTTTATGGATCCCTCTGCTCTCCATCCCCCAACTGGAAGTGGTATGCCTTATCTGAGATATTGTGATCACTTATGTCCATGTCTCCCTGAGACACTAGCTGTGTGATCCTGGGCAAGTCACTTAACCCTCTTTGCTTCAGTTTCCTCATATGTAAAATGAGCTAGAGAAAGGAATGGCAAACTACTCCAGTATCATTGTCAAGAAGACCACAAATGGGGTCATGAAGAATTAGACGTGACTCAAGATCATGTCCATCCTCTCTGCCAGCCTGTGAACTACCTGAGAATGGAGATTGTGTCTTATCCATCTTTGGCAGCATGACTTGGTATAGGATCCTGAACACACACACACACACACACACACACATACACACACACACACACACACACACACACACACGTAAAAGTGTATAGGAACAGACAGGTCCAAGGACTGGAAAGACGTTCTGTTCTTTGCTCAGTCAAGTCTTCAACTTTTTATTAGGATTCTTTAAAAACAATTTATAGCTGCCTAGGGAGCTATAAATTTCATGCCATTCTTAGAATGGATAAACACCAGGGTTGGCATGTGGGTGGGGGAGACAGAAAAGATTCTAGGGGACAGAGTTTTCCATAATTCTCCTTCTCTCTCCCGAGGAAAGACCCAGATGAGCTACTAGAAGGTGGGTAAATAGGGTAGGTTACCATCTAATACTTAATTCTATGACTTCTGTAAGGTGAGAGTCAAACAGATTCACTCAACAGTTTACCCTGTAGCTGTGACTAGACTCCCGTTCATTGCTCTCAACATGATCACTATCCCCTTGTCTGGACTCTTCAGTAGAGTACAAGAGTCCAACAGCATTAGACCTCTGCTTCAGGCTTTACTATATACTACCTGTATGAACATGGGTAAGTCAGTTTATCATTTTGGAGCTAATTTCCATACTTCTAAAGTGAGAGGTTTGGATTAGAGGTCTCCATGGACCTTTAGAGTCTCAACTTCCTAAGAGAATGTTTTTCTAATTCTGTAGGATTGGGGAAAACAGAAAGAAATGTTGCACTCGGTATAACACTGACTATTAGCCGAGGGAAATAGAGGACAAGAAGTCTCATTCAAAGTAATAGCTCCAGGTGTGGTGCAAGAAACCGATATCCACCAAACCTAAGTGAACCTCTATGCAGACTATGGCCCCAGGAAAGGGCACAGTCTTGTTGATAGAATCTAGTGACCACTAGGTGGCCCCAGAATACTTGCTTATTTTGAAAAGCTACTTTTACCATCATCAGAACCCCTCTTGGGGTGGGAAGGTGGCTATTGTCTCTGAGGAACATATGCATGGTAAAGTACATTGGAAGATCATTTTGATGAATCATAACACATAGGACCAATCTATATTAAATCAGGAAACTCCCAATTTAACATGCCAGATATATTCTATCCAACAAACATTTGTGTGTTCCTAATGCCTCTTAGAAGTTTGATGGGGAAAAGTAAGAAATGTCGGTGGACATAAATTCACCTCCGTCCTTGAACTTCCTCTTGTGTTGTTCTTTAAGAGACTTCTGGCCCAGTGCTCCATGCTATTCCTTCCTTGTGGGTTGGAATGAGCTCTTGGTGGGGCAGGTGGTCTGCAGCCATTTGTTGTGGCTCCTTCCATTGCTGCTGAACTCCCCTGTGGTGAAGAGCCAAAGCACATTCTGAATAAATCAACAGATAAGTATTTATTAAGCACATACCATGTGCCAGGTACAAAGAATGAAACAATTCCTTCTTGTAATGGGCTTACATTCTAAAGGGGCAGAAAAGTCCATGTATGTAAAAATACATACAGCATAAATGTAAAGTCAATAAATACAGATCATTAAAGTAGTCAAATGTAAGAAAGTTAGAGAGGGCACTGGCAGCTGGGGAGGGGGGTGGTATCAGGAAAGGCTTCAGACAGATGATGTTTCCTGAACTGCATTTTCAAGAGAGGGATGCTATGAAGCAGAGGTAAGGAGGGACTGTATTTCAGATATGGGGGGATAGCCAGTATAAAGAAAGTAAGATGGAATATGTTATGTTTTGTTTGTGATATATATCTATATCTATATCTATATATAGTACACACATATATATGTACACACATATATGTGCATATATGTATATATGGAGAGAGAAAGAGAGAGAGAGAGAGAGAGAGAGAGAGAGAGAGAGAGAGAGAGAGAGAGAGAGAGAGAGAGAAGGTTGGGTTAGCCAGATGAGAGAGGGTGGGAGGAGAAATGTCCAGAGAAATGTCCAGTGAGAGTGGAAAGATAAGATGGGGCCAGGTTGTGAAGGGCTAGAAAAGCTAACCAGAGCCTTTCTAATTTATCCTTGAGTTGGTTGAGTAGGAGAGTCTCATGTAAGATAATTGTTTAAGGAAAATTACTTTGGCAGCAGTGTGGAGGATGAGGATGATGGAGAGAGATTTGAGACTTGGAGCACAATTAGGAAGAGTTGTGGTGTTGGTGTCAGAGACCCATTACAGACACAACAGCAGGCTGTTAGTGGAGAAAGATCAGCGGCCAGAGGCAAAACTGGACTGGACTGGCTTCTGCCATGAAACCTCAGGGGCCGATGAGTTTGGACTAGGAGACCAATTCCAGCCAAGAGTTCTTCTTTCTATGTAACACACCACCCTGTGGCGCCTCCTTCCCTTTCTGATTGCAGAGCTGGTTTTGGTGGGTTCTCAGCATTTGACCTCCTCTCTTATTTCTTTCCCTCATCTACCAGTCTGGAGAAAAGTTGGGAGAATTGGTAGGGTGAAGCAATTTCTTTGTCGTTTCTTTGCTTTAAAGTTCTTCAGTAAACCATGTGGCCACTACAAAAGTTAACTGTCTGAATCTCATAATAAATATTAATATAGTGTTTCAAGATTTGCAATTTAATTTGATCCTCATGACAATCCTTGAGATAGGTGCTTTTATTTATCACCATTCTATAGATGAGGAAACTGAGGTTTAGAGAAGTTAAATAACTTGGTTGTAGTCTCACAGCTAACAAGTATCTGAGGTGGGATTTGAACACAGATGCTCCTGACTATTCACAGGTCCAGCACTTTATCTACTACACCAACTAGCTGTTTTGTGATTTAGATGAGTTTTTTCCAAATGCAGATGATGGTGGAGCCATTAAGAGAATCACATTAAGATGTTCATAATCCTTATATTTCAAAGCAAAATTCCATTTATTTTTCCTCAGACTATGTTTTGAATTTGGCCAGAAAAGGCAGCTAAACCTGCCCATTTATGCTTATGGTGGGAAGCCAGAGTATTATAAATGCACGTTGTAGGTTTGCATGGCCTTGTTGACCAGTGGAGTAAGCTGTTGAGAAAGCCTGTGCATGTACACTGGATACTCTTGAACAAATACTTGCTTGATGTACCACCTGGTCAACAAATTAGATACCACATTCTCTTGTTAAATCAATCAATCAATCAGTTGACAGCCTACTTTTATTCTACTGCTACTTCAACACCCCATGTGTCACTGAGACATCAAAGTATACACCACTGTCACTCATTCATTAAGCATCTACCATGGAGAGCATTGGGCTATGTGCTGAAGGAGGCAGGAAACTTAGAGAAGACACAGTCCACACCCTCATAAAATTTACAGTTTAGTAAAAGGGAAATTATGTGTGTGTGTGTGTAAACATGTGTGTGTATATCAGTATAATCCAAAAGAATCCATAAGAACCTGAGAGGTACAAAGTACTATGTGAAGTCTGATGGGGGAATGATCATTACCAATGGCGACTCTGAAAAGGCTTCTCTTGATAGCATTATCTTCCTAGTGTCCAAGATTTGAAGCCACAGAATTTTCTTTGACTCTTTCCATTATGTTGCACATCACAATTGCCAGATCTTTTCAATTCTGCCTGTCGAGTATCTCTCAAATCCATCCACGCCTCTCCACTCTCACTGACATTGATCTCATTTTAGGCCATTATTGTTTCTAGCTTGGACCATTATAATAACCTCCCAACCAGTCTCTTCACCTCCAGTTTCCCTTCTCTTCAATCTATCCTCACACAACTATCAAAATAGTCTTCTTAATGGACATCTGTCTACCTTTCCAACCTTATTTCACATTCTCCTTTGGATATAGTCTATGTTGCAATCAAACTTGTTTCCTGATACAATCTTGCCATTTCCTGTCACCAGGCATTTATTCAGGACATCTTTCATGCCTAGACTTTTCCCCAACACCTTTGCTTATTTAAATTCTCTCTTCCTATAAGTCTTAGTGCATGGATCATGCATTTCTTTCTAGTTGGATATATTCTCTTCTTCAGAATTTTTTAAACAACTTATCCAGATCTGTCTTTTGCTCTCATCACATTCTACTATGCATAACACTTGTTGGTGTGTGTATGTGTGTGTGTACGTGTTGTAACCCTCCCTATTAGACTGTAAGCTCCTAGAGGTTAAAGCCTGACCTCAGGATCAAGCACTGAAAACTACACATAGTTGGTGCTTAATAATGGCTTGTTTCATTGAATTGAGGAGGTGGAATTTGAATAATCTATTTTTTTTCTTGCTGTCAAATTTTCAACTGTAATGAGGACAGCCATTTGGAGAGGCGATGATAAGGATCTCATTTGATTTGATATAGCTAGAATCAAGAAGACAGACAGATCTGTGGAGTTGTGAGAGCAGAAAGGGAGCATTGCCAATGCATCTGGAGAGGGCATCTTTCCATCCCGAGGCTTCCTGTAAATGTCAGACAAGAAACAGGGAGAACTTTGGCCACTGGGCTGATGTTCCTTAAACTGACTAATATACTTACTATGGCTGTAAAACTGATTTTGTTGACATGAGAGAAAAAGAGAGCCAGGCAAAAGCACAACGTGACAGAACCATGAAGTGGAGTAGAATCTAGTCAAGTAGGAGGCTTTCTGTGAGGGTCTTTGTTCCCTTGTGATGTGTATGTCTCAGAGAACTGTCTTCTTAGTTGGTCTGTGCTTTAAGCAGCCTGAGATCTTGGGTGACTTTGCATTATGGGGAAGGAGGAAAAGGGGAGGTGAAGAGAGGGGAATGAAGAGATAAAGAGGGGGGAGTAAGGGAAGGGAAGAAGTGTGGAAGAGAGGAGAGGTAAGGGGAAGAGAGAAGATAAGAGAAGGAAAGACAGAGGAGGAGAAAGAGAGTATGGGGGAGGGGAAAGGGATGAACCATCTGAGGAGAAAAGAAATGAGGGAAAGAAAATGTGATTTAGGTTTACAAAAAAGTTCTTAATTTAAACGCCTGTTTAGTTCCAGTAAAACAATTAAGTCAATAGTCAACAGAGCCAAGCCTTTGCTAAGTGGAAGGGACCAGTGGCTGGCACATGGTGGAGAAGTAAAAAAAAATCCCAAATGACTGTAGCTAGAGATGTCTGTCCTGTCTCCTCTCCTTAAATGGAGGAGTTTATGACTCCACCTCTAATCAGAGGGGCAGAGGGAACTGTTTAGGTGTGATTAGTAGCCTTTTATTTGGGTAAAACAATTGTTACAATATCTGGCATCTCAATATAGGTGTTTTTAATATGTACAAACAAAATTCATTTAAAATGTTGCAGTTGATTTAAAAATTATTAATAAAATGGTATCTTTTTTTTCCAATTCAATGAAAATGTTTTATAGGTCAGCTTTTATTTCTTTTGGTCAAAAGCCATTTTAAGGAAAGAGCAGGGATAGTGTGATCTTCAGAGTTAAGTTACAGAGTTTGTGTGAATGTCTGAGGATGGAAATATTTAACATTCCAGGGGCAGTTTCATAAAAGAAGCTAGCGGTCTAAAAACGGTACTATGTCAATTTAGCTGTAGTCTCTTTCTGAGTTTTTGAAACAGCCAGTGCAAAAACAGAAAATAAAAATTACAATTTTTAATATAGCAAGTGACTTTACCTTTTGTAGAGGGACAGCTAGTTAGAAATGCCTACAAGAAATTTTTGATGTAGCTTCAAATACTTTGCCAATCTTGTTACGCTTTGCTCACCTCTTTCCCCCACACACTGTGGTTCAGCCATATGGGCCTTTACTCTCTGAACTCCAGTTCCTGATTCCTTCCCTCATACTTGGAATATTCCCTCTCTTTATCTCTGTCTTTTGGAATCTCTGATTTCCTTTGATGTTCAGTTGAAGTAACATCTTCTGCAGGAGGCCTTTCCCAGCCTCCCTAGCTACTTAAACCTTCCCCTCAAAGGTCACTTTCTATATGCTTTGCATATATCTATATATGTATGTGTTATCTCCTCTGTTAGAATGTAAATTCCTTGAGGGCAGGTACTTTTTCATTTTTTGTCTTTCGTAACTTCAGTGCTTAGCATAGTACCCTGGGTCATAGTAGGCATTTAATAAATACTTGTCAATTGATTGGGCAGAATTGCCCTGACCTAAGCCTCAGGAATAAAGTTTGTCACAGAGGGGAGTGCTGCTGTAACTTGAGCAATTAGGTGTCCAAACTCCTGAAATATGGTAAGAATGGTCCAGAGAATCACAGAATTATAGTCATAGAGGGAGGTGAAAGAGTAGTAGGTGAGAGAGGCATTCCCTACTTGTATTCAGACAAGGAAATCAGAGAATGAACACAGTTAGAGTCTGATTTCTGTTAGCAGAAGCCAAATAGAAATGAGACAAAAGAACTCCACGGGCAAATCAATAAGCGAAGGAGCTTAGGGTCAAGAACCAGGTGAAGGAGTTCCATTAAGTCACAGTTACTAGGATGGGTGACTCAATTCACTTGCTATAAGCACAGCGGTCACGACTATCTGTACTGGGAATGCACCCCTTTCCCTTTACTTTTGATTTAATGTTTCTTCTTTTTCTTTTTCTTTCTCCTCCTCTTCTCTTCCCTTCCCTTCTTTCTTTCTTTCTTTCTTCCTTCCTTTCTTTCTTTCTTTCTTTCTTTCTTTCTTTCTTTCTTTCTTTCTTTCTTTCTTTCTTTCTTTCTCTTTCTTTCTTTCTCTCTCTCTTTCTTTTTCTCTCTCTTCCTTCCTTCCTTCCTTCCCTTCTTTCTTTCTTTCTTCTTCTCCTTCTTTCATCATCATCATCATCATCATCATCATCATCATCATCATCATCATCATCTTCTTCTTCTTCTTCTTCTTCTTCTTCTTCTTCTTCTTCTTCTCCTTCCCCTCCTCCTCCTCTTCCAACTCTTCCGTCCTCATCTCCTCATCTATGGGAGCATGAGTAAGGCATCCAACATCTCTGGGTCCCAGGTTCCTCTTCTGCAACTTGGTGACAACAGTAGCGTCTATCCCACAAAGTTATTGTTTAAAATATAACCCAACTTTTAGACAGAGAATTTTGGTAAAAGATCATACAGGTCTATAAAACCTTGAGAAATGGTCTGTAAGTTTATGTGATGGAGTAGAGGTGAAGCCTTTTGTATATTTACAATAGAACAGGAGAAGAAGCATTTGGCATAGGTGTTAATACAATCAGAGAGGCTGAGGAATTAACTTGTGGGAACAGGAAAACAGCAACTACAGTAACCCTAAACTAGGTCACCTGCTTCTTCCTTACTCTGAGGTTGCCTGCAGGCAGTAGATAAAAGTTGAAGGAGAACCGGGTCTTTGAACCTGTTTCTAAATACTGTGTAGTTGATAATCTTGACAGGAAGAAGAGCAAGAAAGCCAGGGGAGACAGAGCTCCTGGTGTCAGAGCCATGCAGCTCCTGGGAGGAGGCATGGTCTGGTTAGTTGTCTGGCACCTTTCCCTGTGTGTCTGTCTGTATTTGTGTTTCCCTAGGCACAGTAAGTGGAACCTGGAAAGAGGCAAATTTTGGCTTGGTATGAGGAAAAACTTCCTAACGATTAGAGCTATTCAAAAGTGAAATGGGCTATTAAGGGGGTAATGGGCTCCCTCTCACTAAAGGTCTTCAAGAAAAGGCCAGATGACCATCCAATCCAATCAACATTTATTAAGTACCTACTGTATGTTAGGCACTGTGCTAAGTGCTAGGGATACCATTAACAAAAGGGAAGACAGTCCTTGTCCTCAAGAAGCTTACAATCTAACAGAAGGGGGAAACAATACACAGAAAGAGGCAGGAAAGTGTGTGTGTGTGTGTGTGTGTGTGTGTATGTGTGTATGTGTGTGTATGTGAGTATGTGTGTGTATATGTGTGTGTGTGTGTGTTTAGGGGGCATCTTGTTCCATGGAGGTGAAACTAGGCAGAGCAGCAGATGGAAAGTAGAAGGAGCAGAGTCCAATTTCTGTCCCATACACAGGAAGACATTGGGAAGATTTGGGTGCTCTTCTCTATCCCTCCAATCAGAGGGAAGAAGGAGGGCTGAATGTCAATCAAGTCTTGAGTTAGCAGCATGGTGATGTTACAAGTGATGATCTTATCTTGCGAAGACCAGTTATTGGTTGTTTTGAAATAGGGAGTCTTTTTGGGAGTTGAGCTAGATAGCTTTTGAGGTCCCTTCCAGCCCCCAAATTCTGTGAAGTCTTATGTGTTGGGGTGTACCACTAACTGCTTAAGGTCTTGGCACAGTAAACCTGAGGGTTTTGGATAATAATGCCTCTGTTACAAGATCAGTGAGAGCCATATCCTTGATAATGCCTCTTGAGCCTCTCCTGATTCTCTCAAGTGTACCACCAGTATAGTATGGGACACTAACACCAATTACTACATAGGCAGAAGAGGGAGTTATGTTAGATATAGGCATTACCTTGGGGAAGAGACACCTAGCGAGTCATTCCATAGGATAACAGTTAACTGAAAGCTGTTAACACTATACTTTGGTGGCAGTAAGACACTGGTGTTATCTAGATCAATTCACACCCTTCTGTTGTAGCAAGGTAAAATAATAAGCTTAATAACTAATATTATATCTCACTTTACAGTTTGCAGAACACTTTACCTATATTATCTTATTTAATCCTTAAAATAACTGTGAGGTTAGCGCTATTATTATCCTTATTTTACAGATGAGGAAAGTTAGATTAAAAAATGTTAAGTGTCTTGCCCAGGGCATCACAGCTAATAAGTGTTTGAGGCATAATGTGAACCCAGATCTTCTTGATTCCAGTCCAGGTCTATATCCACTGTGCCATACTGCCACTCTGGTACTAGGTAGTTGTAAAGATATCCTCAATGCAAGTGAGTTGTACTTGATGACGGTGATCCTTGGAGGTTCAGAGATCCCAGACTTTTGGGAAATTTCTCTTTGACTTTCTGGGGTGTCCTTTGGTTTGAGAGAACAGCTTTTTCTCTCTCTGCTCATGCGTGTGTGTGTGTGTGTGTGTGTGTGTGTGTGTATGTGTGTGTGTGTGTATGTGTATGTGTGCGTGCTCCCTGAGAACTGCAGAAATGTCATTTCTCAAGTATGTCTGGGGATGCAGAAGAAAAGTAGCTGGGGAATCAGGACTGAGCAGACGTCAGAACTGGTCAGTGATAAGACTCAGACTTAGCTATCTGTTCTGTGTCTGAAATTTCCTGGCAAGGTCTTCCACTGTCCCCTCTTCAAGAGAACTTTGACATGATGGTATTTTAAAATTCAGTTCTTAAGGCTCTTTTTCTTCCTTTTTGATAAATGGGGAACATTTAATTATGGCCACATAAACATAGACTTGGATTGTGGGGAAATCTGTCTTGTGCTCAGTTCAGAAATACTAGGGTACTAGAGGGCAGGAGGAAGGTGTTTTATTAGATTAAGACGAAATGAGTTCAAAGATGTTTATTTAATTAGTTTAAAAAACCATTTTCAGCATCTTAAAAGGTGAGACTTCTATGAACTTGACTGTTTTTTAAAATCAATACATTGTATGATATTTATTAATCCCTGAATCAAGCTATCCTCCGCACTCAGGCAGTCCCTATAAATTCCAAATAAGTACATTTTTGCATCATTAGGGCAAGGGCTGCCCCTTTGGTAGGAACTGGAGCGTTGATTTCATTGGCAAAGGGAACAATCAGGTGAAAAAACTTCCCCTATCGACACAGCTCAGCTCCCTCTCTTTACTGAAGAAAAAATATTAATATTGTATTCTGTGTTTTAGGTACAAGTATGCCAGAAACAATTCAACTTATTTTAAGATTCATCTAATATCCAAGCATTTCTAGCTTGGGAGGAGGAGGGAGGAAGGGAGGGGAAGAGAGAGAGAGAGAAAGAGAGAGAGAGAGAGAGAGAGAGAGAGAGAGAGAGAGAGAGAGAGAGAGAGAGAGAGAGAGAGAGGTTGAGATTTTTAGGGAGCCATAGAGCCATATTCCCATCTACCCCAAAACAATTTGAGGTAACATTTATAAGAATCTTAAACAAGGAAAAGATTACATGTTAAAATGCAGTTTGGGGTTAACATTCTAGAACAGTCACTATTCAAGTCACTTTCCTATTTTTTCCAGGGCCACACCCATCAAGGATTTAAAATGCTCTCGTCTATGTGATCAGTATCATCCTTTCTCAGTGGAGATGACTGAGTTCTAATGCCCTTGTTTCTGAGGTTGGGGAAAAAGGACACTTCTTGCCTTTAGATGAGTTAATAGCCTAATCGTCTGAGGGGGTAGGAAAGTCATTGATTTTGTCTAGACAAGAATTAAATTTGGTTTTCACCCATGATCCTTTTCCTGGTCCCTTAACCTTTGTTGTATACACTTTCATAAAGACAGAAGGCTGGAAAGGGTTTTAAACTAGAGAAAATATTTATTTCTAAATATTTCTAGAGAAACTGAAAAGATGTTTTCAATATGCTTTTACACCTGCAACTTACAGTCTTAGAGCATTGAAAGGTGATTTACCCAGGCTCCCACAGGCAGTATTTGTCAAAAAAGGGGCTTGAACTTAGGTCTTCTTAGCTTTGAGGACAGCTTTCTCTCTAAAACAGACAACACATTGTGTTTGGTAACATGTGCTGTTTTAGCATAGAAATTGGTTTGAGACTGAAAGGTTGAAATGAGCCACATGAGGGCACTCAGATGTCTCAAGACATAAATAAAATCTTATAAAGTTAATGAAAGAATTGGAGAGCTACAAAGTTTGCCATTATGTCCGTGCCAAATTATCTATAAACCAGTCTTCATTTCTTATATATTTTGCTTCATCAGTAAAGGAAAGAGAACAGAGCTTTTGATATTTTAGCTACACTTTTTTTTTTTGGTGAAAGTTTGGTATATGTTTAAAATGTTCTCCAGCATTTGTTGTTAAAATGAAGAGGCTTGTGCAAAAACACAAAGATGAGTGAAGTTAAGGACTCCCTGGTTCTGCTGAAGTCTGGGCAGCACACCAGCTTCCCCTCCAGTTCAGGCCTCTACAGACAGCGATGACTGTGCCCTTTCTCTAATTTGGCACCCACCACTCCTCTGGTTCTTGTGGCATTAAAGCAATCCAAGCAGACCATCTGCACTAGACTCAGTGTGAGAACTTACTTCCTACAATCCTTGGTTGTCCTTTTATCATTTTTTCTCTCTAGCTCTTGCAGTTTCCCAAAATATTTTGCAAATAAGTTCCACCACCAACTCTAAGAAATATGGACAGCAGTTTCCTCACCTGTCTCTCCTCCTGTGCCTAATCTGCCAACTGCAGAGTGCTGAAAGAGCTCTGAAGAAAAGATGGATTTGTGTGTGTGCCAAGCTTCTAAGTCATGAAGGGACTTCAGGTGTTACAGGGAAGGTGATGGGGAGAGTATATGTCCTGGCCTGATGCCTGGATCTTCATGCTGGGATATGGAACTAGAAACTTTCCAGACCTCTATATCTCACATCCTCTCCTCTCCTCTCTCCTCCTCTTTATCCTCTTTGCTCCCCAACTTCCAGTCCAACCTTCATCATATCCCTTACCATCTTCCTGGACTATTTGCCTTCTAACAGTTTCTCTTTCCTTTCTCCCAATCCGTTGGTACTCTTATGTAAGACTAATCTTCCTTATACCTGGATCTGATTGGATCAGTCCTCCTCTCAACAATTTTCTGTAGCTCCTTGTTTGCACAGTCAAATTCAGACTCTTTTGTTTGACATTCAAGGCCCTCTGCAGTCTACATTTCTGACCACTTCGAATATCATTTTCTGTATGTGCTGGATGCTCCAGGCTTATTGGGCATCTCATGGCTGCCTACACATTACCTGTGCTTTACTTCTGCTATGACTTTTCCTTATCCTCAGTACTACCTTCTTTCTCCTATTGAATTCCTATTCATCTTTTAAAACCCAACTTAAATGTTACCTCCTTCATGAAGCCTTCTCTGATCTCCCCAGTTAGTAATAAACTTTCTTCAAGTGGGCCTTATGGGACTCTGAATTTCATATTAGTGCCTCTCTGAGGCACTAATAATGTATTATGGTATATTATGGTCATCTGTGTGCATCCCATCCTTCTACTAGCCTTTTCTGATCCTCCTGGATGCTAGCACCTTCCCTTTGTTGATTATAGCCAATCTATCCTGTTCATATCTTGCTTTTACGTAGTTGTTTGCAGGTTGTTTCCCCAGTAATAGATTGTATGCACCACAAGAGCAAGGATTCTGTCTTATCTAAAATTTGCCTCTCCCTCAGCAGCCAGCACAGAACTCTGCAAGTGACAGGTACTCAATAAATTTTTGTTGTGCTGGAACTGAACAGATTTAAAGAAAATTGTGCTGCTTAAAACTAAAAACAAATTCAAGGAAAATCTGAGTCATTATTGCCAGGTTTGGGACCAAACTGGGTCATTTGTTCATCCAGTAACTATTCATGGAGTACCTACTGTGTGATCAGCCCTATGCTGTGCTGTTAGGGAAGCAGAAATAGGATTCCTACATTCTAAAAGCTTACAGTCTATTTCAGGAGCTAAGAGCTATGTGAATTAATTAAAAGGGCAGCTGGGGCTTGAGGTTAAGATGGATGCTGGACCAGGGTTTTTAAATACTCTGTTCTGGAAACCCCAAGGTCAATCCTAGATTGTGAGAGCTGAGGTGCAGGGGTGTGCTGGAGCCTGCTTGAACCAGCTTAAAAGAGCTGATTGTTAAATTTTCAGTCTGAGCATTTACATTAAGGAAATTGGCAAATATTATAAATTAGGACTTGGTTTATTGTTTTGTTGAGTGTCTAGATTTAAGAGATTGATGGAGAAAATGTTAATAATGCAGAATGTGTATACCTTGCTCCCCCAAAAGCTGATAGTTAAACGTTTTCCATCATATTCCTGATTGAGAGGGAACTTAGAGATTATCTCCCAAAAGCTTGCTTAGGCTTTGAGGGAGTTAGTTCACAAGTTGGGTTCAAATGTTATGATTCATGTGAAATTCTTCAAGCTCTTCATCCTTTTCTCCCTATTTTAAGCTTGTGTGATATCTGAATCCACATCCTTTCTCTCCTCTTGTCCAAAATCAGTGGTTTATTCATTACCTGATGTAGTCAAGGAGCACCTAGACACAAATAGGACAGATGTCACTGTCTTAATACCTTATTTCTTCAAGGATCTGTGATTTTATCTTCTTATTCTCTTCTACTCAACAACTGCCCTTATACTAGTAGACTTCAGATTTCACGTTGATGTTCTCTCAAATTCCCTAACCTCCAGACTCTTTGGAACCTTCTTAAGTTCCATGAGTTCTAGCTTACCCCACTCTCCATCTGCCACTCTGCTTGGCTTCATCTTCACAGAACAAAAAAGTAGCCCTGTACAGGATGCCCCCTGCTATTCCCACCTTGCTTTCCAGCTCCCTTCCTGTTGTCTTCTCCCTTTAGATTGTAAACTCCTTGAGGGCAGGGACTCTCTTTTTCTTTACATTATCTGGCACATACTAACCACTTAATAATGTTTATTGAATTGAGTTGACTTCCTTCACTACATACTACCTCCCTTAAGAAGCCTTTTCTTATTTTCCTTGATGCCAATGCCTTCATTCTGTTGATTATGTCCAGTTAATTCTCTGTACATCTTGTTTGTACATAGTTGTTTCCAGGTGGTTTCCCCAGTTAGATTGTGAGCTCCTTGAGAGAAGAGATTGTTTTCTGCCTCTCTTATTTCTCTAGTGGTTGGCACAGTGTCTGGCACATGGTAGGCATTTAATAAATGACTTGACTTTACTTGACCTCAGTCACACAAAAGGATGCTCACACATTGAATCTCACCATGTCCTGTAAGTATTCTACTTCCTTTATTATAAACTCTGATATTCCTCTATCTAATCATAACCTCCTACCATTCTATCTCTTCCCAGGCCTCACCCCTCCTAATCTATTCATTGTCTTCATCAAGACCTCCAGTCCCTCTCTCTTTCAATGCTTTTTCAAGCCTTTAGCCCTGCTTTCCCTTCCCTTCCCTCCCTTTCCCATCGTGATCCTATAGTTAGGGTCATCTCTACATTGTCCTTTGGCTTTGAATCCCTTGTCCCTTTCTCCTATCCCCACATATCTCTTCTTGCCAAACCTCAGCTCTAGATTACTCCTATCATCAGCCTCTTCTGCTCCTGCATTGAATGGAGCTAGAGAAGTTTCATAATTGTGCTACCCTGGTAAATTATAAATTCATTTTACCTAATTTCACCTGGGCCCTCCCTGCTACAAGACAATTCTTTTATCCCTCCTTAGTTGATTTCCTATCTCATTCTCTACAGAGAGTATTCCAAATCTTCTCTCCTCAAGCCTCCCACACCTCTTACACTCCCTCCCACTCCAATAAGGACATTGCTTTTTCCTTTAGTGAGAAAATTGAGGCTATTTGAAGTCACTGTCATCTTCTATTATTCTCTACATGTCAAAGTCCTTTGCTATTACCTGTCATTCTGTCTTTTTCTTCCCTAGTCTCTGACAAAGATGTGCCCAGATTCCTGACCAAGACCAAACTCTTTATACGTTCAATTGATCATGAGCCTTCCGATGGTTTCTAGCACTTTGCTACCTTAATCACATCCATTTCTCTTGAATCATGAACTTCTTGTTATCTCCTGGTTCCTTCTCTACTGCCTTCAAATATGGCCAAGTCTTCTCCATCTTTAAAAAAATGTTCACAAGGCTGCAGTATCCCCTCAAGTTATTGTCCTATACCTTTCCTTTACCAAATTCCTTGAAAAAAATCTGTCTATGCTTGTTGTTTTAATTTCCTCTCCTTAACTCACTCCTCATCCCTTTGCAGTCTGGTTTTTAACCTCATTACTCAACTCTCTAGAGATAACAATTATCTTTCAATGGCCAAGTCTGAAAATCTTTTCTCAGTCATCCTCTTTGACTCAACTGCTGTACTGGACGCTGTTGATCATTCTCTCCACTTGAATGCTCTTTCCTCTATGGGATTTCCTGACAATGCTCACTCCTCGTTCATCTCCTACCTGTCTCTCTATTTCTTCTCTGTCCTCTTTGCTGGACAATCATCCATAGGATCAACCTTATAATGGTGGTTGTTTCCCAAATGTTCTGTTCTAGTTCCTCTTCTCTATTTAACTATTATCTCTCTGCAGATGACTCCCAGATTTATATGTCCAACCCCAACATCTCCCTGTGCTCCAGTCACGTCACCATTTGTCTATTGGACATTTCAAATGAGATGTTCTGCAGCCATCTCGAACACAACATAACTAAAATTGAATTCATCTTTCCCTCTAAACCTTTCCCTCTTCCAAACTTCTCCATTTCCATCAAAGGTGTGACTCTCCTTCCATTCTCACAGGTTCATAACCTTATCCTCCAATCATCCCTTTCTCTCATTCCACAAATTTAATCAGTTACCAAATCTTGCTGTTTTTGCCTTTACAGCATTTCTGCCACCAACCCCTTCTTTCTATTCCCATAACTACCACTGCATTTTAAACCCTCATCATCTCTTGCCTAGATTACTGTGATGGCCTTTTAATTGCTCTCCCTGCTTCAAGTCTCTTACCACTCCAGTCCATTCTACACCCTGTTGTCAAAATCATTTTCTTTAAGCTTAGATCTGACCACATAACTCTCCTATACAATCAATTTCAGTGACTCACTAATGCCTTAAGGATAAAATATTAACTCTTCTGTCTAGCTTTGAAAGCCCTTCACCACACGGCTCCAAATTATCTTTCATTAGCCATTGCTCCCTTGCCCACAATCCACAATCTAGACAAACTAGCCTTCTATCACTTCTTCTGTGATATCACAGCAATCTCTGTGTTTTTGCACTGGCCATTACCTCATGCCTAACATGTATTGCCTCTTCATTTTCCCCTGTAGACATTCTCTTCCTTCTCTCTTTCTCTTCCTTCAAGATACAGCTCAGGCACCACCTTCTATAGGATGTCTTTCCTGACCCTACCTACCAGGAGTATCCTTCCTCCCAAACCACTTTCTATTTGCATGAATTCTCTGGATATTTAATCTGTACATACCTGCTGTTTTCCACATGACCATGTAGGCTTCTTGAAGGCAGGGATTATTTTAATTCTTTCTTTGTAGCCTTTTCACCTTCCTTACTCATAGTAGGTATGTTATAAGTGCATATTGATTGATCGACCAATAGTAGTGGGTAGTACATTCACTAATGCAGATTAAAAACCTTCCACATCTTAGTAGACAGTTACATAAGATGCTGTAGCCAAAAATATTCATCACCTCACAGTTACCCTTCTGGGCATGGACTTTTCCATCCTTGCATAGGCTTGTCCTCAGATAATAGTCACATTCTTTGATGCTGGGCCTGCAGAGAAAACTTTTCTAGGTTGGCAGGATCTGCCAGAGCTTTTGCTTTGCTAAAACAAGTTTTGGGAACCCAGGGTTGACTTCATATTTATTTCACCACCATTACTTAATCAACAAGTTGTTAGTGTTTACTGTGGGACAGGTATTGTGCTAGATGCTGGGGGTACCGAGGTATAAATGAAACAATTTCTTTCCTCATGGAGCTTATATTTCATCAGGGAAAGACAGCATATACATATAAAATGTATGTAAAATAAATGCAGAGCAGTTTATTGCAGGAATCATAAAAGCCTTTATGCAGAAACTTTGAAGGAAGCTAGGGAGGTGAAGAAGAGATGAAGAGGGAACCTCTGCAAAGTCATGGAGGTGGGAGATGGAGGAACATAGGAGATGGAGATAAGAACAGCATAAAATGGAGGGAGAGAAATGTTCTCACAGGCCTTATAATGTACCAAGCTAGACAGATATCATAGCTACAATGTAAGAAGGATAGCAATAAAGATAGATAAAAATTCACCCATGACAAAATTCCAGAGAGGATCGACCCATTCTTTTTTAAAATCAATGTTCTTCTGCTGGTGGTGTATAACTGTGGATTAAGGAATACTATACTCCTTCCTTCCTTCCTTCCTTCCTTCCTTCCTTCCTTCCTTCCTTCCTTCCTTCCTTCCTTCCTCCCTTCCTTCCTTCCTTCCTTCCTTCCTGTTGGGACATTTGTTCTTCTCTAGTCTTGTAGTACCGCTGTTGTTTGGCAGCACAGTGGTATGGGATCACATCTGTCAGTTTTTGTAATAACTTGGGATGTAGCTTATCAGGACATAGTGACTTGACCTCATTGAGGTCAGTTAAGGTGCTTTGTTATCTTGAACTTTAAATCTCAGTTAGGGAGAATCTGGAGCGAGTCCATGGAAGTATCAAGTGATTGACTCACTCTTGGTCTTCTGGGGTCATCTGTGACATTTCAGATATAGAGATATAGAGATGGAACCTGGACTCCCTCTTGAGGGTTTTGATGAAAAGGGAAGACAGATTAGGATCCAAGTGAGCGAGGACAGGAGACAATAGAATGATGAATTATTCTTAGAATATCCTTACCGCCAGAGAGGAACATAATAATAACAATAGCTAACATTTATATAGCACTTTAGTGTTTCCAAAATCCTAGAGATATTACCTTATTTGATCCTCACAACAACCCTGGGAGATAGGTGTTATTATGATTCCCATTTTATCGTTGAGAAAAGTTGCAGAGGGTAAGTAACTTTCCCAAGGTCACATTGCTAGTAAGCATATGAGGCACGATTTGAATTCAAATCTCCTGACTATCCATTATACTATCTAGCAGCCCCTAAGTGTCTAAGGCAGCAATCGAACTCAGGTATTTGCCACTCGAAAGCTGTATCTACTGTGCTACTTAACAGCCCCATGGAACCCAATAAGCATTGGAAGAGAAGCTGGGATGTGCTAGAAATGGTAAGCACTTCCTATACATGCTCATCTGAAAGGCAGCTGACATAAGCTTCAATTGTCACTGGCAATTTGTGCAGATATATACCCCCATCCTTCCAACCCCCCCCCCAAAACCCCAGTGCTAGCAAGAAATGTTGCCCCCATGGGGCTCAGACTTCCCATTTGGGAGAAAAAGTGTTTACTCCACCCTGACAAACACTCCTACCCTTTCTTTGATGGTCCCAATAAGACTAAAAAACCACTTTTATTAGTTGTAAAACTTGAAACATTCCTGGTTCAAGATCTTCTTCTCAATAAAGCATAATCTTCCAGGGGCATATTCCAGTCATCCCATCAAGCCTCAGTAATATCTATAAGGTTAAATTTATCTCCTTGCATTAAAATTGGTAGTTCACCTAGCTTGTCATCTGTATTTTATGCATATGTGAATAGACATCTGAAGCCATGGATTTTAATGATGGCTCCCGTTTTTGAATTTTGTCTCCTGCTAATTTCTGGTCATCTCTATGACTTTGCTTCTTCCTATATTGGAGTTTCTTTCTATGGTGTTGAACTTGGCAGGTGTACTTATGCAGTGTTCTCCCTTCCCTTTTCTTTTCAGTTTGAAATTCTCATGATTAGATGTGCAACACTCCATTTAAATACATTATTGCCAGCCTTTTTGAGGCCAAGTGCTTATCATTACTATATTTTAAGCTGTGGATGAGAAATTCAAAAATTGTTCTCAGACACCATCTTTTTTTAAGTAGATCCTTGCTTCCTAAATTCTTTTTTTCTTTTCTGAAACCCTAGTCTTAGTAGTGATGAAAATGCCCCCAGTGTTCCTAAGGTCTTTGGTTTCTTACTTAAAACTGGTAAGTAGATGTGAATATTGCAAATACATTTAAAACAAATACATAATGGAAACGGGAGAACTTCTCCTTTGACAGAGGAGAAATATTAACTTCTAATGTTATGTAGTTAGGTGACAAGAGCCTTAGACTGGGAGTCAGAGAATAGGGCTCTAGGTCTGGCTCTTCCAAAACTTCTCTGTAAAAAGCAGGTGGTCAGTCAGGCCTGGAATCAGGAAGACCTGAGTTCAAATCTGGCTGCAGAAACTTACTAGCTGGGTGACCCTGGACAAGTCACTTACCTGGTTGCCTCAGTTTCCTCATCTGTAAAATGAGCTGGAGAAGGAAATTGCAAACTACTCCAGTATCTTTGCCAAGAAAACCCTAAATGGGGTCATGAGGTGTTGGACATGACTAAACAACAAATGAACAATTGAATGATATAGGAGATTTTGATTATGACATTAAAAACTGATAAAAATGGAAAAAAGTATGTAAAGGTTCTTAACAAAATCTTTTCATAATTAAGGAGAATGGAATCACCACATTTGGATTATGACCACTTTCTACCTTTGTGACCTTGGGCAAGTCATTTAACCTCTTTGTATTCTTGTTTCCTTAGCCATAAAAATGAGAGAGTTGGGATAGATAATCTCTAAAATTCTTTCCCCTTCTCAATCTGTGCTCTTATGCTTCTAAAATCACAAGAAATTACAACTTGAACTATGGAAGAGGAGGTGGAGGAAGTAATTGAAATATACTGAATATATAGAGAAGGTCAGTTTTAGGGACAACATGATTTTGAAGACATTGTGTGACAAGATTCTCAATGTCTTTGAAATAGGGTAAGGGAGGGAAGTGTGGGAAGATGGTGGACTAAAGCAAGGAACTTACCTGGTTCTCCCAAATTCCCCTACAAATAACTTTAAAAATGCCTCAAAGTAAATTTCAGAGCAGTAGAAATAATTACAAGTTGGTGTATAGTGGTTGATCACCTTAAGACAACTTGAGAGGACATTAAGAAAGAACTTACCTCCTGGGGTGATGGTCTGGCCTGATTGAAGTGCAGATTCCACCCAGTCATCAAACAGCAAACCCAATAACATCTGTATGGGTGGCAGCCTCACTTTCATAAACTTTGCTTCACATGATGTGGGGGTTGGGTGGCTGATCAGAGAAATGTTGTGGGGGCCCTCTACTGGCGTTGGACTCTGGACCCAGACCTGCTGACTAGACAGAATCCCAATTGTGGCTATGGAGGGAAGAACTGGTAAATGGGGTTGCAGAGGGGTGGGGCACTGCTGGATGTGGTCACTCAGAGGAGAGAGTCCCTGGCTTTGGTTCTAGGGCAGAAGGGTGAGCTGATACTTGCAATCCCCTGAGGGACATCATGGAACAAGAATGCTTATGGTAGCAGTGGTGGTGGGGGCCCTGATGGTGGCTCAGGGGCAGAGAGAAGTACCTGTGGTCAATTTTAGAGCAAAATGTGAGCTGGAAGATCAATTACCACACCTGGTCTTGCATTATAAAACCCTGGAAGAACCAAGAGCTCAGAAAACAACATCATGAAAACTGAAGCCTGACACATTATTCCTCCTACCACAGGAATATAGCCTGACTTTAACATAAGTTAACAGCCAAGAAATAGGCCATTAAAATGAGTAAAAAGCAGAGAAAGAAGATAGCTAGTAGATAACTACCGTGGTGATAGAGAAGATCAGGGTTCAAACTCAGAAGAAGATGAAACAGCTTCCTTAAAGCTTCAAAAAAAGTAAAATGGTCACAAGCCCAAAAAGAGTTTTTGGAAAAGCTTTAAAAGGACTTTAAAATTCAGAGAGGTTGAGGAAAAATTGGGAAAAACAATGAATAGTGCAAGAAAAGCAAGAAAATTATGAAAAGAAACCAATCAATTGGAAAAAAGAGATTCAAAAACTTACTGAAGAAATTAACTCCTTAAAATTTAGAATTGGGCAAGGGAAAAGCTAATGACTTCATAAGACATCAAGAAATAATAAAACAAAATCAAAAGAATGAAAAGATAGAAGAGAATGTAAAACATCTCATTAGAAAAATGACTTACCTGGTGTATCACCAATGTGATACCCACAGCAGGTGCTATGAATATGCAGGCGTATTTCCAGGATTGAATTGCAAAATATAACAAACTCTCTTCCTCAAACTTGAAACCAAGATATTTATTCAGATACCAGAAAGCCAATTCCATCATGGTAACAAAGAAGTTTATACATATCACCAACATTCCCAAGCCTTCCCTACAATACATATCCCCACAAACAAGCTCCCCTAGGCAAAATTCCTCCCTCTCTCACTCAGGCTAGCTGGTCTGCCTCAGCTCTGCCTTACTCTCTCCTAGCTCTGCCTCACTTTCACTTCCTGCTCCATCCATTCAGCAAACTCCTCCCACCTTGGGCTCCAAGTGACTCAGGCTCCATCACAGCAGTCAACTGGCCCCTAGCTCAAAACAGGTCACATAGGCCTATTAATGGGAAGAAAAAAATCTTTCCATTCCATTAGCACTACACCTGGAAAACAGATTGAGGAGAAATAATATAAAATTATTAATAACTACTAAGTCATATTTTATTTTCCCTCTTCTACAAATCCTTTTTAGAATAATCTATTCACACGCATGGAAGGCATGAAGGTATAATACAAGAATGAGCCACCTTTCTTTCTGGCTGCCTGCAGTATTTTCTCCTTCACTTGATAGTTTTGGAATTTGGCAATAATATTCCTTGGTGTTTTTAGTTTGGGATTTCTTTCAAAAGGTGAATGGTGGATTCTTTTGATGACTATATTGCCCTCTGGATCTAGGACTTCTGGGCAGTTTTCCTTGATAATTTCTTGGAAGATATTGTCCAGACTCTTTTTTTCATCATGGCTTTCTGGTAGACCAGTAATCCTTAGATTTTCTCTCCTGGATCTGTTTTCCAGGTCAGTTGTTTTTCTAATTAGATATTTTACATTTTCTTCTATCTTTTTATTCTGTAGATTTTGTTTGACTGATTCTTGATGTCTCATAGAGTCATTAGCTTCTACTTGCCCAGTTCTAATTTTTAACAATTGTTTTCTTCAGTTAACTTTTGCATCTCCTTTTCCATCTGTCCAGTTGTTCCTTTTAAGGAGTTATTTTCTCCAGTTAGTTTTTGTACTTCCTTTTCCATTTGTCCAATTTTCCCAGTTAGGTTTTGTGCTTCCTTTTCCATTTGTCCAATTTTCCTTATAAATTCTTCCATGATTCCTTTTTTTCATATTTTAAAAATCATTGGCCAATTTTTCTTTTACCTCCCTAATTTGGCTTTTAAAATTCTTCTTGAGCTCTTCCAAGAAAGCTCTTTAGGCTTGAGACCAGTTCATATTCCCTTCTGAAGTTTCAGGTGGGAGTACAGCCTCATTGCTGACCTCTTTGGTGTTCGTGTTTTGGTCCTTGTCCCCACAGAAAGATTCTATGGTCTTATATTTTCTGGTTTGCTTCTTGCTCATGATGATTACTCTTTTCCTGACTTTTAAAGTGGATCTCTGCTTCTGGGGCATAGGGGGCTCTGTCCCACAGTTCTTGTGCTTAGAACTTGAGGCTTTGTGTATTGTGGCCTCTGGTTCTTTCGGCTAGAAGCAAGAATGCTGTAGCTTACCTGGTTCTGAGCTGGCTGGTGTGCCAAAGCAGAGGCCAGGTGAAGTCTTTCTGAGTTTCCCCAGAGTTACCCTGGAGTTAGCTGCATTAAATGTGGGAGAGGGATGGTCTGGCTACAGGAGGTCTCCTCTCCTGAGCACAAGCAGGCTCAGTGGTTGGTGAACCCCATTTGTGCTAATGTCTTCCTGATTTCCCTGGATGTGCTGAGGCAGGTCTGGGATCTTGGTGTTGATGATTATGGGCTCCACCCCCCTGGGGCTTGGGATCTCCTCCTGGTTTGCTGAGGTGGGGCTGCCTGGGACAGCTCCTGGCCTGCACTGGTCCCCTTCAGCCACATCAAGAGGGACCCCCCTTTGCAATTTTCCTAGCCTCATGGGTTAAGAGACTCTTTATCCCTTCAGCTGATCTCTCTGCTTCTGGATTTTTCCTGAGGAAATATTCTCTGGGTTTTTCAAGGTCAACAAGGGGAAGGGTAGAGCTTTTACCGATCACTTTGCCATCTTGGCTCACAGAAGTTCAGACAGGTGACTTACAGACATTTAATCTGCAGGCTGATAGTCTCAGGAGCTGCTACTGCAATTACCTAGGGTTCTGCAGTTCTCTCTTACTCAGTTCCACTGCACTCCCATCCTGTGCTGATATGTTTGAGATTCCTCAGTGCTGCTGTTGCTTCAGATTGCCTGAGGCTTCCTACTTGGCTTTGCTATGGTGGGGTCTGCACTGGTACAGCCTGTGTACTGTGCACTCCTCCAACCCCATGCAACAGATCCTTCCTGTTGACCTTCCAGTCCTTCCTGGGTTGGAAATTTGCCACATTCTGTCTGCTATTGGATTCTGCCACTCTAAAATTTGTTCAGATTTTCTTTTTAGAGGTATCTGAGGGAGTTTGTCTTAGAGTTTAGGTGAATAGTTGCTCTTACTCTGACATCTTGGCTCCGCCTCAATGAGCCATCTTTCACAAATGATTTTCTATAGCAAACCACAGCCTTGTAGTTACATAGTTGGTTAAATTTGTAAAGAATATAAGACCCCACTATGATCATTGTTTGTTGATTATAGAAAGACATTTTATCTCATAGAACAAAACTCTGCCTGAAAAGGTCTGTTACAACCAGATGTCTCATGTGAATGTCAGATTCATGCACAATTCCTTAGAATACGTAACTGCAAGGGATAACAAGGAGACAAATTCATACTTACCAAAGGTTTTTTCTATTGTCATAGAGAATGGTCAGTGAAGGCCCAGGTGTAAGAGATTCTAAAGTTATCCAGATGCTTCTGATTGCACAAGTACTGAAACATGATAGCATCATGGATTTAGAGCTAAAAGGGACTTTGAACTTTATTTATTCAATTATTTTTAAATGTAAAAATCCCCTCATTTTAGAGAAAAGGAACCTGAAACATAGAAAGGTTAAGTGTCTTACTCAGGATCACATACTGAGGCAGAATTTGAACTTGTTTTCCTGACTCTAAATCCAGCTTTCTGTCTACTACGCTGTGCAAAAGAATTCTACCCAGCTATCCATACCAGAAATACCAAGTAGATGAAGAATGTTTATTGTCCCAACTATGAAACAGTTAGATGGACAACCTAAAGCAGGCGTGGAGAACTATATGTGGCCTTTTAGGTCCTCAAGTGTGGCCCTTTCATTGAATCCAAACTTCACAGAACAAATCCCCTTAATAAAAAGATTTGTTTTATAAAACTTAGACTCAGTCAAACCCAAGGACCTATAAGGCCACATGTGGCTTTGAGGCCACAGGTTCGCCATGCCGGACTAAAGTCTTCATATAAGATTATGCTTATCTTGTGTAGACTCTGAAAATAGACATTGACCCAGATTTGAAATGAAGAAGACAAAAGTATGGATTATCTTTGAGAAAACTTTTCAGTTCTTTTAATTACTTAAAATTTCTCCATGAAATGGAGAACCTATTTTTTTTTTAGCACCAATATTCTTCTGGTCTTGTTGTGTGAATATAGGACATGTGATACTATAGTAACTGAAGAACTGAAGTTAGGTAAAAGATGATGGAGAAGCTCTTGGTGGGAGTGAGCAGGCAATAGCACATTCCTTATTTGTAATTAGAGTAATTATATAGGAGTAGTTGTATTGTTAATGTAATATGAGATATTTTAAGGATCGAATTGCACAGTATAATAAGTATTCTGTTTACTCAAAACTTGAGCCAAGAAACTAAAAAATTCACAATTCATTAACAACATAACTACTTATCACCAGGGTGACTACATGATCTTAAAGAGACACAAAAGTAACTTGCCCTTCCCCCTAACAAGTATGGCCACAAGGTCTAAAACAAAACATATCATTCAGTATATGACATAGCATACCCCCCACCTTAAACATTTTTGGGGGTTTAAAATCTTTGGAGAGTGAGCAACCAGCTCTTCCTCACTCAGGTACTGTCCCAAAATACTGTTTATATAATCAGGGGGTCCCAGACAAGGGTCTTCCCTAGGGATACATCCCCAGGGATAGTAGAGAACACAACACACTCTAGCCCTAGGTCACAGTAAGTTGCTATTCCCTCAATCAAAACAGACTGTCCAAGTACTGAAAGTCTCCTTGGAGGTATGTCTTTCTCCATGTTGCTGTTGCAAACTCTCACCTGGCAATCTCAGGTGCACACATGCTCTGATGAGCCAAAGAGTCCAAGTCCTAATATTGCTCTAGCCCTCACTTCCAAATCCTGAGGGGCAGCTAAGCAACAAAGCCAACAGGGTGGGTCCCTGGGGGTTATGGCACTTCTCCCATCCCACCATAGACAACTCCACATCCTGGGTCCCAACCCATCCCAGGGGACATGGTGGGAAAGCATGCTCACTGCTCCTGCCTTGCTGCAAAATTTTCATTTTGACCTGGGGCTGAGTTCCAAGCTCTGGGATTCCTCCTCCTGTAGGTCCAGGGCCTGACTGCTCCCTGCTCCTGCCAGGGTCCAGATGCAGGCAGCTCTCTGCTCCTGCTTCATGTCTCACCTCAAGAGGAAGGGACTGCTCCATTCCAAGCTCTCCCTGCTCCTGCCTGAATACAGGCACAGCAGGCTCCAGGGTCTCTTGACTTCAGTTTCTGTCTCTGGCTCACACCACCCCAACTTCAGGGCAACTTGTCCTCCCCTAATCTTACATGTGGAGGGGCCACTCTGGCTGGGCTCTGGGCACAGCACAGTTCCAGGACCTCCACCCCTCCTGCACAGTCTGGGGTGGGGCTACTCCACTTGAGCCCTGGTCCTGGTCATGGCCTTGACTCAGAAGTTCAAAAGAGATTTCTCCCCTGGCTCCTTTGTTATCTCTATGGGAACTTTAACATTTTCCTGTCCAAAGTCTTCCTCTAGCTCATCAGATAACTCTGCCTCTTGAGCAGAAGAAATAATCAGGTTCTGAGCCCTAAGAATTTGGGTCTCAGTCTCCAACACTTCTCTGGCTTTCTCACATACCTCTTTTTCCTCCCTGGAATATTCCTGGGATAAGTCAATCTGAACCTCCCATAACTGGGCTTTCACTAGCAACAGCTTTTCAGTACTTTTTTTCTCACAGTAGTTAACATTAGCCAAATTACAACACATCCTATCAAAGCTACAAAAAAATAAAAACAATACCTGGGAAACAACAGACAACTATCCCAGTCCCACTAAACTCCATACTTTCTTTTAGTCTACACAGATCCTGACAACCATGTCAAATGAATTGTTACTTGTGATCTGGTCAGACAAGTAGACACCTTCGGAGTGGTTAATAATCTTACTTTATTATAGTCTAGTCTTCTCATAGGGGTTACTTGAGCACCAACTCCTCCAGCATTCCCTAATCACCCTTCTCCCAGAGGCTGGTGGAGGGGGGTGGCAGTTCCCCTTATGCCTTGATGGCGCCAATCGAGACAGGCACAACTTGTGCTTTTCCCTAAATCCCCTCAAGTCTTAACGGAAGCCAGTTGAGGCAAACACAGATGCCCCCAAGCTTTGATGGGGGACCAGTCAAGGTATACACGACATTCCAGCTAGTACACTCATCCCTGAAGTTCCCCCCTTTACTAACATCATCCACTTATTCAGGAGAAAGGTCATCATCCTGAAAGTAGAGAAAGTCAATTACTAACATCACCCACTTGTTTAGGGGAAAGTGGAGAAAATACATCACCAGACTGAGAGAGCACCAACATCTGGGTTCACATTCACAGCCGGTGGGGAGGGGGAATCCTTTAATAGCGGCTACCCAGAGTTAGGTGAAGTATCCTGCCCATGAACAAGCCCCAAGGCAATATCAGTCTCCCAGAATGTGTATATATATAACCCTAAAGGGTATGATATGCCCTTATCTTTAGGCTATGGATCCTGGGAAACTGAACTCCAAGAAATAATAACAAAAATTCCACCTTGCTTAAGCTTACAGTAGTATTCTGAAGGATGTCATAAGAGGAAAGTATGATTGGAGAAAAAGATGGATTAATCACACAGTGAGAATGAGGGATAAGTAATGGACAGGTTATGTATAAGGTAAGAGCCATATTTAATTCTTTGCTTTCATTCATTCTTATGTAATCATTTGTTACCAAGTCCTGTACATTTCTCCTCGTTGCCATCCTTCACGTGTCTGTCTTTCTACTGATATTATAGCCTAACTAGTCTAACCCATCATTACCTTTTGCCTGCACTTTTGCAAGAGTATCGTAACTGGCTGCCTTGTGTCTAGTCTCTTCCTTTTCCAGTGCATCTTCCACGCTACTGCCAAACTGATATTCCGAAAGTACAGGTCTGACCATGCCACTTCCATATTCAAGGGGTTTCAATGGCTGCCATTGCTTCAAGGATGAAATACATTATGATGTATGTTATTTATATCGCAGCTTCTATCCACTTCCCTATGGAACCAGGCAGAAACAGTTGAATCTCTCTTCCATATGGAAGCCTTTTGGATACTTCAGCCCTTTCATGTGTATATAGACAGCAGATGTGTCACCTACACTGCCCCCAGGCTGAATGGGGCTTATATCACTACTGAACACAGTCCAAACTGGAAATCTTTAACAAAATAAGTAGCAATACAATAGAACATAGATAATATTAGTATATTTTTCTAAGTTAATGTATGTACCCCTTTGTGGCCTTGTTTCTATTTGAGTTTGACCTCATTGGCCTACAGAGCCTTCATCACCCTGGATCACTTTTTCTGGGTAATAATAATAATAATAGCTAATGTTATGATATTCCCTTAGGTTTGTAAGCTACTTTACATACATGATCTCATGAGAGCCTCTTGACAAATCTGTGGGGTTAGTTTTATAGATGAGACTCTTAGAATCTCAGAGGGGGCAGTGACTTGTGTAGGATTCTTTAGCTAATAAATGTCTGAGGTGAGGTTCAAACCTGGGTCTTTCCCTTAGTCCATTGTGCTGCCTCCCTCCACCTCCCGCTTTGTCAAGTTCATCAGGCTTACAAACACAATAGCACATTTTTTTATCTAAAAAATTTTTTTAAAATTACTAGCACATTTTAGAATTTTACCATGAATCAAAGTCCAAGTCCCTGGGCACTACCTTTCCTTCCTTCCTTCCTTCCTTCCTTCCTTCCTTCCTTCCTTCCTTCCTTCCTTCCTTCCTTCCTTCCTTCCTTTCTCTTTTCTTCCTTCCTTCTTTGTTTCTTTCTTTCTTCCTTTCTTTCTCCTTTCTTCCTTCCTTCTTTGTTTCTTTCTTCCTCTCTTTCTCCCTTCTTTCCTTTCTTTTCCTTCCTTTTTTTTTTTTCAAGAATAGTATTCTATTTTTTTGCTACAGGGATTCAGGAGGGTACTGCATCAAGTTTCAAAGTCTAATTCATTATTGAATACTGTTCTGGGGTTGCTATTAGTCACTGACACTAGCTTGATATGAGTGAGACAAGTTTAAATGTCAGGAAGGGAAAATCAGGTGTAACAAAAACCAAAGATCACAGATGATTGGAATGTCGGGTTTTAATTAGTAAAGAGGCTGCCTGCCAAAGAGCTCTGTCCTTCCACCCCCTGCATGGCAATCCCCCCCTCCCTTGCCACCTCCTTTCTTGAAGCTTCCTAGACCTTCTTTGTTCAGCTTTGGACACTTGTAACTAACAGACATCTCTCCCCAGTGATACTTGCAGGGTTTGGATTCTGAATTAGTTAGAAATGGTTTTTAGTTGTGACTTCTTGAAAGGCCAAAGACCCCTGGAGAGTGATGAGTGACACAAAAGTGCATGGTATCCTTTTAGGAGATGCTCGTGGTGAGACATCATCCTGAGGACATTTCTGGTTTTTGAGCTTCTTTGGGAGGCAATTTAAATTGTTCATTAACAATACATGTAGAGCTGGTTAACCTAGAAGGCAGCTGACCTGCTGCTTGAATCAGATCTGATGATAGTAAACAGATCTGACCTGCCAATCTTCCTTTTGACTTACTCCCACTGTTTTTCTCTCTATCCTGACTGTTAGGTTCTGAGATTGGGAAGCAATATGGCAATGGGGGGCGGGGATGAGCAGTGGGTTTGGAATTAGGAGATGGGGATTCAAATCCTGGCTCTGCTACTTACTTTGTGATCTTGTGCAGGTAATTTTCTGAGCCTCGGTTGTTTACTTATATACTGAGGAAGTTGGACCTCTGTGAAGGTCTTCCACCAGAGCCTGGATAACCACTTATCAGATGTGTTATGGTGGGGATCCTTTCTCGGTGTTTTGGACTAAATGACTGCTACAAGTACCAACTGAAAACAATTGGTAACTTGTGTGCTTCTGTGACTATATGTTTTGTAAGCTCTAAATTTATGGCACTTTGAATGTTTCTGGAGAAAGTCACAGATTTGTGGTTGATTGGCCAATAACACGTTCACTGCGAGCAGGATGGTGAAAAGCATGCCCTATGAGAACAGTTTGAAGAAACTGGAGATATTTAACATGTAGAAAAGACTCAGCAAGACACGTGATGACTATCTTCAAATATGTGGAAGATAGGTATGTGAAATAGTGTGTAGATTTGCTCTCTGTAGCTGGAGAGAACAGAACTAGAGCATTAATAATTGGTAGACATTAGAGGGATGAAAATTCTATCTCAATATAAAAAAGAAATAACAATTAGAACTTGTTGCTCAGTCATTTTAGTTATGTCTGGCTCGTCATGACCGCATTTGGGGCAGAGATATAGGAGTGGTTTGCCATTTCCTACTCCAACTTATTTTACAGATAAGGAAACTGAGGCAAACAAGGTTAAGTGACTTGTCCAGGGTCACACAACTAATATCTGAGGCCAGATTTGAACTCAGGAATATGAGTCTTCCTAACTCCAAGCCCAGTATTTTATTCACTGAGCCACCTAGTTGTCCCTGAGATCTATTCCCTTACATTTACTAGCTGATGTTTTGCTATTCCTTTAGGTTTGCAAGACACTTTACATACATGATCTCGTTAGAGCCTCATGAGAGATCTGTGGGGTTGGTTTTATAGATGAAACTCTCACAGAATCAGAGAGGGGAGAGAGCATGGATTTGTAGTGGACCCAAGCAGCCTTTTTAAAATCTAAGGTGACAAGATGAAGATGAAGAGCAGCTCAAGGAACAGTGCAGTTATACAGAGCTGGAAGTTGTCGTCCAAGGAGAGAATTTCATTATTCAATTATTCGGAGATGGAGCAGTTTTAAATGATGATGAGAGCCAAGGTGAGGCTGAATTGGCAGGGACTGGAGTGGAGGGGAAATGGTTTGAACTGAGGCAGTGCAGAAGTTGTGAATCCAGGGTTTTGGAAGGTTTATCAATGTATATGTTGATGTTATTAAGGATGATGGCAAGGACCTTGATGGATCCTCTGATCATTTGCCAAGTTCTAGAATCATCAAGGAAGTTGAGAGAGAGAAAACCAGTGGACAGTAGATGAAGGTGATAAGGCTGGGAGGGTATGATAGGGAAGGGTGGAGCAGTCTATGGTCTTGTCCTGCATGCATGACTAGTAATCCTTGGCTGGTTACACTGGTCATCAGCCCTCACACAACAATGTTGAGCTTTTCACATATTTAAGGTTTGTTTCCTGAACTAGACTGAGCTCTGTGAGGGTAGGGACCATTTTACCCACTTGTGCCTCAGGTGAACATGGGCCTGTGAATAGAGTGGCAAAGTTCAGGACCCTTCCTGGGCAGCCGAGTTGGGGCTCAAAAAACATTTGTTGTTAACATTTATATGATTGATTTATTTGCCCTCATTTGCATGAGAAATACCACAGTCCCCATCATAATTAACAGGCCCATCTGGCAATAAGTCTTCTCTCCTTCAGCTCTATTCCTCTGAGATCTGTTCTTGGCAGGATTATCTATAATTAGCTTCTTCCTTTTCCTAATCTGAGGGGGGATGAGCCGCGGGCAGGCTTTTTTACCGCAGATGCTGAACTTTGGCTAATAAGCCCTAGACTCAAGATTTTGCAGCAGGGACTGCAGTTGAGTTTCAAAGTGATGGTGAAATTTTAGGCCACAGTTATCTTCCCTGCTATTAGGCCACAGATGACACTATGTGTGCAAGAGCCTGGGTTTGTCTGTTTAACACAATGATAAATTTTTATCATAGAGGCTGCTTTACTTTAAAACCTCTAGAAGGGGGTGATTTCTATCAGTGAGCTAGGAGAGCCAGGCCCCAAGGGAGTGAAGGACATATCCTGTCTTCCTCCATCTCTAGCCCTCTATGACTAACTCATCTGTGGCTAGGACACTGGGCATTTTCATCAGGAAGAGGTCTCAGGCATTAGGTAAGTATGTTGGGTTATTGAGAGGGAAGCAAAACTTTCTCCTGGAAAGAATATCAGATCTGGAGTCAGAGGCCTTTGCTCTTTCTCACTTTGTCCTCATTAAATTTCTAGTCTATCTTGCAACATTTTGGTAATTTAAAAATCTTTATTCTGACACCCCCAGAATTAGCTGTGTGATGTATCAAAGCAAAGTCTATCAATGTCAAAACTCTGTGGGCACCTCCTTTCTCCTCCTGGTCATTGCCATGGTCAGTTGTGCTTCCTGGATTCCCTTCCACTCAGATTTCTGTGAAACGTACAAGAAGGTTTCCATCTTTTTCTTTCCTTTCCCTGAAACAAGCCCACAGAGCTATGTGATGGAGAGAATCAGTCTTTCTTACTTGGAGGCAATGACTGTTATAGTCCTCACTGTACTGCTTCCTAGGGCAGCTAAGTGGTCCAGTGGATAGAACACTGGACATGGAATCAGATTCATCTTCATAAGTTAAAATCTGGCCCTAGACATGTACTAACTGTGTGACCCTGAGCAAGTCACTTCACCCTGTTTACCTCAGTTCCTTATCTGTAAAATGGAGATAACAGTACTTACCCTGCTTTCTTTAGAGGGTTGTTGTGAAACATTAAAGCATTCACAGATTATATCCATTAAAAAAATGTACAAACACGGTGTATCGTCTGAGGAAAATGGATGGGCCAAAAAGGCCTGGGAGGCCACCAAAGGAGGGGTGAAAGGAGGACCTCTTTATTAATTAGGTAATAATTGAATAAGTTGCCTGAAAGCATTGTAACATCTACACTATCTTTGCTGTTTATCACAAAGTATATGACTCAGTTCTACACTTAAAGCTTATTTGTGTACTGCAAATACAGGGTATCCCAAAAGTTTTTGTGAAATATGACCTGTATATACAATAGACCTGAGTAGAGGGAGGACACTAAACTATCTGATGTACACTTGGAAAACTGTTCTCTATTTACAACATTCCACCAAACCAATAATGTCAAGAAGAATGCATACAAAACATGGCATTTTCCAGGGAGATAGGCTAAGCCCCATTATGGCTCTGCCCAGCCTTAAATCCATGATCATTTTTCTTAAATATAACTAAACACAGCTTTCAAGTTAAAGAGCAAGTTGAACCAAAATATCTTATTAATCACTTGATATATACAGATGATATCAAACTATAAGGTTTCATGGTAAATCATATCAAAAAGCTTATTCATCTCATAAGGAATCTTTCTCCAATGATATAAAAATTTCATTTGAACTCAATACATTTAAAATTCATGTGTGTGTGTGTGTGTGTATGTGTGTGTGTGTGTGTGTGTATTCTGTGAACTCATTGTTTTTATAGCAGAATATCCCACTCAGGTTGTAACTGCCAAACATTCAACTACACAAAATAGAATATAGAGTGCTTCAGTTTAAATGAGAGAGATGATTTAAAGAAAATTTAAACACAAATTTATGGTCCTATAAAATGGCATTTAAACTAGATAGTCTAATTTTATCTACCTCCTTGGACCCATAGTAAATGCTATTATTTTCCCCAAACCCATGGAACCAATATACTGAATCATCAGTCCCATTGCCTGAATAACCGATCATCGCAGATGAGTCCTTTCTTCAATGACCTTTTTCTAACTCCTCTACAAACATGACCTGCCTTGGATAAAACAAACAAATAAAAAACCCCAACCAAATAGGACTTTTTTGAAGTTCAGTGGTCTAAAATACTAAGTATTGTTAAGTATTCTGTATGCTCTATTTTCATTGTTTCCATTTTTTTAAGGTTGTATTTGAATTACCTTCTTCAGTCTACTGTATAGGACAAGTAGGAAAGTTCCATCCATGCCCCTAAGAACATGGACCAGGTACTCTTGAAGAGTGCTTTGTCTTTGTGTTTAGCAATCTTCTTCCAACAGTCATGTATTCTGGTATGCATGATATCAGTTCCTTTACATTCAGGCTGTATTATCCTTCACCAGCTTACTGTATCAAAGGGATAGGAGATCATAACTGTTACAGCAGTCGCTGATTGTTCAGCCATCCAACTTATCACAATAGGAAATGTTAGGATCTTGCTGTATTACAGTTCCAAAGTAGACTTTTCTATAAACGGTAATACCCTACAGTGAGGCCTTGAGACCTTGATTTAAGCCACAAATTCTGGAAATTTTCACAAGGCAAATCTCCCAGGCCTTGAATTCTCTCTCAGTGTCAGACTTTCTAGTATTAGCTTCCAAGCATCGTCTTATAAAATGCAAAGGGTGGCATCCAGCTGTGCCACTAGAGTCAAGATGATTAACCAAAATACTTGTAACACTATATATGCTTGTCCACTTCTCCCCCAAACATCTACTTCTTAAAGGTGAAGGGCCAAAGTCAGGAAATATATAATGACATCAGAAGGAATCTGCTGCATGTTCCTTTGGAGTGGACCATACAATCTGCTCAGCCTTTGTATTGCTTATCAGCAGCAATTTATTTACTTGCCTTCTGTACCTGTAGTAGTAGTTCAACTCTCTCCATGCCAAATCTCAGATTCTTACAGATAGCACCAATGCAACCAACCAGAAAGCCCTTGGCAAAGGAGATAGCTTATTCTATTGTAGGTTATGAAGTGCTCAGGAGGAGAAATTAGAGTCAGAGAGCTAGAGTAGAGAAGCCAAAAGCCAGGGAATGCATTGCTGTCTTCCCAGCACTTAACAATGTAAAATTTTTACTATACACCAAGGAAAAGGTTAGAACTTTAATCATATTGAGCTAATATATAAAAGTGTTGCCTACAAATACATTGGTCTCCTTCAGGCAAGATAATTTAGTATAAAATATTAAAGAAAACATTGGTGTGGACCCTGTTAAGAGAATTACTGGCATCCTGAAAGTAAAGATAAATTTAAAACAACCGACAATAGTCTTTGTTATACCTACAGAACTTAACAACATTTGTGCTGGCAAGAGCCTGGGTTTGTCTCCTTCAAAGAACTATAAAGTGGACCTTAAAAGATTTGGAAAGTTGCCTAATGTAACACTCCCCTCTGACCACTTCCCTAACTTATTTGCATAGCTCTTAGGGTTCTGGGGTAATCCTGAGAAGGGGTATTGATTTTCTTATAGTGTTGTTCATGAATCCCCCTGTTGTGCCACACATTATCACCCAGATCATTATCTTTTAGAAAGAGTATCTTTTGCCATTTTTGTATCCCCAGCAATCAACACAGTGCATGGCACATAGTAGGTACTTAATACATGTTTATTGATCGATTTATTAAAGTGATCATAGCAAGGCTAGCTGTTACAAAAACATCTTTCTAAAACAGAGGCTGGCAGACTATGTCATGGGCCAAATCTGTCCCCACTGCTTTGTTTGTGTGCAGTCTGTGAGTTAAGAATATATACATATATTTTTTACATTTTAAAGTTTTATTATATTTAAAAATGCAGAACCCATTCTTAGCTTACTGGCTGTACAAAACCATGTGGTGTGACAGATTTGACCCTTAACCTATAATTTGTTGTCCCCTTCTCTATATAATGATGTATATGCTCTCCTTTTGAACAATAAGTTCCCTGGGGAGAGTGGGCTTAAAATTAGAGAGTGCATGTAGCCAGAGGATCAATTCATAGTTTCTGATTACGGCAAATATTTTCTACCTCCTTGGAGTCCTTGTAAAATTCCTCTTAAGTATAATTCTCTTTTGGGATCAGAGCATTGTGCTCTCAACATATGGAATCATGAAGCTATCTTTTCTCAATGAATCTAGTTTATCCTCATGTATCAATCAGGGTTCAATTCAGGTGTGGTTGTCAGCCCCTGCTGCTCCAGGGTGATGCTACTGGCTTTAGTGGACACTACTACCAACACACACTGATGGGACCTCCAGACCTTTTGTCCTTTCCCAATTCATGAAGCTGTCTTACCTGTCAAGGTGGAGGCATGGGTGTGGAACAGGAGAGATACTTGGTCATTTGCTCCTCTATTCTCCTTTCTCCTTCCTGAGCTCTCCATTCCTTGCTATTATTTTTCAGGAGTCCTTCACCTCTGGATTCAACCATCACTCAAATGACTGGCTTTGAATTGACTTGCTCTTTTTATAATTAGTCCAATAGGGTGTAGCTGATTCTTTTTAACAAATCACAACATATTCCCTGTGTGGCATCATCTGCTTTCATTCAAATGCACTATGATCCTTTCAAAGTGATTAAGGAATTCCTCGTACCCAGTTTACTTTTAATTGATTCCATCTAGATGTCTAAGTGTTCTGTAATTACTGAATGGGATTGTTACATTAACAAAAACATTATGTTTGCCACAAAACAAAGGGTTCACCACTCTAAAGCAACAATAGAAAGATTCATATTTTTCCTTCAAAGAGGAAGAAGGGGGAAGATAGATATTTTTAGAGTACATGATAAATAGGTTAAGAAAAACCTACAGAAATAATTTTGGAGCAAACAGACATGGCTGAGCAATATTAACCGTACAACAGGTACATACTAGTGAACTTGAAGTAACTGAAAATTGCTGGAGTCTATTAAATAGCTAAGATTCAAGAATGAAATAAAAAAATCCTCCATGGGCAACACCTGAACAAATTTAGTCAATAACATGTCAACAGAGAACTTTAATAAAATGGCAACATCATGTGGATTTGTTAAGTTTGTGATGGCAATCTAGGATCAGGTCATGATCACAAGAAACTATAGAAAGGCTATCCTTAAGGATCCTAGACTTAGTGATCAGTGATATGCAACGTATCATTGCTAGCTGTAAACATTTAACCCTATCAAATACCTAGCATGACCTGGTGGCTAGAGTTATAGAGTACATCAAAAGCTTGCCATCTTTCATGAAGAGATATATGATAAATGTCTGTTACTAAAAATTCTTAAAATACTTAAAATATCCTGAAGAACTCAGCCAAAAAGCTGTGCTGAAATTGAACCATCATCACAGACTGAACCATTGCCAGTAATCACCCATATATAGCATTGATAGATAAAAACTTAAGCAATAATTTAATAGATGTTGCCACATTAAATAATCATATTTTCTAAGCTCCATGGAATGTGATACTTTCAAAATATAGAGACTTAGATGAGGAAATCAAAATCATATGGGAATAAGATAAGGTACATATACATATCATACCTGTTGTCTTTTCTTTTTAGGAGCCTGTAGGGGATGAGCTGTTACATTAATACCTTTATTTAAATAAAACAATTTGTAATTTTGTCTACTTGTGAAATTCTATAGAACATTAAATAAAAAAATAAGGTAGACACTTGTTTCAGGAACATTTCTGTCTGAACCTCATCAGAAAAGATGAGAATGAGATGATGATAATAATGACGATATTAGCAATTATCATTATATAATGCTTTATGCTTTCTTTAAAAAAACCCCAAGAACATGTTTTTCCTGAATGTAAACACCAAATAAGACAAGTACTTTCGCATACATTGTAGAACAGAAAGATCACTTATGAATCTCTATTATGCATAACTTGCTTTTCTTTTAAAGTATGTAGTAAAATCATCTTGTAACTTTCAAAGCTATCTTACTTGTCTGTGCTTCCTTCTAGTTTTCCTACTGTTTTGTTTTCTTTTAGGGGTGGTACTATTCCCCCCCTCCCTGCACCCTCCTTCCCTTTCACTTCCCCACCCCTTTCCAAAGTATTTTCCTCAGTGGTGAGGCAGGCATAGGGCAGCCACCCAGCTGGGAGGGCATCGGGCAGGTTGTGCAAGTACTATTATCCTGATTTTACTCTAGAAATTGGAATTACTACTTATTATTATTGCTATTATAAAAGCCCATATTACTTAAGAGTCCTGACTGTCAGTGGAAGGTGAATGGTACAAAACCATTGCATCTTGTCCCTTCTTGTTTCATTGACCCATCTTTTTAGTCCTTGCCTTGGGAGTTAGTCTGGAATGGAAAGTGGACCAAGTCACGTGGGCTCAGTAACTGAGAGAGATTCGGATTGGCACTAATATTAGACCCAGTGGTATTCTCTGTCCTTCCTTGGACTGGCCTCCTAGATCTTCTACAAACTGAGTCCAACTAGTGTTTTACTCTTATCACCCCCAACCGCCTATTACTTCCATTCATGTATTTTATGTTACAGCCAAAGTACTAAGAGTTCCGCAAACATGTGCTGCTCCCTCCCAGTTCTGTGCCTTGGTGCATTCTGTTCCTTATACCTGCAATACATTTCATTCACTCCTCCACCTGTGCAAACTCTTCCTTCCAGGCTCAGCTCAGACACCCCTTCCTCTGTGAAGTATTTTGTGGTCTCACTTAGCTAAACGATCCTTCTCTCTCTTCCTGAGTCTTTTAGGTCATGATACGAACGCAATTATCTTCCAACCTGTGTTACAGTTGTTTGCTTGCACATTTGATCTTTCTATTGTATTGTAAGCTCCTTAAGAGCAAGGATTGTGTCATTTTTCATCTCTGTATCTCTAGCCCTACCATAGACCTCATGTGAGGTGCTGGAATTAGAGTCCATAAAACCTCATTTTAAATCTAACCTCAGAGTTAGATGTGTGTGTCTACCAGGTGCGTGATCCTGCGCTGTGTGTCCTCTGTCTATCTCAGGGGAAGAGAAGGGACTAAGCATTTATATAGCACCTATATGCGCCAGGCACTATGCTAAGTGCTTTTTACAAATATTACCTCAGTTTTTTCTGATAATAACATTTATCTTCCAGATTTGTGGGAACAAAATAAGGTAATATATGTAAAGTTCTTTACAAATCTTAAAGTGTTATATAAATGTCAGCTCTTATTTATTGGTATTAAAAAGTATTAAATTGAACTTATTTAAATTATAGATGTAAATATTGAATAGGGGAAGGCAGAAAACAGAAACTTCTAGCCACCACTAGAAACCTCTTGGCTATGACCTAGGCAGGGTGGCCAGTTGTCCCAGGTGGGGGCCATGACCATGACCAGATATTACTTACCCTGGCTGTCTGGATTCAGACCATTTTCAGAATCATAGAATTACATTTAATGGAGTATAGGCAATAGGAATGATGCTAAAGCAGATTGACTTGGCTGGAGAAGTAGAGAAGAGAGGCAGTCCTGTTGTCCAGGGCTTGGAGGTGAGCATTCAAGGGTAGAATGGTCAAGAGGAGAGGCTTGGGTGGAAGGAAACCAGGACCCTGGAGAACTCAGTTGGTACTTAGCATCCCACCCCCATGCCCCATCCCTACAGCGGTTTTTCATGTGTATATATGTGAATACATGAAAATATATGAACACATGCACATATATAGGCACATGTACATAGACATATAGAAATAGAATGTTAAATGTTTATTTTAAATGTAAAATATGTTTTACGTTATATATTTCATATATATAATATATTTTTATTAAATTTTTGTAAAGTAAATTTTTATTGTTACCTTCTGTTCTGCATGACTTACCTTTCCCATTTTGTCCTTCTCCTAGCAGGAAGTCATACCTTATAATAAAGAGAAAGAAATAAAAAAATTCCATGAAACTAAACAACATATTGAACTGATGTTATATGTAGTGTTCCACATCCATGTTCCCCCACCTCTGCAAAGAAGGAAGGAAGGAAGGTGTATTCTCATATCTCTTCTTTGGGACCAAGTAAGTCATTTTGTAATATTCAGTTTCTGTTGTTTGACATAGTAATTGATTTACCTTGTTGTAATTTTTGTATTGTTTTCCTAGTTTATTTTTCTTCCACTTTGGCCACTTTTTTGTTGGACTCTTGGTTTTTTACCTCTTTGTTCCTCTGTAGTTGCAGACTGCTTAGTTTCACTCCTGAGAAGAAATCTCTGGAGCCTAATGGGCTCTGGACTGTAATCAGTCCTTCTGTTGGAAGGGGGAAATTCTCGTCTTCTCAGGAGCTTTTGGTGTAATAATGGTGACTGACATTTATGTGACATTTTAAAATCTGCAGAACACTGTGTGTATATTCGTATATTGTCTCATTTAAGTTTCCCATCAATCTTGGGAGAACCAAGATGATGTAGTGGGTAGAGAGGTCTGGCTTGGAGCCAGGAAGATCTGTGTTCAAATCCTACCTCAGACATATACTGGCTGTATGAATGACCCCGGACAAGTCACTGCACCTCTGAGTGCTCTAGGCAACTCTCTAAACCTATATGATGCAACATTGGTAGAAGGACTTTCATCATTTGGGACTTCTGGTATATCAGAGGAATCACAGGTTTAGGTCCTCTCCTAATAATTCTGTGATGTGGGCACCACAATTATTATAACTAATAACAATGTTGCATAACATCATTATTAATAGCAATATCTGTATTATTTCCATTTTATAGATGAGGAAACTGAATTTCAGAAAGGTTAAGTAATTTGCCCATGATCTTACAGGTAGCAGTAGAATCCAATGAGGTTTGGCTGTAACTGGGGATATAAAGACAAAATGAAAACTAGTCCCTCCCCTCAGAGAGCTGACATTTTACATTAGCAAGTGTCAAAGTCAAGATTCAAACTCAGGTCTTTCTCTCACCATGTCTTGCACTGTATCTACTATACCACATTGCCTTTGAGATTCACTGAACCATACTTTCTGTGTCAGACCATAGAACCATGATTGGGAGGGGCCAGATGGACTTAGGTTACTGGTGCTTCTTGGAGGTTGGGCACAAGTTCTAAGTGATGATGAAGACTCATCAGGGATGGCATCATCTTTCTCCTCAAGTTTCTGAGGGCTGTGTGGTAGAATCAGACCAGGTGTCAAACTATTTTGAATCATTTCTTGGATCTGTGTGACCCTGGGGAAATTACTTAAATCTCTCTGAGTTTCAATTTTCTTATCTATAAATGGGTGTAAAAATACTTGTATTACACCTACTTCACAGGGTGATTATGATTAAAGTATAGAAGTAACTGTTGTTATTACTTTAAACTGTGAGTCTATCAAGGTGGGTAACTCCCTCTATTGATGCAGGATGAATCCCCTCCAACCATTAGTAGACAATCTTTGTGACTTACTGGGAACAAAAATTTCATCAGTTGGTGGTCAATCTTATGGTGATGACTCTTTCACTTAACTAGGCTGTTCCTTGGAACACATACAGTTCATAGCTAGGTCCATTCTTGAAGCTTTTCCAACTCTGTAGGATCTGCCTTTGAGAATCCATGATTACCTTTATGCCACATCCAGGCATTAAAGAAAAAACCTCAGTGGTTGATGATTATGGATGCCCTTATAACTTTTGAAGTCCTTTCTATCTCTGGAATTCTGTGATTCTGTGAAATACAACAAATATTTTAAAAGCAATTACTATGTGAAAGTGCCTTGTTAGGTCCTGAAAGGGACACGAAGATAAATGATCTGGTCCTTGCCTTCCAGAAGTTCATAGTTTATGAGGAATTTTCATGCTTCCCTGTTCTTTTCCACCATTTCTACTATCACCTTCTGCCTCCCTCTCAGTGCTCAAACTACAGAGATCCTAGAAATTAAAACATCTCTGAGCTACTACCTCACACCCATCAGACTGGCAAAGTTGACAAAAAAGAAAAAATGATCAGTTCTAGAGGGACTGTGGGAAAACAGGCACATTAATGCATTTTTGATGATGCTGTGAACTGGTGTGGCCATTCAGAAAACGAATTTGGAACTATGTTCACTAAGCTATTCAAACTGTACACACTTTCACCCAGTGATGCCTCTACTAAATCTATACCCTAAAGAGATCAAAGAAAGAGAAAAAGGACACGTATGTACAAAAATATTTTGAGCAGCTCTTTTCATGGTGACAAAGGATTGGAAACTGATGGGATGCCCATTGATCAGTGAATGACTGAATAAGTTATGGTATATGAATGTGATGGAATACTATTGTGCTATAAGAAATGATGAAAGAGATGTTTCAGAGAAAGACTTGTATGCACTGATGCAAAGTGGAGTAAGTAGAACCAGGAGAACAATTTATGTAATAGCAATGGTATTATAAAGACACAATTTTTTTTTACAATTTAATTTATTTTTGGTACATTTTAAATTTTGAGCTGTCTCTCTCCCTTCTTTCTCCACACTAGAAAAGTAGAGAAGGTCACCATTTATCACACACACACATATACATTCATATATATGTAAATTCACACTGTGTATGCTTATATTTATCAGTTCTTTCTCTGGAGGTAGATAGCATCTTCTTTCATAGGTCCTTTATAGTTGATTTGAATATTTATTCTCTGAATAGCTTAGTTGCTCAAATTAGTTGTTTATTCTTAGTTGCTTATTCTTCAAACAATATTGCTGTTACTGTATACAGTGTTTCCTTGGTTCTTCTCATTTTGCTCTTTACTATTTCATGCAAGTCTTTCTATGTTTTTCTAAAATCATCATTTCTTACAGCACAGTACTATTCCATCACAATCACATACCACAACTTGTTTGACCATTGCCCAATTGATGGGCTTTACCTCAATTTTCATTTCTTTGCTAGAGGTGTCATAAATGTTTTAGAACATATAGGTTCTTGTCCTTTTTCCCTGCTCACTTTGGGAAACATAGCTAGTAGTGGTATTGTTGCGTCAAAGGTATGTGTACACAGTTTTATAACTCTGGTCATAATTCTAGATTGCTTTCCAAAATGGTTGGAGCAGTTCACAGTTCCACCAATGGTATATTAGTGTCCCATTTTTATCACATCCCTTCCATTTGTCATTTTTCCCTTCTATCATTTTAGCCAATCTATTAGGTGTGAATTGGTATCTCAAAGTTGTTTTAATTTGTATTTCTCTAATCAGTTATGATTTAGATCATTATGTCCTATGACTATATATAGCTTTAAATTCTTCATTGAAAAACTACCTGTTCATTGCCTGGGATCATTTATCAATTGGGGAATGACTAAGACAGAAAACTTTGAAAGATCGACACAATGCCCAACCATAATTCCAAAGGATTCATAGTGAAACATACTATCCATCTCTAGATAGAGAGGTGATAGACTCATGAGGCAGCCAGGTGGCACAGTGGATAGAGTGCTGGGCCTAGAAGCAGCAAGATTTGAGTTAAAATGGATCCTCAGACATTTATTGGCTGTGTGACCTTGAGCAAGTCACTTAACCTCTGCTTGCCTCATTTTCCTCAACTATAAAATGGGGATATAACCCCATTTTATAGGTAGTATATAACTTACCTCTAAGGGTTGTTGTAAGGATCAACTGTTTGTAAAGTACTTAGTACTGTGCCTGGCACGTAGTAGGCAGTATATAAATGCTATTTACTATTATTATTAGACTATATATGACATGGATAATTTGATTTGCTTTCACTCTACATGTTTGTAATTGGTTTTGTTTTTCTTGATTTCTCAGTGGGAAGGAGAGGGAGGTAGATGGAGAGAATTTGGAGCTGAAAGTAAAATAAAATTGAATAAAAAAAAATACACTCCTTTCAGGGGATTTCCTTCTTGGGCACCTAGACTTGTGACTAAGAAGTTAGTCACAATATCCACTCAGCAACTCCTTCTCTAGGTTTCATCACTACCATACTTCCCTCTTCCTCCTCCCTCAGTTTTCTTTCTTTTCTTGCTTCTTTTTATTTATTCATTCATTCATTCATTTATTTATTCATTCATTCACCCACTCATTCATTTATCTATTATTTATTTATTTGTAGTTTTTCAACATTTATTTCCACAAGATTTTGAGTTCCAAATTTTCTCCCCATCTCTCCCCTTCCTCCACCCCAAGATACTATGCATTCTGATGACCCTTTGCCCCAATCTGGCCTCCCTTCCATCACACTCTTCCCTTCCCTTATCTCCATCTTCTCTCTTTTCTTGTAGGGCAACATAGATTTCTATACCCCATTACCTGTATTTCATATTTTCCAGTTGCATGCTAAAACAATTCTCAATTTTCATTCCTAAAACTTTGAGTCCCAATTTCTCTCCCTTCCTTCCTCCCCATCCATCCCCACTGAGAAGGCAAGCAATTCAATATAGGCTATACATATGTAGCTATGCAAAAGACTTCCATAGTAGTCATGTTGTGAAAGACTAACTGTATTTCCCTCCATTCTGTCCTGCCCCCCATTTATTCTTTTCTCTCTTTTGATCTTGTCCCTCCCCAAAAGTGTTTACTTCTAGTTACTCCCTCTTCCCATTAGCCCCCCTTTCTATCCTCTACCCCACACCCCATTTATCCCCTTCTCCCTTACTTTCCTGTAGTGTAAGATAGATTTTTGTACCAAATTGAGTGTGTATGTTATTCCTTCCTTAAGCCAAATGTGATGAGAGTAAGCTTCACTTTTTCTCTCTCACCTGCTTTCTTTTCCCCTCCATTGAAAAAGTTTTTTCTTGCCTCTTTTATGAGAGATAATTGGCCCCATTCCATTTCTCCCTTTCTCCTCCCAATTTATTCCTCTCTCACCCTTAAATTTTATTTTTTAAAAATATCATCCCTTCCTATTCAACTCACCCTGTGCCCTCTGTCTATATATATGCATATAATCCCTCCAACTACCCAAATACTGAGAAAAGTTTCATGAGTTACAAATATTATTGCTCCATGTAGGAATGTAAACAGTTCAACTTTAGTAAGTCCCTTATGATTTCTCTTTTCTTGCTTTTTTCATGCTTCTCTTGATTCTTGTATTTGAAAGTCAGATTTTCTATTCAGCTCTGGTCTTTTAATCAAGAGTTCTTGAAAGTCCTTTATTTCATTTTTTCCCCTGAAGTATTATACTCAGTTTTGCGGGGTAGGTGATTGTTGGTTTTAATCCTAATTCCTTTGACTTCTGGAATATCATATTCTAAACCTTGTGATCCCTTAATGTAGAAGCTCCTAAATCTTGTGTTATCCTGATTGTATTTCCACAATACTTGAATTATTTCTTTCTGGCTGCTTGAAATATTTTCTCCTTGTCCTGGGAATTCAGGAATTTGGCTACAATATTCCTAGGAGTTTCTCTTTTTAGATCTCTTTCAGGAGATGATTGGTGGATTCTTTCAATATTTATTTTGTCCTCTGGTTCTAGAATCTCAGGGCAGTTTTCCTTAATAACTGCATGAAAGATGATATCTAGGCTCTTTTTTTGATCAAGGCTTTCAGGTAGTCCCATAATTTTTAAATTGTCTCTCCTGGATTTATTTTCCAGGTCAGTTGTTTTTCCAATGACATATTTCACATTGTCTTCTATTTTTTCATTCTTTTGGTTTTATTTTGTAATTTCTTGGTTTCTCATAAAGTCATTAGCTTCCATCTGCTTCATCCTAATTTTTAAAGAACTATTTTCTTCAGTGAGCTTTTGAACCTCCTTTTCCATTTGGCTAATTCTGCTTTTTAAAGCATTTTTCTCCTCATTGGCTTTTTGGACCTCTTTTGCCATTTAAGTTCGTCTATTTTTAAAGGTATTGTTTTCTTCAGCATTTTTTGGGTCTCCATTTGCAAACTGTTGACTCGCTTTTCATGATTTTCTTACATTGTTCTCATTTCTTTTCCCAATTTCTCCTCCACCTCTCTTACTTGATTTTCAAAATCCTTTTTGAGCTCTTCCATGGTCTGAGACCATTGCATATTTCTTTTGAAGGTTTTGGATGCAGAATCCTTGACTTTTATGTCTTCCTCTGATGGTATGCTTTATTCTTCCTCATCTGCTAGGATGGAAGAAAATACCTATTCACCAAGAAAGTAACCTTTTATAGTCTTATTTTTTCCCCCCTTTTTGGGCATTTTCCCAGCCAGTTACTTGACTTTTGAGTCCTTTGTGAAGTGGAGGGTACAATCTAGGGGCCTGTAAGTTCTCAGTTCCTCCAAGGTGGCACAATCAAGGGAGAGGAGTTTACTCCTCTTCTGGCCTGTGCTGTGGTCTGGGAGTAATCACAAGTTTTTCTGCCCAGGATCTGTGAGTAGAATTCCCTCTGCAGAGCCTCTACAAGCTTGACCACACCAGTCAGTGCTCCTCCTCACCCCAGGGTCGCCACTCAGGGGGCTGAGATCCAGATCAGCCCCTTGATTACCCCACGGTTTTTAGGCTGAGGGCTTCTAAAATGGACGCTGCTGCCTCAGTGACTGCCGTCATTTGAGGCCAGGGCCAGACTGCATTCCCTTCTCACCCAGGTGAAAGCGCTTTCTCACTGACCTTTGAAGATGTCTTTGGTGTTTGGGGGTTGAGAAATCTAGGAACCACAGCTGCTGCCCATGATTCCACACTCTGAAGTCTGCTTCAGTCCTGTCCGTGCTGTGCCATGGCCAAGGCTGGGCTGCGCTGTGCTCTAAGCCTGGTGCAATAGACCTTTCCTGTTGGCCTTCCAGGCCATCTTAGGCTGGAAATCTCTTTCACTCTGTCGTTTTTTGTCTCTGCTACTCTAGAATTTGTTTAGAGTCATTTTTTACAGATATTTTATGGTCTGTCCTTCTACTCTGTCTACAGGTCTGTCCTTCTACTCTGCCATCTTGACTCCACCCCTGTGTTTTCCGTCCCTCAGCTTTCTCTTGCCTTATAATTTATCCTTCCAGGGCTAGGTTTTCCAGGTCTTCCAAGGTGGCAACCTATAAGATAAACAGTGTACTAATATGTGAATTATAACTCCCATTTATATTGTGTTTAAGAAGTGTTTGTCCCATAACAATCTGGTGTGATAAATATAGCAAGCATTTAATCCTTATTTTGTAGATGAAAAAATTGAGACTTAAAAGGTTAAGTGACCTACCCATGAACATACAGTTAATAAGAATCATAGGTGGAATTCTAGGGCAGATCTCCTAACTCGAAATCTAGCATTCTTACCATTATTTCATGGAGATTTACTAGGCTGCTCATTGAGAAGGTCTTTTAATGTACCCCCTTCACTTTCTATGCTCCTAAATTGCCATTCTATAACAAGGATTGTTGGAGATAATAAATAACACTTTGTCTTTTCCTATACTATTTTATTGAGGGCAACTAGTTGGTACAGTAGATAGTGTGCTAGGCCTGGAATCAGGAAGACCTGAATTCATATCTGGCCTCAGACATTTAGTAGCTGTATGATCCTAGACAAGTCATTTAGCTCTGTTGCCTCAGTTCCCTCATCTGTAAAATGAGCTGGAGAAGGGAATATCAAACTGCTCTAGTATCCTTGCCAAGAAAACCCCAAATGACATCACAAAAAGGAGGACATGACCAAACAACAACAATAGTATTGTATTATCTTGACCAAATAAAACTAAATAATAAAAATATGTCAGCCATACAGATTCAAATCTATGTAACACAATATATACTTATTAAGTACCTATTACATGTTAGGCACTGGCCTAGGTTTGGGAAATATAAAGACCGAAATGAAAATAGTCTTTGCTTTCAATGTTCCTGTCTTGAACCAGTTTAAATTCTACTATTTAAGGTTGTAAAGTATCTGGTACCTCTTAGGAAAAAGTAGTAGACACATAGTGAAGGTCTCTGAAAAGTCATATTCTAATAATATTACCAGAGAAACCATGATTCCTGAATGTATAATACTTCAAAATATCTGTGATTTCATAAATGTGGGAGTTCTTGTAACTGAGGAATCCTACCTCACAGGGTTGTGGTGAAGGAAGCCCTTTGTATACCTTACAGCACTATAGAAATGACATTATTATATTAGTACTAGAGAGTTGTAAAGGTTTCAGAGTGCTTTCTTCATGACCACCCTGTGGGACAAAGTATCATTATACCTATTTTATGGATGAGGAAATTGTCAATCAGAGAGGTTAAGTGGCTTGTTCCTGGTTACACAGTCAAAAAGAGCTCAGATAACATCTTCCCCAAACTTGGGCTGTTTTCATTTCACTGTGTTGCCTCTGGTAATTTTCTCCTTCTATATCATTTTAAACTCAGATGTGCATATATGCATACATACGTACATATGCATATACCTATAGATTAATGTTTGTCAATTACTATTTTTCATGAAAAATGCAAGATACTATAAGACTTAGGAAAAAAGGTATATCTTTTTTTATGGCACTACCTGTCAATGGATAAAGGTAATATTTATAAAATGCTCTGTAAACATTAAATTGCTATATAAATGCTAGCTATTATTATATAATTAAGTTTTATTAAATTATTGATTAAAAAAACTCCACAATAATTTCTCAGTATTTCTCAAAGTCCTCCTCTGAAGCCCTATTACATATGGAAGTGGCCCTGGCTTCTCAAAGTCTTTGCCTGTACAACACAAGCTCCATCTGATAGGTTCTATTATGCTGAAAAGTCTCTTAATATGGCCCTAGCAATAGATCAAATATGTAATTCCCAATATATCCCCTTCCCCATTTGATCCTTCCTTGTAACAAAGGAAAATAATTTATAAAAATGACTTAGCATAATAACGACTGCCCTGATTGCGTATACAATATTCTACACCTGTAGTTCCCTACCTCTCTGCTGAGAAACTGGGAATGAGTTTCATTATCTATTCTCTAGTACTAAAATCATGCAATTAATCTGTGTTTGGTTGCCTACTAATGTTGTTTCCACTTATGTCATGGTGGTCATTGCTTGTATTGTTCTCCTGGTTCTACTTTCTTTGCTTTGTATTAGTTCATTCAAAACTTCCCATTTTTCTGTGAATTCCTCAAAATTTTCTCAATTCCTCTGTGCAATAATATTAAATCACATTCATATGCCACAATTTAGCCATTACCTGACCAATGAACACTCACTTTATTTTCATATTTTTACTACCATAAAAGTACAAGTATGAATATATACACATATATGTACACATGCACATGTATATATGTACATATAGACACATATGTATATACACATGCATATACACACATTGTTGTTGTTGCGTTGTTTCAGTCATGTCCCCTTCTTTCTTTTCTTGGCAAAGATACTGGAGTGGTTTGCTGTTTCTATCTCCAGCTCATTTTACAAATGAGGAAACTGAGGCAAACAGGGTTAAGTGATTTGCCCAGTGTCATATAGTCAGTCAGTATTGAAGGCTGGAGTTGAGTCCTCCTGATTCCAGCCCTGGCACTCTTTCCACCTAGATTTACACATGTATGTGTATGTATATACACACATACATATATGAGCACCTATGAAAATATATTAATTTAATATGTATGAATACACACATATATGAATGCATATCTGTATGTGTATATGTATTTGTCTCTATGTATCAGCTGTCTCTGACCTTGGGGGTCCATGTGCTAATAGCTATTTGAAACAATTTCATTCTTGCTTCTCTTGTCTGTAGAGTTGGCAGCCACAATGGTAACAACCTCTCCTTGTCGCCTCCACCCATTTACAGATTGAGATAGACTCACACACATACATTTGCCACATTGCAGAACAGATACATTCAGGTTGGCTACTCTCCAGCCTTTCACTTCATGATCACTTGGCTGAGTCGCATGAGAAAATAGAATCTAGCACTTTGAATGCATCATCTCACACCTTTTCCTTTTGTTGGGAGGAATGAAAACTTTTGTAAATAAAGTTTAATGTTTTCACATCTAATGCTTGGATCAAACCTTTGTTACTTATCCTATTCTATTAACGTTAAGCTCCTCATCCAGGCATTCAGGGTCTTCCATGTTCAGGCTCAAACTTACCTTTACAGCCTTACTTCTCGCCACTTCCCTACACAAATCCTATCCTTCAGAAAATTAAGGCTATTCAGTGTTCCTGAATATGCTTCGTCCTATCCTACCTCTTACTCCCTCTACCTGGCATTTTGTCGTTGTTGTTGTTGTTTAATTATGTCCCACTCTTCTTGTCCCCTTTTGGGGATGTCTTGGCAGAGATACTGGAGTATTTTGCTGTTTCCTTCTCTAGCTCCTTTTACAGATGAGGAAACTGAGGCCAACAGGGTTAAATGATTTTCTCAGGGTCACACAGCTAGTAAGTGTCTGAGGCTGGATTTGAACTCAGGTCTTATAGACTCCAGGCCCATTGCTCTATCCATTGTACTACCTACTTGCCCACTTGCAGTTCCCTCCTTTATATCTTTTGTTGAAATTCTATCTTTTGTTCAAAACCTAGCTCAAATACTATATCCTTCACAAAGGATTCCCTACTTTATTTTGTGTTGGAAAGGATCTCTCCTTTCTCTGAATTCCTATAGCGTTTTGCCCCCCTCTCTTATGGAGTTTACCACATTCTGCCTTGTATTACAGTGATTTGTGTCTTTGTCTTACCTAGTGAGCTAGACTGTGAGCTCCCTGAGGCAGGGGCCCTTCACCTTTCTCCTATCATTGCTCTGCATGAAGTAAATTATCGTAAATGTTGAATTGTCGAATGCTACATTGAGTGAAAGAAATCTTAAAATTGAGCATGACTTCTTCACTTTAGGACACAGTTTTTTTGGTTAAATGAATAATTGGACTAGATATTTTGGAATTCAACCCATTTCAGGGGTTGAAATCAAATACTTATGGAAATTCAGTGAAAATGTAAAAACATGTGGATCCAGAAGACCAACACTGTTTTATGTGTTTTCCCCCTAAAAGAGGCTTCAGTTTCACAATATGTCCTGGGCACAGAGGCACAATGTTGACAAATGGTCTGTCTGGTTCAAGATAAGCTAGAACACTCTGAACTGACAGGCTCCAAAGACCTGGCTACTTACAGCTCCTACCTTCATTTCCATCAACCCTGCCAGCTCTTTAACAACTCATATAAATGTATCTAAGTTGCTCCAGTTTATCAGCTTCATGCTTAACCCAGCAAGTTCCTCAAGCTACTTAAATTGACATGGAGGACCTCCTGTAGACAAAGTCCTCCCTTGGTCTATAATATAGACCAGAGTTTGGGTACACAGAGAGGGTACTCATAAGGCCTGTGTCTATTTTGTGATAGGTATTGTCTATCAAGATTTTTTGGTGATTAGTAGTAATGCTTTGTGAGATTAACTTAGAATTTTATTATGTATGTGTGCTTGGGGGAAAATGTTAGGATTTTACCCATTTGAATTCCAATAATTATATGTCTTAATTATTAAATGGCTACTTTGGAGACATATTAGAAAACTGGATCCTAGTTAACTAGCTGCCTGGGATTCTTACAAGGAGAGACTGTGCTTTTATCTTGAAACACACAAAAGAACCATCAACAAAGCATGTACTCCTCCTTACAGTTTGTGGGATCTAGCCTAAGTCAGAGTTGGTCTGCCACTATTCCTTCTTTACCTAAAATAATGATGTTGTGAAATTATTAAAGGTATGCTATTGGTTATTATTCAGAGATTTGAATTTCAAAATCAACAACCTGATGAAGGCATTAATGTTTACGGTAAAGAGTTGCACAATCTGTTTTAACACTGAAATTTGGGGGACATTTTTTAGATCAAATGAAATATTTGTAAGGCTCTTAGCTTAGTGTCTGATACATAGTAGGTACTTAATAAATGCTTATTCTTTTCTCCCTTATCCACCTAGATGATATCTTGTGGGAGCTCACAATGAAATTCTTCAGTAGAACCTTTTGTTTGGACGCAGTTGGCATGAATAATGGTCCAAGACAAGGTCCTAACGAGAAAGACTGCATCACTATATGACACAAATTTTAGGAAGTTTTCTCCTAAGTTCATAACACATAGAGAACTTTTATCACTATGGTCAGCAGGCTACATACAGCCTCTGTGGATCAGTTCAGACTTACTAGCTGTAGAAGTTTACAGCACTCTTCTTGTAAGTTCAAGGATGCTGAGTGTAGATTCTGTAAGCAGAAGGGCCCTAGAGAGAAAGGAAGCCACTCAAAACTCATCAGGGATGCCCATGAATTTCTTAGCAGTTTACATTGCCTGTTATCAGACGATCTTGCTCATTCACTTGATAGGAAATCTCAAATGTTGTGTTGTCCAGAGGCAAATGATAGGAAACTTCAGAGTACTCTAATTAGTGTCAGCACCCATAAGCAGCTGTGAATGCAAGAAAGATGCAGATTCCAGTTGTGGTGCATCAGTAGTCAATAAAGATCATGTTTTTTCACAAAGCCTGTTGCCAAGGGTGTTAAGGCTACTATACATACTTTGTTGTTATTGTTGTACAGTGGTGTCAGTTGTGTCTGACTCTGTGACCCCATTTGATGTTTTCTTTGTAAAGACACTGAAGTGGTTTGCCATTTCCTTCTCCAGCTCATTTAATAGATGAGGAAAGTGAGGCAAATAGGGTTAAATGACTTGCCCAGGGTCACACCGTTAGTAAATGTCTGAGGCCAGATCTGAACTCACAGAAATGAGTCTTTCTGACTTCAGGTTGGGCATGCTATCCACTGTGCACCTACCTGCTTCCCTACATACTTTGTGATCACTCAAATGATGGTTCCAGAAGCTTTCCATGGAATGTGGATCCTTCCCAGAAGAGTTTCCTCTCATTATTATAAAAGGACACTAAGAAAGTGTGTGGGCAGCTAGGTATCTCAGTGGATAAAGTGCTGATCCTGGAGTTAGGAAGACTTGAGTTTAAATCTGAACTCAGACACTAATTGTGTGACCTTATGCAAGTCACTTACCCCTGTTTGCCTTATTTTCCTCATCTGTAAAATGAACTGGAGAAGGAAATGGAAAACCACTCCAGTATCTTTGCCAAGAAAAGTCCAAATTTTTTTGCCAAAAAAAGTCCATAAAGAGTCAGATATGATTGCAAAATGACTGAACAATAACAAGGACAGCAACAAGAAGAAGAAAGCCTTGAGTCAGACTGGTCTTTATGTGAGAAGCATACAGAAAGAGCTTTGGATATAGAATCAGAAGGTATGTATTCAGATCCTGCCTTTGCTATTTACTTCCTATGGCACCTCAAGCAAGACATTTCCCCTCTCTGTGCCTCAGTTTCCCTCATCTATTAAAGGATCTGGTGTAACTTTATTATATATTTAAAAGGAATAGCAAGTTGTATATAATAGATTTGCAGTTCCATATGCAATCATCTTTTTTTTATTATATACTGTGTTATCAAAATGTTTGTTTTATTCCATAAATTAAAAATAAAATAAAGAGGTTTTGACTAGATTATCTAGTTGTAACAGCAAGCACCCTGACATACAGAGGAGGGCCTGCTATCACAGGTTCTTTGATCTGCCTTTCTAAAAGGAAAGGCAACTTTTAAGGAGCTTTAATCAAGCACACGTATCATTCACTTAATTCAGGGGAAAAAGTCAGCACTCTGAACTTCAGAGAAAATCTGGAGAAATAAAGATCGTCCAACTGCCTGACAGTAAGCAATACATACATCACAAATCAACATATAACTATCTGACCATACATATGTAGTTACCAGAGACAGAAACACCAACATCTGGGTTTTCAAAGCCAGGGCACTGCTTTGTGGCTTTCCAGAGTCTCATGTGGCACACAAACCTTCTTCCAAAAACGAAGCCCCAAAGTAAAACCTCACCTCAGAGTACTGATACATTTTTCAGAGCCAGAGGGCATCACAATGCTTGGGAACCAGTGCCTCATTAGAACATTAGCAAAAGGTGTGGCCCTCCCCTAATCAAGCTTCCTGTAATGGGCAGGCCCATGAATGGGCGGGAAGATCTTTAATCTCGTTAGCATTACACTAGTCTAGGGTTATGATCTTATGATATCTAAAGTACATTGTAGGTCTAAATTCTATGAATCAGCATTGAAGTCCTTCATATTTGTGCTGCCTACTCTGGGGACTCAGGATCTTCCGGCTATGGTGCTGACAGGGAAAGCTGTCAACAGAAGGTTCTCATTGAGAGAAGGCCCAGAAAGATTGGGTTAGTTGGTAATTGGAGCTGATAAGATGTTAGACTGAGACCCCAAAGATATGCCATGGAGTCCAGATCAGGACCATGAGTGGCATCAGGATCACCAGAGTTTGAGAAGGCAAACACAGATACATGGTTTCAGAGAAGGATGTCAAGTAGAAGGGCTCAGATCTTGAGGAGAGAGCTGGTTTGAGCTTTACACAGAACTCAGCCATAATTTCTTGCACTTAGCTTCTCAAGAACGTGTATTATGTTTTTGTGGGACAGACATATGATGACAGGTGACCCCACCTTCTGGTTGCAGGGGAACAACTTTGACCCAGTGGTTGGAAGTGTTATTTTCAGAAGAAATGACTTTCTAATCAACAGTAGACAATGCTAAGGGGCAGCTAGGTGGTGCAGTGGATAGAGCACCAGTGCAGGAGTCAAAAGGACCTGAGTTCAAATCTCATCTCAGACACTTGACATTCACTAGCTGTGTGACCTTGGGCAAGTCACTTAACCTCAAATGCCTCATCCTGGGTCATCTCTAGTCATCCTGATGAATATCTGATCACTGGATTCAGATGGCTCTGGAGGAGAAGTGAGGCTGGTGACCTGCACACCCTTCTCTCCCTCAAAACAAAGTCAAGTGCAAGTCATGTCATTATTTCTCTAATGGCATGGTCTTCTTTGGCAACGAAGGATAAGCACAGAGAATGCTATCAGAGTCCCCCAATTATTAGAGGAAGATGTTAGTAGATTTTCCAGGATGTTCTCTAAGACATGTTAGAGTGCTGGTGGTCTTGGGAAGATGAGGGTTTGAATTCTGCCTCTGACGGTAGCTGTGTGAACATGGGCAAGTCCTCCAATACCTCTGGGTCTCAATTTCTTCTTCTGTAAGATGAAGATAAAAATATCTACGTTAACTCATGGAGTTCTTGTGAGGAAAGTGCTTTTCAAACCTTGAAACCTAGAAACATGAGTTATTGTCAAGAGGGTGCTGGAGCCAGCTCAAAATAGGCTCAGGAGAGCTTATTGTTAAATTTTTGTGTGTGAGCATTTGTACCTCGAAACGTGGCAAATGATGCAAAGCAGGACTTGATTTATCGTTTTGTTGATTGTCTAGACTTAAGAAAGAAATGAAGAAAATGTGAATATTGCAGAAAAAGCTTGTCAAACAGGACTTTTTTTTCCCTTTTAAGGGCCAGTTGTTAAAAATTTACCAACATACCTCTGGTTATTATTACAGGGTGACAGGGAGATATAATTTCAATTGGCTCCACTCACTTTATTTGAAAGTTAGAAATGCCTTGAGCTCTAAGGAATAAAATGAACAAGAATTTAAGCACCTAATCAAAGTATCCTTGAGCCCATTAGACATACCCAGTGGTCCATACTAATTGGGCAACTGAGATCACTCTTCCTAAGCTTGAAAATTTGTGACCTTAAGGTCACTCATATCCAGGACTAGTATCCTGGCCTCCATAGTTCTCTATTATGTATATGAAGTCTTTCTTGATTTCCTCTGTTTCTCTCTCTCCCTTTTAGGTGCTAGCACCTCCCCCACCCCATTGCTTTGTATTTATTATACAAGTGTTTTGTATATACATAGTTATATTGCTCATGTAAGCTTGGAGTTTCCTTATCCCAACTCAATTTGTCCCAATTCCAATTTATGTGTCAGTCACAGGTCCCCAGAACTTGCCTATATCAGAGGAGTGGGGCTCTACAGCAATGTGGGAAACTAATTCCAACACCTCAAGATTATCAGTTGAGAATCAATTTAGTTAGCCAGTCTTAAGTAGCATTTAGAAAGTGGTTATTTACTAAGGTTTTGTAGTAATAAACCCCCAAACATTCATCCCTCTCCTCCTTTCTATTCCAACCTCAGCCACAAAATCCAGGGAAAAGTTGCTTCAAGCTTAGAGAACAAATGTGGCAAAGGGATAACTTATAGGTCCTGGTTGTTGGAAGACCTTTTCCCCACATGGAGGGCTCAAGAAGTTCCCTTTGGGCATGGTGGAGTTTCTTCTCTGGGCTCCCTGTAGAGTCATGAGTCCAGACTGTCCTTGGCTCCTGATGCTGTCACCTGATTCAGGGATGTGTCTGGGACACTGATGGAAGGTCCAACACTCTCCAGACCCTTGGCAGCTGAAAAAGTTCTCCTTTGGTCAGAGGCAAGGGAAGAAGACTTGGCCAGCATTCTCCTTCCCCTCCCATTTTTCCTTAGGGATATGCTGGAAAACCACCTGTAAACTTCAATTTCTGGAGTTTAATCCCTTCTCAACTCACTTGTTAATTTATAGACAATCTCTGGTGGGTGGTGATGGCCAAGTTTCCTTGGCCCATCTGAACAGGATGCTTGGCAACATCTGATTTGAAGGCCTTTTAGCACTTAGTCTAAGGTCTATGATGATTGATTGATTGAGACATGTTTTCACTTTGTTCTGTTATCAAGACTAAAGTGGTAAGGAGTGGTTTCTATCCCACTCTTAAATTTATATGTGTATTTGCCATCCTACCTTCTATAGAATATAAATCCCTTGAGGGGCAGGGACTACTTCTCTCTCTCTCTCTCTCTCTCTTTCTCTCCCTCCCTCTCTCTCTCTCTCTTTTCTCTCTCTCTCTCTCCCCTTTCCTCCCTCTGTTCCTTCCTTTCTCCCTTCCCTCCCTCTCATCCCTCCCACCATTCCTTCCTACCTTCCTTCCTTCCTTTCTTTCTTTTTCTTTCTTTCTTTCTTTCTTTCTCTCTCTTCCTTCCTTCCTTCTTTCCTTCCTTCCTTCCTTCCTTCCTTCCTTCTTTTCTTTCTTTCTTTCTTTCTTCTTTCTTTCTTTCTTTCTTTTTTTCTTTCTTTCTCTCTCTCTCTTCCTTCCTTCCTTCCTTCCTTCCTTCCTTCCTTCCTTCCTTCCTTCCTTCCTTCCTTCCTTCCTTCCTTCCTTCCTTCCTTTCTTCCTTCCTTCCTTCCTTCCTTCCTTCCTTCCTTCCTTCCTTCCTTCCTTCCTTTCTTCCTTCCTTCCTTTCATTTATACCCATAGTACCAAGAATAGTGTCTGGTATATAGTAGGCAGTTAATAAATACTTATTGGTCAGTTGATTGAGCAAATTACTCCTCTCTGGGGCTCCACTGCTCAAAATCCTTATATCCTATGACATATATACATTGTCTAAGAAGAATATGCAAAGCTGTGCCCCAGCTAAAATCCCACCTTCTATAGGAAAACTTTCTTGGTCTTCCTTGACTCTTGTGCTTTTCTTCTGTTGATTATTTTCAATTAATCCTGTATATAGTTTGCATCTTGTCTCCCCCATTAAACTTTGAACTTCTTGAAAGCAGGGACTGACATTTACCATTTTTTTTTTTTTGCTATTTCCAACATTTAGCACAGTGCTTGGCACACAGTATGCTCCTAATTTGTGTTCTTTAGACTGACTGCCTGGTATGTGGAAAGAATAAATTGCTTTAGACTGAGAATCAGGGAATCTGGATTCTAGCCTTCTAACTATGTGGTCCTGGGCAATTCTTCCCCCTCTCTGGGCCCCAGTTTTCTTGTTTAGAAAATGAAAGAGTTGGACCATGATCTTTACAGTTCCTTCCAGCTCTGACATTCTTTGGTTCTAGCTACTCCTGAATTTGTTCAACAACAAATATTAGATATTTATTGAGTGTTAACTGCATGCAAGGATATGTACTGGACACTGTATGGGGATGAAGAAGACACTGTTCCACTGAGCATCCACAGTAACAGGAGAGATGAGAAACTGACACACATTTACAGGAGGATGTATGCAGGAATGCTGCAGGAGAACAGACCAAAGGGATCACTTTACTTCAATAATCATTTGTTAAAACATTACCACCTGCCACGAAGAAAGACTTTAAGGGAGGACCTTGAGTAGCCTAATCATGTGCCTCCCTAAAAGGATGTCTCTCTAACCACTGATCCCCTACCAGAACTCATTCCTCAATGGTTAGCATCTTCTCCATTCCCTTATATCTCCCCCATCCCAGCAATTTTGATCCCCCTGGCTGCTGATAGTAAACCTCTTCTCCATCCCCAAATGCCTGCTTTCTTACTGCCATTCATCCTCAATCCTACCCCACCAATGTCTCCTCTGCCTTGGTCTGTTTATTGTGTCCTCTTGAATACCTGTTCCATAATTAACAAATTTCCTTTACCTTAACCTCTTCCCTTACTTCTTCTGTCTTTTGGCAGTCACTGAGATTTGGTCCTCTCCTGATGACACCTTTCTAGTACTACATTCACTCATATCCCTTTACTTCCTGGTCCCAGTGAAGGAGTTGAAATATTCATTGCTGCCCATTGCTGATTCCAGATTCTCACTCTAACACCATCATTCGGGAACCTCTCCTACGAGATTCTCCCTATCCAAATTATCACTCAGTTCAGATCCTGGTTGTTGTCATCTATTTACCCCAGTACATTCTTTTTCCTTTCTTAATGAGTTCAGTGCCTGGCTTATACTCTGTTCTTGTTCTCATACTAGGGGACTTCAATATACATAGTACTGGTCCCTTAGAAAACTTTTCTTCCTCGTTCTTCAATCTACTCTATTCCCATTACCTAATCTTCATTCTACACGTGTATGATACACACACACACACACACACACACACACACACACACACACACACACACACACACACACAAACATTCATACAATTGATCTTACCATCTCCCATGACTATTCTACTTCCATGTTAGTAAATCCTAAAATTCCTTTATTTGATTCCAATCCTTTGTCATTCCTTCTTTTCCCCTGCCTTATGCCCCCTAATGCTGTTTTGTCCTCACCTTTACCTCTTTTCACTCTGTTTTTCAGTTTTTTCTTCAGGCTATCACACCTCCATTAGCAACACTATTCTTCTTTCTCTATCTAGACTAGACCCGTGGGTGAACCAATTCTTCTCTCCATTGTTTTATTACTGATCATACCTTGCCAGACTTCAACACTGGATTACCATTTACCTCCTTGGCTGCCATTCATATGATGCTCAATGATGCTGGAAGAAATCATGAAATCATGCTGGTTTTTAGGCCTCTACAAATATATATATATGCATCTATTTTCAACTGAGTCTTCATTGTAGCAAGGATCACATTTACATCCTCCCTAATAAGTTCCCTATTCCACTCTCCAAACATGTGTTTCAAACCTTTTCTCTCCTCAAGCATCTCAGGGTTTGCTCTTTCCCCACTTTCTCTACTGGGGACCTCATCTCATACTTTATAGAGCACAAGAGATTATTAGCTATAAGCTCCGTCTCTTCCTGATCTCAATCACTGGTATCTTTCTCATTATCTCCTCCTTTATTCCAGTTCCAGATAAAGAGGTAGCCATTCTTCCTGCCAAGGTCAACAGCACTAGATGCATTGTTTGTTTTTTTTAAATTTATTTATTTAACTTTTAACATTCATTTTCACAAAATTTTGGGTTCCAAATTTTCTCCCCATTTCTCCCCTCCCCCTCCCCCAAACGCTGAGCATTCTAATTGCCCCTATCACTGATCTGCCCTCTCTTCTAACATCCCTCCCTTCCCTTGTCCCCATCTTCTCTTTTGTCCTGTAGGGCCAGATAGCTTTCTATACCCCATTACCTATATTTCTTATTTCCTAGTAGTAAGAACAATACTTGACAGTTGTTCCTAAAACTTTGACTTCCAACTTCTCTTTATCCCTCCCTCCCCACCCATTCCCTTTGGGAAGCAAGCAATTCAATATAGGCCATATGTCTGTAGTTTTGCAAATACTTCCATAATAGTCATGTTGTGTAAGACTAACTATATTTCCCTCCATCCTATCCTGCCCCCCATTGCCTCTGTTCTCTCTTTGGATCCTGTCCCTCCCCAAGAGGGACCAAGAGATCTCAAATTGCTCCCTCCTCCCACTGCCTTCCCCTCCATCATCCCCCCCACCCCTCCTATCCACTTGTCCCCCACTTTCCTGCATTGTAAGATAGGTTTTCATACCAAAATGATTATGTATTTTTTCCTTCCTTTAGTCGAATGTGATGAGAGTAAGCTTCATGTTTTTCTCTCACCTCCCCTCTTTTTCCCTCCACTGAAAAGTCTTTTGCTTGCCTCTTTTATGAGGGATAATTTGCCCCATTCCATTTCTCCCTTTCTCCTCCCAATATATTTCTCCTCACTGCTTTATTTCATTATTTTAAGATACGATCCCATCCTATCCAATTCACCTTGTGCTCTGTGTGTGTGTGTGTGTGTGTGTATGTGTGCGTGTAATCCCACCCACTACCCAGATACTGAAAAGTTTCAAGAGTTACAAATATTGTCTTTCCATGTAGGAATGTAAACAGTTCAACTTCAGTAAGTCCCTTATGACTTCTCTTTGCTGTTTACCTTTTCATGCTTCTCTTCATTCTTGTGTTGGAAAGTCAAATTTTCTTTTCAGCTCTGGTCTTTTCATCAAGAATGCTTGAAAGTCCTCGGTTTTGTTGAAAGTCCATTTTTTCCCCTGAAGTATTATACTTAGTTTTGCTGGGTAGGTGATTCTTGGTTTTAGTCCTAGTTCCTTTAACTTCTGGAATGTCATATTCCATGCCCTTTGATCCCTTAATGTAGAAGCTGCTAGATCTTGTGTTATCCTGATTGTATTTCCACAATACTTGAATTTTTTCTTTCTAGCTGCTTGCAATATTTTCTCCTTGACCAGGGAACTCTGGAATTTGGCCACAATGTTCCTAGGAGTTTCTCTTTTTGGATCTCTTTCAGGCGGTGATTGGTGGATTTCTCGAATACTTATTTTGCCCCCTGGTTCTAGAATCTCAGGGCAGTTTTCCTTGATAATTTCATGAAAGATGATGTCTAGGCTCTTTTTTTGATCATGGCTTTCAGGTAGGCCCATAACTTTTAAATTTTATCTCCTGGATCTATTTTCCAAGTCAGTTGTTTTTCCAATGAGATATTTCACATTATCTTCCATTTTTTCATTCTTTTGGTTTTGTTTTGTGATTTCTTGGTTTCTCATAAAGTCATTAGCCTCCATCTGTTCCATTCTAATTTTGAAAGAACTATTTTCTTCATTGAGCTTTTGGGCCTCCTTTTCCATTTGGCTAATTCTGCTTTTGAAAGCATTCTTCTCCTCATTGGCTTCTTGAACCTCTTTTGCCAATTGAGTTAGCCTATTTTTCAAGGTGTTATTTTCTTCAGCATTTTTTTGGGTCTCCTTTAGCAAGGTGTTGACTTGCTTTTCATGCTTTTTTTGCATCTCTCTCATTTCTCTTCCCAGTTTTTCCTCCACCTCTCTAACTTGATTTTCAAAATCCTTTTTGAGCTCTTCCATGGCCTGCACCCACTGAATATTTATTTTGGGTGTTTGGGGTACAGAAATGTTGACTTTTATGTCTTTCCCTGATGGTAAGCATTGTTCTTCCTCATCTGAAAGGATAGGAGGAGATATCTGTTCACCAAGAAAGTAGCCTTCTATGGTCTTACTTTTTCCCCCTTTTTGGGCATTTTCCCAACTAGTTACTTGACTTTTGGGTCCTTTGTCAAGAGTAGGGTATACTCAGGGAATCTTTGAGATCTCAGTTCCTCCCAGGTGGCACAATCACGCGTGCCCTGGTCTGGATGCAGAGAGGGATTTTTGTGCCCAGAATCTTAGCAGATACCTCTCCACAGCCACTTGGCCTCCAGTTCCCAAGTCAGCACTGGGGGCTGATTTTTAGATAAGCTGGATGGGCAGGGCTGGCATTCAGTGTGAGACAAAGACCAGCTCTCCTAGGGCCTCCACCCAGGGCTGAGGTAAGACTAAACTCTTCAGTGCCTCCAGGGGTTTTTATTCTCCAACAATGGAGCTTCCCTATGGGCTGCTGTGCAGGCTCTGTGGCTGCTGCCTGCTGCAGGAGCTATGGGAAAGCCCTTTTCCCTTCCTGGCCTGCTGATTAAACCCCATCACTGACCTTTGGGGCCTGTGGGCTGAGGGATCTGAGGCCCCACTACTGTGACTGGAGATTCTGCCCCCAGGGTATACTCCTCCCAGAGTCGTGCCATGCTGGGCTGGGCTCTGTGCTCGGCTCTGTGTCCGGTGCAACCGACATTTCCGTGGGCTGGAAATCTCCTCCACTCTGTTGTTCTCCACTTCTGCTGCTCCAAAATTTGTTGAGAGTCCCTCTCTACAGGTATTTTATGGGCTGTGGGGAGGACCCTGAGCAAGTGTGTCTTTCTAGTCAGCCATCTTGGCTCCACCCCCAAGACTCTAGATGCATTGTTGATCCTACCTCTGCTGTCTTGCCTAGTACATAGCCCTCACTATCATTCCCACTCTCCTTTATCTTCAGTCTCCTGGCTTCTTCTCTGCTCTCTACAAACATGTTCTTGCCTCCCCTATCCTTCTCATTTGATCCTACTATTACTGATAATTATTGTCCTATATTCTCCATCCCATTCCTGTCTATACTTTTTGAGAAAGCTGTCTATATTAGGTGTCTCCAATTCCTTTCTTCTCCCTTATTCTAAACCCTTTACAATATGGCTTCTGACCTTCTCATCCAATTGAAACTATTATCTCCAAGGTTACTGCTGATCTTTCAAAGGCCAAATCTAATAATCTTTCTCAATTCTTATCCTTCTTGATATTCCTGCAGCATTTAATTCTATTGATGAATAATTTTTCCCCTGGATACTCTCTCCTCTGTGTTTTTGTGACACATTTCTCCCCTAGTTCCCTTCCTAACCTATCTGATTGCACCTCAGTATCTTTTACTCTTTCTTCATCCATGTTGCACCCACTAACCATGGGTGTCTCTCAAGGCTCTGTCCTAGCCCCTGTTCTCTTTTTTCTTGATGTTGTCTCATCCACTCACATGGATTAAAGTATTATCTCTGTGCAGATTATTTTTAGATCTACACATTTAGCCCTTGTCTCTTTTCTACTCAACATTATCTTTCTACCCAAACCTACCATTAGGGCAATTCTCTCCTCCTCGTAATCCAATTGCCCTACAACCCCTAGCAGCATCTTTGATTCTTAACCCTAACTTGTTCCACAGATTTAATCTGTTGCCAGATCTTGACGTTTCTACCTTTAGAACATGTTTCATACACACATATATATTATATATACATTTTCTATATGTATATCAGAAGAAGTGATACAAGGACACTCTCAAGGTCTCTCTGAAGAACTTTGAAATCAATTGGGTGACATGGAGACAGTGACAAAGGACTGCCCAGCATAGTTTGCCTGCATGAAGAAAGGCACTGTGCTCTATGAATGAAGCAGAATTGTAGTAGCTGAAAAGAAATGTGAGATGCAAAAATTTAGAGACATTTTGACTCCAAATGTTAATGTGGACTATTTGTGTCTGACTTGTGGTGGAGCCTTCTGAACCCATATTGGTCTGATCAACCACAGTCAGACACACTGTACCTTTACTCCAACACATTTTGATCATCTTTGAGAATGAAGGATAACAACCTACCAACTATACATATATGCACACACATATGTAAAAATGAAGGACAACCAACCAACTACACACACACACACACACACACACACACACACACATTCCCCTCTCTCCCAGCACTAGATCAGACCCTTATGACCTCTTACTCAGACACTTTCAATAGTTTTCTAATTATCTCTGCCTCAAGTGTCACATCACTTCAATCCACCCTCTATTTAGGTGTGAAAATAATTTTCCTAAAACTGGTGTGACCATGTCAAACCAATGAGTCTAACTATCACTCTACCCCCTTCTTAATAGACTTCAGTGGTACTCTTTGTGACCTCTTCCTTCCTTTCCAGTCTTCTTATACTTTCCTTTCCTTCATGTACTCCTATGATCTACTAAATGTCAGTCTTCTTGCTCTTCCTTGCAGGTAACATTCCATTTCCCATCTCCATAACTTTACATTGACTGTCCGATATGTCTGGAATACTCTGACTCCTTGCTTCCTCCTCTCAGTTTTCCTTGCTTCCTTCAAGACTCAGCTCAAATTTCCCATTCTGCAGGTGGACTTTCCTAGTGCCCCACCGGGCCCCTCCAACTGCTAGTACCTTCTCTATTGACATGACTTTCCACCTACTCAGCATAGGTCTTGTAGGGATGTGGTTGCTCATATGTTGTCTTCCCTCATTGGAGTGTGCGCGCTCAAGAGCCAGGGTTGTTCTTGTTCTTGTTCTTTTTTCATATCCCTAACATTCAGCACAGTGCCTGACACACAGTAAGCACTTCAAAAATGCTTGTGGACTACATTCAAGACACTGGGTATGCAAAGACAAAAAATGAGACAGTGTCTGCCCTTACAGAGTTTATTTGCATTCGAAAAAGGAACTGGTTTTCCTCAAGATCTTGGTTTCTGACCTCTGAGCTATTTCAGTGAACAGTTCTGATGTAAACACCATGGTTTTCTAGGGGATAGAATTCGAGGGCCAAAATCCAAGCAGAGCTAAGGATGTTATTCTGTAGATTGTAGGTGCCTTGGTAGTTGCATTCTCTCTCTCTCTCTGTCTCTCTCTCTCTCTCCCTCCCTCTCTCTCTTCCTCTTTCTCCCTCCTTCTTTCCCCCTCTCTCTTTCTCTTTTATCTCTCCTCTCTCTTCCCCCTCTCCTCTCTCTTTCCTCTCTCTCTCATCTCTCTCTGTATGTCTGTGTGTGCTTGTGTGTGTGTGTGTGTGTGTGCTTGACATGCTATTTATCAGGCTTGACTTTGAGATGCTGTATATGTGACAATGCTTTTGTTAGGAAAAAATGAACGAAACTATTTAGGAAAATTCCTTTTGTGAGTACTTCACTACCCAGTCAGATATTTTATCATTTAACAATGCCAGAAGGAAAAAGCCGACAATGGATGAACTTACAGCTCATGAGGAATGAGAAGAAGCACAGGTTTTGATTAAACTTTTCTCCAAATTATTTAGAGACGACTTTTTAATCAATCAGATTTTTTTGAAAGTAAGCTAGAAAAAGAAGATCATCTTCCATCCAGTACTTTACAGAAAATAGCTTATCAGTTTAATTCCCTGGTTGGCCATTGTAATAACATTAATCCTGCTGAACTCATTAGATTTTAATGAGAATGTTACATGGTATGTGGTAGAATTCAACTGTATTCACCCCGTCACTTCTGAATGGCAGGAATCTAGTTAGCATTTAACACTCAACAAACATTTATTGAAGGATCTTGAGGGCAGATTCCTAGGCTAGGCTAGGATGCCCTAGCAGAGGGCATCAAGATGAAAAGGTCCTGGTTCTTGCCCTCAAGAAGGTCACAGTCATGAACGCATTTGGGGAAGAGATAGAATGAAAAATTTGTTGCATGATCTTGTGTAAGACATTTTCCCTCATCTGTATGTCAACTCCTTCATCTATAAAAATAAAGGGGGCTGGATTAGATGTTCCCTAAGGTTCCTTTGAACTCTAGCATTTTGTTATCCTTTGTTAAAAAACAAGAACCCAGCAAATAACTGCTTGCCAGACAACCCTTTGAAGACAGCAATGGTACCTATCCCCCCCCTCTCTCCCAGTGTCTTTTTTTTTAGTCCAGAACGAATAGATTTCATGGCATGACTTCCAGCACCTTCACTATTCTAGCAACATTCCTCTATATGTTTCCCAGTTTTTAAAAATTCAGTCTATTAAACATTTATTTAACTCTTACTAGGTAATTACTATGTACAAGGCATTGTGCTGTTACCTTATACATAGTGAATTTAAAAATCCAAATAAAATAGAATATGAAAAAAGACATAAAACAGTCCCTACTAGGGGGATGTAGCATGTCTAATGATAAATAAATGCAAAATACATGCAAAGTAATTTTAGGAGGAAGAGAACATTAACATGGATACCCCTCAATTCCTACTCCCCTTGGGGCCAGAATTCTAGAAAGCTTGAAATGGATTCATTTCCATCCATGCATGTCTGGAAAGGCCTTTCCTCCCACTTTAGAGGATGTATGATCTTCTCTGCCTAGTTTAAAATCCAACACATGAAGAACTGATGAACCTACTTCTACCCATGAGAGACTGAGGGGATACTATTATGGAGTGACAAACAGTCTTCTGGTTGACCGAGGAGCTGGGAGGATTGATCTCTGCACAAGAGGCTGGAATTGGGTTTATCTACAAAAGGTTCCAATGGATCATCTCCTGGTTTCTTCCCTGGTGTCTTTCAAGGTAGGAGGACTATTGTGAGCGGTTAGCTGGGGCAGAGGCAGTAGCAAGCTAGATTCTTTCTGTGGTCTTCTGCACATAGTACCCCTGCTTCTGCTGTGTTTCTTCTTTTGATCTTTAGTGAATGAGTAGTCTGATATAGTAGTGTCCACGCAATTGGCAAGACCAAGAGATCCATCAAAGCCAACTGAAGTCTCACCGACAACCAGATTCCAGAGCCAGTAACAGCAGCAGCCAAGTTTCGTGAAGGGCCAAAGTAGCCACTGAGTGATTTGTTTGACCCAGCCTAGAAGTGAATTGACCCATTGCCTGAGATACCATATTCTGGAAAGAGCCAGCACAGCTGAGTGAGGGAGTAATTTTTCTATCAATGAGGCCACTCCCGAAAGTGCACTGGGTATGGCCTCCTCCAAGGGAGAAAAGGAACTCTGGGATTGGGAATTGTGAAGTATTTCTTGGCCTAATGGATTGTCACTGATATGGTTCTTCAGTTTGAGCCTACTCTCCCCAGAGATTTTGTGTGTGTGTGTGTGTGTGTGTGTGTGTGTGTGTGAGTGTGTGCAAGGAAAGGGGAACATCCCCTGGCTTGGGAGGATTGTTTTTGTAACTTCTGCCCTTGTTTTTCATAAACAGTGATTGATGTCAGCTAGTTAATAGATACTGGAGAGACTATACTAGATGGGGGCTTGCGAGGAACAGCAGTTGAAGCCATAACCTCTCAGGGTTACCCCAAGGATCCTGACGGGAGTCATTCTCTGTGGATCCAACTCTCCAATAAAAGTGGAGGTGAGGAGACTGAGCTCAGAAAGAGCGCTACAAACTACTGAAGAGATCAGATACATCCCACCATGTTATGGTCATTCCTAAACTAGACACAATCTTCCACATGCTTCTGACTGGGCTAGACAACAGTGTGACTAATACCTCTCCAGCTCTATGCACACAGCCCAGGTTCATGTTGGTGATTTGGGTTTCCATCCCTCTATAATTACTCACATTGCCTTTGAGGTGAACTGCAATCCCAATCCTCTCCTGGTCCTGGTGAAAGGCCACAACAACAAAAAGTAGATGGTTCACAGGAGATTGTGGCCTTTCCCTTCCTCCACATTGTAAATTTGGCTTAGCTTGGGGATCTCATTTCTACGCGGAGCCCAGATTATCTGCGTTCCATGTTTTAGGCCCTTGGACAGGGCACTAGAAGATTTCAATCAATCAACCAATTCATCAGTATACTATATCCCTGCATGATATTACTGATACATATGCCAGAGCTGATAGATGTGATGGTTCTGGAACTTAACATTGTTATATGAATAGCTTATGGTATGTATTTGGGGGTTCTTTATTTCCTATGCATATGCTTGATTTGAATAATGTACCCCACAGTCTTCTGGGAGTAAGCTGAATATACACTAAAAAGTAACTAGAGAGTGAGTAGATTCTTTTACGGGGAAAGGCACACATCTCTGCCCAAAACAGCCAAATGGGGTGAGGCACAGGTTACCCTAACTAAATTTAGGTTATCCAATCTAACCCCCAGTTTTGCAGATGGAAGATATCCCTTTCCCTCCTTTAGTAAGTAGGACAGAAGAATCTTTGGTGGGGAAGCCCTTTAAGAGGGAAGGAAGGCATATTGTTTTGTAATGGTGAACCAGAGCTGTATACGTGGTGAGGATGAGCCTGGGCTATGCCCTTATTCATAGAGCTCTGATCATTGTAGGGCGATGTTATGATCAGGCCATGAGCAGAAAAGGAGCTTTTAGCCTTTTTCTGTTAGTCTGAAGGATGTCCAGGATGATTGGCTGGTTCCCTGGTATCTTCAAATATTGGAAAGAAAGAAGGGTAGAAGGAAGGAGGGAGAAAGAGAGAAAAGGAGACATTGAGGGAGAGAGGGAAGGAGAGAAGGAAGGAAAAAGAGAGGGAGGGAAAGAAGGAAGGAGGGAAGGAAAGAAGAAGAAAAGGAGAGAACAGGAGGAAGAAAGGAAGGAGGGAAAGAGAGAGCATTAGGTGGGAGAGTATACCTGAAGAAATTAATGTGGAAGCAACATCCATGAAATGCAATTTGTTGGAAGGAGAAACTCAACAGAAATAATACGAAAGGTTTTCTTTTGTCAGAGCTGTGACTTTGGGTCACTTGGTGTGGAGCTTTGGGCTTTGGGATTATAGTAAGCTACTTGTTCCAGGACATATGTTCTGATTTCCTTTTCTTTTAACTAAATCTCCCTCTGGCTTGTAAAAAGTAGATTCCATTCTCTGTCTCTTTAGGGGATAGATGTTCCCAAGTTTTTGGGTAGGACTTCAAATCTGCATGAGATTGTGGATAAGACTCAATCCCTGATGGAGTTTTTGCTTATCCTCCAAAGCGTTTCCTTCCCTTCTTGGAGCACCTGGTTTGGAGCTCTCCTTTGTCCTCACCATATCTTACCTTGGAATATACCCTCTGGAATTTCTCCACTATACCCTAGAATCTTCATCCTGGAAGCTCACTCCAGCCATGGGATTCACACATTGTAAATACTGTCAATCTCTGTGACCTCTCCCACAGATTAGATGACTGCTTCCAAAATCTACATCTGAGGGGCCAATTAATCAATTTTTTTTGATTCTTATTGGGATCATAGAATCATGGGATTTAGAGCTGAAAAGACCACAGGATCATAGATCTAGAGATGGATGAGAACTTCTAGGTCATCTAATCCAATCCCCTGATTTTACAGATGAGGAAACTGAAACCCAGAAAGATTAAGTGACTTGCTCTTAATTGCATTAAGTTAGTACAACTAATAATTGGCAGAGCTGGGATTTATGTTCAAATTTGCTCACTCCAAGTTCAACATTTTCACTAAATAAACTACATTGAACTATACTGTTCAAAAGGTGTATGTGTATGTATGTATAGGTGTATGTAAAGGTGTATGTATAGGCAATTTTACCTGGTTGTGTTATTTTGTGTGTGTGTGTGTGTGTGTGTGTGTGTGTTATAAGAAGTGGCAAATTCACATTAGCTAGTGGTCTCAGTCTTTTTCTATTCTTTTATTTTTTTCTACTGAGTAAATCTTAAAAATTTATTAATAGAAACAGTAGATGAACATTTATGCTTCATTTACTCTGTATTTTTTATTAAGTACCTACTATGTGCCTATGATACTAGCAGTTAGGTAGTATTTTACAATAGCAAAACCTTTCATCTATGTTATTTCATTGAGTCCTTACAACAACCCTGTGAAGAATTTTTTTTGACAATTTTGCATTTTATAATTAAAGAAAATGAGGCTGAGAAAGGTTAAGCAATTCACCAAGCTAATAAGGATCTGAAGCAAGATTTGAACTGAGGTCCTTCTAACTCCAGGGTTAGGACTTGACCCACAATGGCATCTAGCTAACACTAAAAAAACTGCCTTTTGGTCAAATGCTCTTTTCTCTGTGTTGTTTCCTGAGACGGCTGTAGCCCTTTAGGATCTTAAGATTTAGGGAAAGGAGAATAAGCCTTTATATAGCACTGAGGGAATTGAAGGGTTTGGAACAGAAAGTGGTCATGGGAATGGGGTGAACTACACTAACTCTATCTTGTGATTCAATTCAAGATCTAGCTCAGTCCCCTTCCTATTCAATTATTGGCCTAGTTCAATTTCTGTCTTGTGAGAAAACTTTATTTAATTGTGGGAGCTGGGAGAGGACTTTTATCACATTGTTTGAACCTAGCCCTGCATGGGAAGCTGGACACCCTCTTCCTGCTGCTTAGGGACCCTTAACTGAGGACTTAGATTTTGCTGACCAGAAACCTGGTCAGACCCAGAGATGGTTGCAAGGAGTTTTCTCACAACTGTACATCTCAAGCAATCCATATATCGCATCTAAAAACTGATTCTGAACTGGTCAATTGGTCATTATTTCCATGTTCCTTTGATTGTATACAGGTACTTGTAGGGAGTGGAACACCCCTTTTTTCCTGATTTCAGGGAATTGAACCTTTTTACTCTCCCCTTCCCAAGTTATACTTTTCTCAAATTAGAAAAAAAGATTACCTAATGTTATATCCTGGCTAATTGTTTCCTTTTAATTAATTAGTCCTATTTGATTAATTGTTTTTAATGTATAGAACCCTGTCTCTCTCTGTTTTTGGGGTCTAGTGCCAAAGCTGAGAAAGGCTACTGGTCTCAGTTTGTTGGGCAATTGGCATGCATTGCTTAATAATCGATATTCTGGGAGGCATGAAACTTTGTTTCCTCAGTAATTTCATCTTTTACCTGCCACAGCCCCTACTATGTGTGAGACACTCTGCCAAGTATTTTGACAAATATTGCATTAGAGCTCACAGATTTAGATCTTGAAGGGACCTTTAGTACAGCTCTCCTATTTTTGAGTTTGGGAAACTGAGGCCAGATGAAGGGACATGACTTGCTCAAGCTCATACGATTGGTATAAGTGGTGGAACTGGGATTCCAACCCAATCCGGTTTCAGGTCCAAGGTGGGGGGTGTACCTGGCACCCTCTGCTTTCAGGAATTGTCTCATAGTCAGTCCCTGGGTTTGTGGAAATGGGGTCTTCTGACTTTAGGTGTCAGTTAGTTGGGTTGCCCAATTCTTCCCCCAAACACCCCTAGATGAATTTGCCCTTTGGCTGTACAGAGTCCAGGACATGAAAGCAACATCATAAAATGAAACGTCAAGGGAGGGAGGGAGAGAGGATCAATATATTGCTAAATTCTTATTGAAATTCTAACTGCTCCTTGCTGTTTATTGCTGCTTAACATTTGCCGAGTAAAAGTCATTGCCCTGGAGACACAGGATTTATTGGCACCAGGAGATGGAAATGGTTGAGCTCAAAGGTTTCTGCACAGAATGAGTGCAGGTTCCCAGGATGGAACACAACAAAGGTACAGCCTGCTCAAAAAATTAAAAAGTCTTGAATTTAAAGGTGCAGCAGACCTCCGTTAGGGTGGGGCTCCTATACCAGGCCTGTATTGCGTGTCTCAGACATGGGGCTCAGGAGCAGGAAGGGGCTCAATTAGTCCCCCTTCTCTGGACCTAAAGAGAGGAGGGAGAGGTACCTCCTTCATGAAGTCCTCCCTGATTAGAAGGCCCTCAGTTGAAAAATGTTCTGTCTCTAGATTTTCTTAGAGCATTTTGTTTAGATTTCTCTTTTGCCTCTATTACATTCCACTCTATATTATTATACTTATCTACAAATCTGGCCTCAGACACTTAACTAGCTGTGTGATCCTGGGCAAGTCACTTAATCCTGTTTACCTTAGTTTCCTCATCTGTAAAATGAGCCAGAGAAGGAAAGGGCAAATCACTCCAGAATCTTTGCCAAGAAAACCCAAATGGGGTCATGAAGAGAGTGAGCCTGAAACAACTGAACAACAACACAACGTTTACACAAATAACTCACAACACAAATAAGGCAGTATGATAAAGTGCCACAAGGGAAGTAGAGGCAGTGTGGCACATGGGAAAGTGAATTGGCTTTGGACTCGGAGGACATGGCTCAAATCCAAATCACAAATGATCACCTTTGTGATCTTGGATAAGTCACTGCATCTCAATGGAGCTCAGGTTCCTCATCTATAAAATGAGGGGATTGGACAAGATGATGTCTCAGGGTCTCTTCTGGCTCTAAATCTATGACTCTAAGTACTGTGAGGTCTCTGAGACAGCCCCCTTCATGGGGGCTTTCATTCTATGAAAGGGATTCACGGATAATTGATTTCAGAATCCATACAGAATAAGTACTTGGTAATTTTCAGGTTGGGGGATGCAGCTGAACACTTATTAGAATCAAGGGAAGCGCTGGTCCTTGAGGACAGCTGGGGTTTCCAAGAGGGAGAGGAAAAAACATTGTGGGCAAAGGTAGAGGTGGAAGATGGAATGTCTTGTAAAGAAAACAGGATACTGTAGGCTAGTATGGTTCTAATTTTTGTTCTAGAGAGGAATTAATGTGTGATTAGTTTGGAAAGATAGATGCGACCAGATTGTGAAGGGTTTCAAAGGCCAGATAAAGGAGATTGTACTGGGGAGCCATTGAGGGTTCTTGAGGAGAGTGATATCAGACCTATGAATAAATGAATGAATGAATGCAAAAAGCATCTCATAAGTGTTTGCTATGTGCCTGGCACTATGATGTGTTGGGGATACAAACAGAAAAAGAATATCAATTTGACAGGCATATGCAGGATGAAATAGAAATGAGTGCAGGGAGACCCACCAGGAGACACTGGCAATAGCTAGAAGAGGGAAGTGATGGGAGACTGAACTAGGGAGGTTGTGGACTGTTTTTTGTTGGTTTTTTTGGAGGCAATTGGGATTAAGTGACTTGCTCAGGGTCACGCAGTTAGTAAGTGTCTGAAGCTGGAGTTGAACTCAGATCCTCCTGACTCCAGGACCAGTGCTCTATGCTCTTTGTCACCTAACTGCCCCTTATGGTCTGTTCTGTGGCCTTTTATACCAGGGTGGAAGCTGTGGAAATGGCCAGGATGGGACTGATGTGAGACATCATTAACACAATGCCTGGGCATGAAGTTGTGGGTGAGTCATTTTCAGTTGTGTCCAACCCCTTTTTGCAGTTTTCTTGGCAAAGATACTGAAGTGGTTTACCATTTCCTTCTCCAGCTCATTTTACAGATGAAGAAACTGAGGCAAACAGAGTTAAGTGACTTGCTGAGGGTCACACAACTAGTAAGTATCTGAGGCTGGATTTGAACTCATGAAGAGTCTTTCTGGTACCAAGTTCAGTGCTCTATCCACCTAGCTGCCCATAATAATTTTTATTGTCCATTTCTCTCTGACTCTTTACAATCCTGTTAGCCATACTGTCCGTGGAGTTTTCTTGGCTAAGATACTGGGGTGGCTTGCTGTTTCCTTCCCCAGTGGGTTAAGGCAAATGTTGGTGAAGTGACTGGCCCAGGGTCACACAGCTAGTAAGTGTCTGAGGTCCAATTTGAACACAGTAAGATGAGTCTTCTTGATTCCAGGCCCAACGCTCTATCCACTGAGCCACACTGCTGTTTATAGTTTATAAGTTTATAGTTTAGCTGGTGGACATGTGAGAGAGCTGACAAGATTTGACAATTGACTATGGATTGGTGAAGGAAAAGGAGAGGTCAGGCCAAAGACTCAGGCCTCAGTGACTGAGGATTGTGGGACAGGGCATGTGAGCCAGCCAACATGGATAGAATAATAGATCTAGATCTGTAAAAGATATCCTATGGGTCATATTATTCAATTTCCTCATTTTACAGATGAGGAAACTGAGTCTCAAAGAGGTTGAATGACTTTTCCAGTGAACTCCGGTCCTCTGGTTCCAAATTCAGTGTTCTTCCTCCTGTATCACTGCTCTACCAATCTCAACCCCTCCAAGTCTTTGCTATTGACTTCCCTTTAACTCCAAGTTAGTATCTGGTACATTTTAGCAGAAGGAAAAAACATTTATTGGACAGAAGAAAATGAGCCTTCCCCATTATTCTGGCTAGAGTCTCTTCTCCTTCCTCATCTTTTTGCTGCTTAACATTGGCCTGCTAGAATTCTGGCTCATCTGGCAGAGAGGGTTTGTGGTCCTTGGAACAAATGAGTTAGGATTCCACAGGCTATTTCTCAGTGACAGGTTCTTTCTTATCCCCAACAACAGATAAAGATCAAACCTGAGGCCACAATAACAGGGAACCCTTATTTTGAAAATGTCAGATAAAGGAGCGATTGCTCTTGGAAAAGGTGAGAGTTGAGGGATGAGCCAGAGAAACCCTTGAAAAATGTTTCTCCAGGGCTCCGCCATGAATGCTTCTTAGATGGGAAGTTAAAAATTATGGATATTGGCAAATGTTTTGAAGAGCTGGCATTGTGCCCAGTCCTGGGCTAGTCTGCCCTTCAGGGGAAATAGCAGAGGTCCAAGACACAGCCCCTGTCTTCACAGAGCTCTTGCTTGGTCTGGAGTGAGAGACAGGACAGGGAGGCAAGAAAAGTGTAATTGAACAAGAAACTATACATTATTATTATCTTTCATTTTAATTTATTTTATAATTAATTTATTGAATGAAACCAGCGTTTCTGTAATATTGTATAATAAAAAGATGATTGCACATGAACCTGCAAGTCTATTATGTACAATTTGCTATTCCCTTTAAATATGCAACAAATTTCTTTTTTTTCTTTTTTTCTCTCTCCTACCCCCAGAGATGGTTACCATTAGACACAAATATGTATATATTATATATATTTGTATATACATACATACATTATATATACATATAAAATCATTCTATGCATACTTCTATTTATCAGTTCTTTTTCTGGATGCAGGCAGCATCTTCTTTCATGTGTCCTTTGTAGTTAATGTGAGTATTTATAATAGTAAAATGACTTAGTCTCTCAAAGTTCTCTGTTGCTAACTGTATACCGTTCTCTTGGTTCTTCTCATTTAGCTCTTCATTATTTTGTGCAAGCCTATCCATGTTCTTCTAAGATCATTGAGTTCATCATTTCTTATAGCACAGTAGTGTATTCCATCACAATCACGCACCACAACTTGTGCAGCCATTCCCCAATTAATGGGCGTCCTCGAAATTTCCAGTTCTTTATTAAGTACCAAGATAAGGAGGTGTGGACAGTTAAGTGCTTTCCAAGACCAAGAGAAAGGGGAATCTCCCTCAAGGCTAGTGTGATGGGGAAGACCAGGGTACTTTAGAAATGCACAAGATTGGAAGAGGCAGAAAAGAAGGCGGAGGACATATCAGGAAGTGGTGGGATGTATTGCAAAGTGAGGAGAAAAATTGGGGAAGCCATGATAATGTGTTGGGGAATATGAGTTAAACCTCCTGACATGAAAACTCATGTAGTGGGGCATAATCAGTCTCAGCAGATAAAGTGGAGCAGATTGTGAAGGGTCTCCGTATTAAACTGAGGAGTTTGTCTTTTGACTGTAGGCACTGGGGAGTCACTGAAGGTTTTAGAGCAGATGAGGATTACTTAGGCCCCTTGTGTACGGTGGATGAGAGGGAGAGAGGTTGGAGACAGGGAAACTGGTTAGGAAACTATTGCATAGCCCAGGTTACAGATGCTTAGGACTTGAACTGGGGTTATGCTGTGAGGGTGGAGGGGAAGGGGCAGCTAGGAGAGCAGTTTTAGAGGGAGGGCTAACAGAGCAGCTTGGCAGTTGGAAGTCAGGAGTGAGGAAAGAACATTTTGAGTTTTTGAGCTCTTGACACCAGGGAAACAAACCCATTGCTTCCCTTTGCTGAAATTGTAAAATCCTGTGTCAGAAAAGGTCCAAAGAAGGCATTTGGTAAAGTGGCACACTAGTAAATGTTTCATAAATAGATCTTCAGAAAAAGAATTTAGGACGTGAAGGGAGGATGAAAAAAAATATGTGCAGGACATATTGTAAAATGTTTAGTCTGCATTGTTAGCATTATTTCTTGATAATTTTTTTTAAAAGTCTTGGCAATCAACACAATAATAAATCAGTTCCTAGTTTGTATCTTTTACCTATTTCTAAGGTTTATGCTGAAAATTTAACAATTAGTTCTCACCAGTTAGCTAAGTACTTTTACAAATACGATCTCATTTGATTCTCACAATAACACTGTGCAGTAGGTACTGTTATTATCCCCACTTTACAACTGAGGAAACTGAGGCAGGCAACATTTGAGTGACTTGCTCAGGATCACATGGCTAATAAATGTCTGAGGCTGGATTTGAACTCAGATCTTCCTGCTCCAAATGCTGTGTCCTGTAGGTGTTTAATAAATGCTTGATTATTTGATTTATTGGTACTACTGAGGATATTAAATACACAGGTAAGAAAATTTGAGATGATTTCAGTAATGGGAGATACAACCAGGGTATCAGAAAACGCTTTCTATGAGATCTAGTACCTGAAGGGGAGGAGATAATGAAGGAAGTCAGGGAAATGGGGAGAGAAAAGATAAGTTTAGAGAACAGCAAGCAGGCTGGTTTGCCTGGAAGACTATGGATGTTTGTGAGGAGGGGAGCAAGGGGAAGTAACTGAAAAGGAAAGGGAAAGGGGAGAAAGAACAAGCATCTATTAAGTGCCTGCTTCAAATGCTTTACAAATGTATTACTTCATTTGATCCTTGCAACAACTTTGGGAGGTAGGCACTCTTATTATCACCAATTTACAGTTTAGGAAATGAAGGCAGGCAGGGCTTAAGTGACTTGACCAGGGTCACACAGCTAGTTACATTTGAATTCAGGTCTTTCTTAGTCCAGTCTCAGCTCTCTATCCACTGTACCACCAGCTGCCTCCTTTGAAGGATTTTAGATGCCAAGCTAAAGACTGTATTTTAGACTAGAGTCAGTAAGAAGTCACTGAAGATTCTTTAGGAGAGTGATATGTTCAGACCTCTGCCTCAGGGAGAGATTTCACCAGTTATGTGGATGGAGGATGGACGGAAGAAGGGAAAGACTGGAAGTAGGAAGCGGGAAGCCATGTCAGGACTCCCAGTAAGAGACCATAAAGGTCTGATTTCAAGTGGTCTGCATTTGATGAAGAGGGGACGAATGAGAGATTCCCTGGAGTTAGAGTTGATCAGACAGCCACCCAATGGATATGTGGGTCGGTTGTTGTCCTTAGTTCTTGAAGAGGCCCAAAATGACTATGTCACTATATCACAATTATGTCCAACTATGGCTGATCAGAGCAACATGAGCGCAGAAGCCCAGGTCAGGTGCATATAATCCAAACGAACATTTGGAGTGGAGATATCTCTAAATTTGCATATCTCACATTTCTTTTGATCTACTGCAATTCTGCTTTGCTCATTAGACCACAGTGCCTTCTTTGATGCAGGCACATCTCCTAGGTCATGCAATTGATTCCAGAGATGTTCAGAGTGACTGTGGGAGTGTCCTTGTGCTTTTTTTTCTTATCTCAATGTGATTGCTTGCCTTGTGTCTTTGCAAAATAGTATTTTAGGCAAATGTACCTTTGTGAGGTATGGCAGAAGGAACGGTGGAAGATGAGTGAGCTTGTGAATCTGGGAGACTGGAGGGAGGTTTCATGTTGCCCTCAACAGGGTAGGAATGTCCGAAGGAGGGCCAGAAGGTGATGGACATTTTTTTTTTTGGACATTTCGAGTTTGAGATGCTTAGGGGGCATCTAGGTAGAGATGTCCAACAGGTAGCTGTTGACATAACCTCAGATACTTATTAGCTGTGTGAACCTGGGCAAGTAACTTATCCCTGTTTGCCTTAGTTCCTTCATCTGTAGAATGAAGAGTTGGACGCACCTGAAATGACTGAACAACAACATTGGTCAAAGACAATTTTACTGAACTTTAGTTTTATCATCTGTAAAATGAGCATGGCAAGGATCATCATGATTTCACTATCTACCTCATGTGGTGGTTGTGGAGAAAGCACTTTGTCAACTTAAATTACCCTAGAAATGAGTTATAATTATTCCAGAGATCTAGAGCTAGAAGATTCCTCTTGTCTAACTCCCTAATTTTGAAGGTGGGCAATTTGACTGAGTTCATTGGCAGGATTCAAACCCAGGCTCTGTCTCCAAGCAATGTCCTAAGAGTTGGTTATTTACATTCAGTTGCTGACTTTTATATGAGAACATTTCTGGTTGGCTGGATGCCTGAGCCAAGATCTTTCTTTACTGTAGACTGCTGTGTCCTCAGGCTGTAAAGTCTGCTCTCTCTTGAAGATATTTAATTACAGAGGCGGGGTCAGCTTTTCCTTTGTGACTCCAAATGTTAGTTTGTTTTTCTATATATTTTTTTTTATCAGTGCCTTTTGTTTTTTCATCGAATTACTTTCAGAATCTGTTCTTCCCCTGACCAGCTGAGCTTTCTCTTGTGACCTATTAGTTGTAGTCTATACTTAATATTTCATTTCCTTTTTCCCAGACATTGCACAGACTTGCCCCAATCCCCAGGACTAGAAGACACTCCCCTCATCACCTCCACCCCTTAGAATCCTTAGCTTGCTTCACCATTCAATTCAGATGCTAGTTCTCTTGGGAAGCCTTTCCTGAGAATGTGTTTCTTCATGCTTTCCCCCTCCTGAAATAATTTCTCTTGTAATAACAATAGCTAACATTTATAAATGCTGTATTTATTACATATAAATGCTAGCATTTGTAAACTTCCTCAAGTTTTACAAAGTACTTTACAAATATTATCTCTTTTGATCCTCACAATAACCCTGGAAGATAGGTGCTATTATTATCCCCATTTTACATATGAGGAAACTGAGACAGACAGCAGTTAGGTGACTTGCCTAGCATCACCCAGCTAGTAAGTTTCTGAGGCTGGATTTGAACTCAGGTCTTTTTGGTTTCCACTCCAATAAGAGTATCCACTGTGCTGGGCCAACTAGCTGCCTCTTGTAACAGATTAAAAAAAGAAAGAGAAAAAAATTAATTCACCAATACCAACAAACTCATAGACTATTTGAATAAGTTTGAAATTCCTCATTTGTAGCACCTCAACTCAGCAAGGAAGGAAGTGCATTTTCTCAACTCTCCTCTGGGTCCTCAAATGACCACTTACATTTGCACAGTCTTCAACTTTGTTTTATTTTTCTTTCCATTTAAATTCTGTTGGTCATTGTGTATATTGTTTTCTTGGTTGTACTTAACCTCACTCTTGGTCCTAGAATCCCAGGCTTTATGCATTGGAAGAGACATCCGACCCCGGTGGCACAAGATCTCATTCATCTTTTATACAAGATGCTTGAAACCAGGACCTGGGTTTGAGTCCTACTACAGCTACTTTAGAACTGTACTATCATGGGTAACCTGCCCTATTCCTCCTCATCTGTAAATAAGGGAGTGGCACAAGATAATCTCTAATTTCCTTTCTAGCTCAAGCTATCTGTGATAATTAGAATTTAATTCCATAATACTTTCTGTGTACACACCTGTCTTCCTTCTCAAGTGTCCCTGAATTATTCATATTTGTCATTTGGCCCCAAATGATCTGTGAACCATGTTTTCTTCTGTTGGGAAATTTCTCCCTTGTTGAATTCTTCAAGAAGAATGTTTTATACAAAAATGTAATGTGAATTCTTTGTTGTGCAATCTTGGGTAAGCCACTTCCCCATTCTAGGACTCAGTTTCCCTCTTTGGAAGTGATCCAGTTGGATGAAAGGATCTTTGAAGTTCCTTCCAGCTCCAACATTCTGTTTTTTTTTGTTGTTGTTGTTTTGCAAGAGAAAATATGTGATGCTAGAAACAATACAATATTTGACAAATCTCTCAACCTATTTCGCTAAGATACTTCTAAAGATTTCACACTTGACCTGACAGCAACCGCAGAATTCTAGCCATCTCTTTATTCAACTTTTTAGAAAGCTGAGAGAATGGAGGAATATGGAATGAGAAGAGAGACCTCTGTGATTGGATCATTTGTGTCTGCAACAAGGGAAAAGAGGCTTCTCTTCTACAGTTCCCAATTAGCAAATTAATGCCATTGGCCTTTTCAAAAGAGTTTCTTATGAAATGTGGATTTTTCCATAATCTCATGGAACTGAATTCTAATTTTGTGTGACCGTGCAACTTGATAACCTATATCACTGTAACCATGTCAAAGTTCAGCACTATATACAGAGTTTATTAGATGTTACTGTGTTCTTTGCTTTGAATTATTCATCGACTACCTGTAATTTCTCCAAGAATAATTTAATAGAGGACTCCAGCAATAACATCCTCCTCATCCCCTGCACAGGCCTGGGGGATATTGATGACACTCTCACAAAAAGATTAGCCTGTTACATTCATCATGGAAAAGTGGAGAAAGATTATATTTAATCATCTCTGTTTCCAAACAAGCCTGTTCATGGCTGTGGGAGTTGAAAGATGATGGGAAACCAGCGGTTTTAATTAGATGACTATCAGATTCATAGGTTCATAGGATTTTTGGGTTGAAAGGGCCCTCAGAGATTATAGTAGAAGTTCTTCGTTTCAGGTGAGAAGACTGAGGCCCAAAGACATGTGACTTGCCTAAGGTCAATGTAATTCAAGCTGAATTCCTATGCTTGCCTTTTTTCCTCTTTCCCTCCTTCTCTCCCTTTTATTCTCCTTGCTTCTTCCTTTCCCTTCCCTTCCCTTCCCTTCCCTTCCCTTCCCTTCCCTTCCCTTCCCTTCCCTTCCCTCCCCTTCCCTTCTCTTCCCTTCCCTTCCCTTTCCTTCTTCCTTCTTTTCTTTCTCCCTCCCTCTGTTCCTCCTCCCCTTCCCTCCTCTCCTTTCTTCCCCCATCCCTCCCTTTCTTCCTCTTCCATCCTCTCAAGAACCCTCCGTTATAATAAAGACATGTAGGTAAGCCAAATAAATAAGTATACTAGCCACGTCTGACAATGTATAACTCATTCTGAACTTGTCCACCACCTCTCTGCTAAGAGGCATAATTAATTGTTAGCCCTCTGAACTTAACCATCGGTCAATGTTCTGAACTGATCAGAATCGTGAAGTCTTTCATTGCTATTTTCCTGTACATGATGATTGTCTTTTATTTGTTCTGGTTTTGCATTTTGTCTTCATAAGTTCATGCAAAATTTCCCCAAACTTTCTGAATTCCTCCTATTTGCCATTTTTTATGATGCAGAACTATTCTACTTGGTATATGACAGATTTCCAGTCATTCTTTAATCAGTGGGCTCTAGTTCTTTTTTCCCCTAATACATAATTACATTGAATTCACTTGGATAATGAAATACTGGATCTTTCCCACAGAACTTTGAATTACCACAGAATAGGAGCTGCAGGAACATTGCACAATAAATCAAATTTTAAAAAATCTATTAAGTTCTAACTCTTATGTGCAGAGATCTGTGCTAAGTCATGAAAGAGATTCTCAAATATCCAAATAGATTGTTGATTTTGATTTGGGAGTTTTCATCCAAATCCATTCCTGCCTGTCCCAGGCAATTCTTATCTATGCCCTGCTATAGATTTGCCACAGAGGATTTCCTAGTGCACTTTGATTTCTTTCCTTTTTTAAAAATTTATTTTATTTTTAATATATATATTTAATTTAATAAAACAAGCATTGCCATAACATAGTATAACGAAAAGATGATTGCACATGAAACTACAAATCTAATATGTAAAAATTACTATTCCTTTAAAATATACAACACAGTTATTTTGTAAATTTCTTTTGTTTCTCCCTCCCCCCCGACCTAGATTTCTTTTTTTTCTGACATCATGAGGGTGGAACACCATCTCTATCCATCTGTCATCCTTTACCGTTTGCCCCATGACTGACCAATTTTATTTTATTTTTTTTTAGCATACATTTCTTTGATGACATCTTATAATCTTTTCTGTTCTTCTTTGAAATTCCTTATTGGTTATAAGTCACAGCCTATTCACACCTACTATGTGCTTTTCCATCTTCCCCTATGTGATATTGATTTTAAATTCTTTGGACCCTCTTGTCTTCCATAGCTTGATGTCAAGTAGCAACACCATTAGAAAGCTGGTATTAAAAAGATGGACTTCATTCTAGTAGAGGGTGTGAGAGGGAGAGAAAGGCTAGAAAAGTTAGGTCTGGTACAGTTGTAAGAAGCTTTGAATGCCTACATCAGACGTTTGGACATTTTCTTCTACATTTATGAAAGGAAACTCCTGCTGGTTTTTAAGCAGAAGAATGACATAATTAATAAAGCTATTAGGAAAATTATATGGACAGTGTGAACAGTATGGATTGGAGAGGGCGAACCTGGTGACAGAGGATGACTGATTAGGAGGATAATACAGATCTAATAAAGAGGATTGTGTACTGGGAGTGCAGCTGTTGTTGCTTCCCTGATTGCTATATGGGTTACAGGTCCAGGGGTAGCAATATTATACTAATACAGAGTCAGGGATTGTGATTTCATAAGTGTAGGTATTCTCCAGGTGAGGAAATTCCCTCTATCAATGCAAGTTGGCAGGCACCTTCTTTTCAACTTAGAGAGCCACCTGCAACATTGAGAAGTTAATTGACTTGCCTAGGGACACACAGCCTATGTGTCTGAAGTCAGGTTTGAACTCAGGTCTTCTTGACTTGGAGGCTAGTTCTCTGTTCTTTGCACCACAGTGCCTCTTACTGTACTACTATGTCCCCAGAAATATTTATGGGGCACCCCAGTACCTGGAAGGGGGCCTCTAGTGAGAACATGGCTATTCTTAAATAGGGCAGTGTATTCAAGCACCACAGTGATTTAAGCATCCCAGAGACATATAACCTCCTGTCTCCAGGCAGAGTTTCAGTGCTGGAGGGAACCTTAAGGAGAAAGACAGGGAAGATGCTTATTCTTTAATGGGATAAGAGGTTATGTTGGAGCAGCCTGTTTTTTCTATGTGAAGTGGAAAGAGAGACAAGGAGAGACAGAGACAGAGACACATGTTTGGGTCTTGTTCTGACCTAGGTACAGTGGAAAAGGCTCCAGAGTTATAAAACCTGACTAGTTCAAATTCAGGTTCTGTTGAACACTATCTATATGACTTTGGGCAAGTCTTAGTTTGCCATTTCTAAAACAGGGAAGTTGTATATGTGGCCTTTAAGGTTCCTTCCAGCTCTGTCTATGATAAACTTGGAGTTGTGAGATTTTTATGCTGTTATAACTTGTCCTTCATTTATTTTTTAATCAGTTTGTTTCCTTATAACTGATAGCAAAAAACCCCCCAAAACCGAGGACCGTGTTCTTGAGGACGAGAGTCATGAAGCTGTGGTCTGGCACCCTTGTTCAGTACTAGAAATGAAGCCTGTGTAGAAGAATTAGAAAATTAGAAAAGGGGAATGGGGAGGCTATGCTCTGAGTCTATAAAAAGAAAGGAATAGGAGAATGCCTTTCAGGGATTGGAATATCCAGGGGGAATATGTCCAACCCATACCTGAGTCACCTACAGATAACTAGATGGTACAGTGGACAGAGTTGGGCCTGGAGTTAAGAAGACCTCAGTTCAAATTTGTCCTTAGACGCTTAGTAGCTGTGTGACCCTGGGCAAGTCACTTAACTGCTTTTTGCTTCAGTTTTATCATCTATAAGGTGGAGATAATAATAACACCTATCTCCTAGGAGTATTATGAGGATCAAATGAGATTATTAATTATAAAATGCTTAGCAGAGTGCCTGGAATGTAGTAAACACTATTATAGATATTAGCCACATGTTATTGGCTATCTCAGGAGGGTCCAAGTCAAAGGTAGCGAAGGGACTCAGAGATGCTTATTAAGACTTCTTAAACTGGAGTCCGTGGATCCCCTCTGTAGACAGATTTTTTTGGAATCCTACAAATTTGTCTTTTAAAGATATTTTGATATTATATTTCAGTATAATTGGTTTCCTTTGTAATGTAAGGATTTTATTATATGCACTGAAAAACATTTTTCTGAGAAAGGGTTCACCAGACTGCTCCAGGGGTCCAGGGCATCTCTCTCTCTGTGCGTATATATGTATATATACATATATGTGTGTATATAAGAATAAATTTATATATATATACACATGCACATGTGTATGTATGTACTATGTACATATGTATGTATGTACATGTCTTCCTGATTTCAAATCTGGCCTCAGACATGTTCTAGGTGTGTGACCCTGGGCAAGTCACTTCACCCTGGTTGCCTCAGTTTCCTCATCTGTAAAATAAGTTAGAGAAGGAAAGGCAAATCACTCCGGTATCTTTGCCAAGAAAACCCCAAATGGGGTCAGAAAGAGTCGGACACAACTGAAATGAGTGAATAACAAAGATGTTAGGAACCACCACACCCTAAAACTAAGGGCAAGGATGAGGGCGGTAGCTATTTGGAATTCAAAAGACATTTAACAACATGTGAAATGTTGTTTTCCCACCCAAGCACAAGACCCTACTCCCTGTGAGTACTTCAGATTCTGGAAAGGGTTCCATGGTCCCAGGATATGCAGTCTTGAGAGTGTTACAAGAAGAGATATTATTATCAGTGACAGCAACTCAGGCAGATAATCAGTGTGGGAGCTACCAACTATGCAAAACCCATTACCCTACCTTCTGGCACCTCAGCAGGCCCTACCCTCTGCCATCTCCATCTCGTTTCCTTGATCTGATTGGAAAACATAACAAAAGAAAATCTCCATTCATTTTGATTTTATTGGAGGATATTAACCCAGCACAGAGAAGGCTTGAATAGAAACATTTCCTCCAGTGGGGAGAAGGAGGGAAGAAAAAAGCTAGTGAGAAAGCAGAGAGAAAAATCGAAGGAAGCCGGGATTTCTATTTATATGAACTGAAGAAGAACAGATCGTGAGCTTTCTCCTGGGAACAATCTGAGGTGGTACATTTGTGATTAGTTTAAAAATTCTCTCCCAGACAGACTCAAGTGAGGTGTGGACATAGGAGCAATCTTTTCCCTCCCCACTTCCCTTAAAAATAATAATTAAAAAACCCCCAACTTGCCTCATTATTATTAGAAAAGGACAGTGAATTGGATAGGGTATGTGGAAATTTACAAGTTCCTGGGAATCAAAGTCAACTCCATTTCATTGCGTTTCTTCCTCTCATTTTGGGGAATTGCTTGTTGAATTTCCTTTGCTTAAGTTGTGAATTCATGTTTATTTCATCCAGCTCAGGCAATAATCCCAATGATAATGGAAAGACCTAGTATGAAATGCAAACGATGATGCAGTAAAATACTGGGCTCAGTCGGAAGTAAATGGTAGTTAGCTAGAATGGTTTTTTGCCATTTTCTTTTATAAGGCATTAGAAAGTCTCAGGTAGTTTTTTTTGAAAGGTTGAGATTTTGTGCATCAATTAATCTTTTCTGATTCTGCTGTAACTTGTTTCCTGCTTTTCTCTGAGTGTGCTGGCTTGCAGACCTGGCATCTGGAAGGGGTTAGGCTGACCTGCAGACAATGTCTGAGACCCACAAGGTGCAGCTGCTTCAGGGAGGACTCTTGAGAGTCAAGGTTTCTTTCTTGGGTCTCCCTTGCCTAATGGACTAATGATTTCTTCTTCTTTCTCATCAGTTTGTCCTGGTTTTTTGAGTGCTCTGACCCTCTGAGAGGGCAAGGAAGGTAAAGGGAGATGAGGTTGGAAAGCTGTTAAGGAATTCTGCTCAATTCACTGAATGTTTATCATTGTTACTAGCAATAATACTAATTAACAGTAGCTAGCATTTATATAGCCCTCTAAGGTTTGCTTAACACTTTACAAATATTGTCTCAAATATTACGAATGTTATCCTCACAACAATCCTGGGAAGTAGGTGCTATTATTATCCTCATTTTACAGATGAGGAAATCGAGGCAGAGGAGAGGGAGATTTTAAACATTTGTTAGTTCTAAGTATTTTGGGGATAAAAGCAGTCCTAGGAAGGGCAATTACTCCTACTTTGACCTCATGAGACTTTAACACTCTTAGCAAGATGGACCACTGTGGGACATAGGGAGACCATTTGACTGAAATTGCCGTTGAGTCAGATTTTTCACCATAAATCTTTGATTCCTGTACCTTTTGATTCTCAGTAAAGGTATAACTAGCACATTTATAGTCTGAGAGAGTGTATTCTAAACCAAAGCTAGAATGTAAGGTCCCACAGGGCTAATCCAACAATAATTAGAGGCACGCAATTTGAGTTTAAATCCCATCCTACTAAATTATCACCTGTGTCACCTTGGGCAAATCATTTAATCTCTGGGGCCTCATTTTCCTGCCTTTCAAAATGCAAGAGTTAGTCTGGATAATCTACAAGACCAGTCTAGCTCTAAATTCCTTCTCAAATGCTCTGTTCTAGGTTTCTTCTCACTCTTCTTTATCCCCCCCCATTCCCTCCAGCATCTTTTTGCCTTTCTCCGCCCAATCACTTTTTGCCCCTTCTCTTGTTCACAATTTTCCATGAGCTACCCAAAGACTAACCTAGAGAAGCTGAAGCAGAGAGCAGCTACTTCAATACCCTTCTGTGTTCAGAAATTTCTGACAGGTGGTTGTCTGCTTTTAAGTTAAACACTTCTGGTGACAAGGGTGGGGTGGGGAGTGGGTCACTATCTTATGAGTCAGTCAGTTTCATTGTAGGTAGTTCCAGTATTTAGGGTATTCTTTCTTCTGTTGACCTGAAAATTGGCTTCCTCATTTTCTTATCTTCTCTTGCCTCTCTCCTCTCACTCCACACTATTACTTTTTTTCTCTGAGTGGAAAAAGCATAATAATTTTTCTATATGACAACCAGATCTGATGACAGTGATCATGTCATTCTCAAATCTCCTCTTCAAACGTTAAATATCTTCAGTGCCTTCAAACTATTCCTTATATAGCATGCTTTTCAGTTCGTTCATCAATTTCCTGTTTCTCCTCAGTTATGTATGAGATGAACTCCTGCTCAAAGTGAATTTACATTTGTAATAATAGTCATTTTTCAGTTGTGTCCAACTCTTCATGATTCGATTTGGAGGTTTCCTTGGCAAAGAGACTGGAGAGGTTTGCCATTTCCTTTTCCAAATCATTTTACAAATGAGGTAACTGAGGCAATCAGGGTGAAGTGATTTGCCCGGGATTACACAGCTAGTAAGTATCTGAGGTTGGATTTGAAGTCAGGCAGATACTTAGTGTGCTATCCACTTTGTCACCCAACCTCCTAAATTTATATTTATTCATGAATTTGTATGAAACCATATTAAGTGGGTTGGTCGCTAGGAAAAGAAAAGAGGTGGTAACCTTGGGGAACATCAGTTTTTACAGTGAAAGCAAAAGTATTAAAACTTTAATAGATTGAAGTTTGCTTATGGAACTTGTTATTTGAATGTTTTAATGCTCTGAGCAGAGGACCAATAGCTGTGGTTCCTTTCAGGGAACTCCTAGACCTCAGTGGGTGTCATAACTACAGACATGAGTGTAAGAAGTTGTGGTGCAAAACCTAAAACCTCTCTTCAGTTGATCTCCTTGGCTCAGTACATCAGTAGAGCAGTGATTTTCAGGAGTCCCATAATACTTCCAGCTAGAACTTTTACATCTATTGTCTTGTTCTTCACAACTCCATGAGAGACACCATGGGGGTATCACCTGAACCATCCATGTCCTGAGGACATTCAAAGTCCATGAGTGTGATATAGTTCCTGGCTTATGTCCACTTTCTCTCAAGCAAGGAAATAAGAATCCAAGAGAAGAAGGAATCCCTGGTTAATCCAGAAATGAGATTTTAAAAAAAAATCAAAAGTATTTAGATTTGCTGCCTCAAACCTGTGGTTTTAAATTAAAATGTCTAGGTGCTCTCTGAAGATCTTTCACTCCTGCATCCTGAATAGTTTGAAGGAAAGATGGCTTGCAGCCAAACACTGTAGGAAGCCAAAATCATTCTGAATTGTTTCCAAAGCTGATGAGCCAAATTAGTCCCTCAAGGGGCTTCTGAAGTCCAATCGATAATGTTTGAAGATGGAAGGAAATGACAGTGCTGGAAGCCAAGGTCATCTGTAGCACTGGAGCTATGAGCCACATTCAGCTAGGTCTGGGTGCTTGTCGGTATAGTCACAGTGACAATGAGAAATAATGAGGGACCAAAGGGGTTGAAAAAGGAACTCCAATGTTTGGAAGACCTGGCATAGACCTATTCCTGGTGCTGTCAGTGTAGATATGTCAGATTGTTAGACTGTGAGTTCCCTGTAGGCAGGGTCTATGTGTTACCCAATTAAATTAACTTTTTGTTAAGTATTTATTATGTGCAAGGCACTGTTCTTAGAGCTGGGGTTTCAAAGGTGAAAATAGTGTGGTACTCTGCCCCCAAGGAACTAAAAATTTGGTGGGGAGCATGATTATGCATAGGTAAGTCTGTGCCCCGTGTTTGGAATGCTCTCCTTCCTGACCTCTTGTAATCACTAGCTTCCTTCAAGGCACAGCCCAAGCACTATCTTGTATTTGTTGTTCTTCAGTCATTTCAGTCATGTCTGACTCTTTGGGACCCCTTTTCGGGTTTTCTTGTCAGAGATAATGGGGTGGTTTGTCATTTCCTTCTCCAGCTTATTTTACAGATGAGGAAACTGAGGTAGATAGGATTAAGTGACTCACTCAGGGTTGTGAGTCCAGATTTGAACTCAGGAAGATGAGTCTTCCTGACTCTGGGTCCAGTCCTACCCTAGCTGCCCATCTCCTACATGAAACCTTTCCTGAACTTCCTTGTTTCATCACCCTTTCTTTTCCTCCCTTAATATTTTGTGTTTACTTTGTATATATACATCATGGGTGGATAGGTCTGTGAGTGATAATCCTTGAAGCATGCAAAGACATATTTCCTCCTTAGTTTTGTGTAGCCACATGGAAACTTTGGGGAACTAGTCTCTGGTCATGAGAGACTCAGGAGTGGTACCATGTGATAACAAAGTCTTCTACTTGATTGGAAGAACCCATTGTGCATGCAAGAGATGATAAATCTCTCTGTCTCTGTGTCTGTCTGTCTGTCTCTCTTTTTGTTCTATGCTACTACAAGGGGGTAAGAAGCTTTGAGCTAAGAGTCAGGTGTGGTTGGGGAGTGTGGCTGCCCCATATCTCCACAGCCAGTCAGTGACAGCCATGAGCATGTGACCATCTCTGTATTTTTGTACTTATTCTCTTTTTTCCTTTGTGTTTATTCTTCACTGATATTTGTTAGATGAGCTAGTACTTTGAGGTGAGTATGTCTAGGCAGAGTGACCTTATGAATACCACAAGGTCTGGAGAGATTGAAGAGTTGTATTGTTGTGTTTGTCCTTTATTCTCAAAAAAGGACCATGACATCAAGAAAATGATGACATGACTTGCAGTTGACTTTGATCTGAGCGAGGGAGGGCTGTGCAAGGTTACTAGCCTCACTTTCTCCGCCAGAGTCATCTGGGTCCAGTGGTCAGATATTTATCAGGATGACTAGAGATGGCCCAGGATGCAATGGGAGACCCTTGCCCTTTTAGGGTAAGGCCTGTTCAGGTTCTCACTTTGAGTGAGGGAACGCCTATTCAGTGAATAGGCCTCTTAAAGAAGTGAGTCTGGGGATAGCTCCTTTAATTCAAAAAATTAAGAAAAAAAGTGAGATTGAAGAGTGGAAGTAGACCAGCCTAGCCTAACAAACAGCTGAGCAACCTGTTTGATCCATCCCAGGAGCAGGTTGATCTTTCTAGTGCCACAGTTCCCTATTAGAAGCAAGGCCTTTGAGGGGCATGTTGGGTTCTCAAAGGTAAAGCTAACTTCTCCCCTGAGAGTTCTACGAGTAACCCTGAGAGGCTAGAGGTTCTGGAACCCCCACTGGTGTGCTCTCCATTAACCGATCAGCCAGTTGACATCAATAGCTTTTACAAAATATGGAGGAGGTATAGCAAGAACAGTTAGTACAAAACCTTCTCTTCAAACAATGGGGGCATTTTCTCCTTGTACACTCAAGGCCCCTTGGGAGGTAGGCTTCACAATAAAAAGGCTCACTCATAAATACGGAGTTTCCATTGTGGCTCTAAAATAATTTTAGGGATAATTGGATGAATAATCCATGGCACAGATATGGGGGAATTAATCTACCAGTGACCTCCCTATCCCTGTGTGGTCCGCAGCTTCTGCAATATAAAAGCACTATCATCTCTCAGTTCAGTGAACTCACCGTTGCTGTGAGCTTTCATCCTAACCAGCGTGTGAATTACGTAGCTCTTTCTCTTTCCCTTGGCTCCATCAGAGCACTGGATATGGAGCTAGAGGTGCTAGGCTCAAATCCTACTTCTGTCCCAAGGTTGCCTGTGTCAACTTGGGCAAATCATCTAATCTTGCAGATTATTTTTTCATTCATTCTAAATTCATTCATTCATTCATAAAGTTTAGTTTTTCCATCTGTAAAATGAGGGGGTTTGATTAAGTCCTTCCTAGCTCTAAATCTATCATCCTAGGGTCAATCTTCTTTCTCCTAAATCTCTTGGGAACTTCCCAACTCAGAGCATTTCTAAAGGCTGGGCAGGGACACAAAAGAAAGGGAGGAGAAGCTGTAGTTCTTAGAAAAAAAAAAGAAGCTAATTTTGCTCTTAACAGCAATTTTGTTTTAAGAACAATTTCGAGTGAATAAGTCATTTTGACTATTATAAATACCCAAATTAATTACAAAGGATGTATGAGGGAAGACACTATCTGTATCCAGAGAAAGAACCAATAAATAGATGTATAGAATGATTTTACATATACACACGTGTATGTGTCCATATATTTGTATATATACATATATACACACATACACATATATATGTGTATGTGTGTATGTGGGTATAATGGTAGCCATCTTTAGAGTGGGGATGGAAAGGGAAGAAAAGAAAGGAAAAAAAGAAATTTACAGGATAATTTTTATTACATATTTAAAAGGAATAATAAGTTATCCACAACAGAGTTGTAGTTTCCTGTGCAATCATCTTTTTTATTATGTCATGTAATGGAAATGTTTTATTGATAAATTAAAGATAAAATAAATAAAAATTTTAAAAAGTAAGCTAAGACTGTGGGATAAAAGAGGATTGGGAGAATTTCTGGAGATTTTGATGGACAAAAATGTCCCTATGTAGTACTGGCCTGTAATGGCAAGTAAAATAGGATCTTTTGCTGTTTTTCTTTTAGTATAGTCAAGAAGTGTAATGCCTCTATTTGAATGTAACTGAGGCGGATTTTTCCCACCCATTGATGGGTCTGCTCATTGTGGGAAGCCTGATTAGGGGAACTGTTTTGTAGGAGGGTCCCAAGTACCTTTTGCTTTTTCTGTTGAGGCACTGGGTCAGAGGCTTTTGCCCTCTGGCTCTAAAAACTATAAATACTCCAAGGATGAGGTTTTACTTTGGGGGCTTACTGAGTAGAAGTGTTTGTTTGGCCACAAGAGTACTCTGGGAAGGTGCTAAGGAGCTCCTCGGCTTTGAGAAACCCAGATGTTTCCTCTCTGGTAAAGATGTATGTATGTATGTATGTTAATGGTCAGACATTTTGGAAACATGTCTGTTGACTTTTAATTTCTCTTTTAATTTAAGTTTGGGGTACTGACTCCCCTGAAATAGGTGAATGATACATGTGTTTGGTTAGAGGATTGATAGATGTGTTTGATTAAAGTGATTGCTAACCCCTCAAAAGTTGCCTTTCCTTTTTTGAATGCAGATCTAAGAACCTGTGATAGAGGTCCCTCTGTGTATGTAGGGGTGCTTATTGTTACATGATCTCACACAAGACTGCTGGACCACCTGATAGGTGGGATACTTTGGAAGGCAACAGCCAAATTCCCCCTAACCCATTCCCTGTTCCCTCAAATAATGATGGATCTCCTTAATTGTTTGGAAGAGAAACTTTCCTTACCCAGATGTTAAGTAGGTAAAGCAAGACTCAGAGGGTTGAAGTGACTTGCCGTTGTCCACAACAGGATTTGAACTTAGAATAGGGGTTATCTCTGAGGAGTCTCAGGGAACCTAGAGAAGACAGAGTCCCTGAAAAGAGGATAAAGGGACTGCTGAAAAAACTGTTGCCTTCACCATAATAGTAAGGATAGCAGCTGATATTTATAGAGCACTCTAAAGCTTGGGAAAATTTCCTTATATTTATATAATATAATATAAAAATATATTTATGCAGCATAAATGTATTTATTACAATATAAATATATTTATCATATTTAATGTTTGAAATAATACTAGGAAATAGGTAAAATATTGTTTTCCTTATTTCCATGGAATACCTTCCTCTAGGCTTACTTTCCTAACCCATCCGTGTTGATATTGGCAAGTTGGGTTTCCGGAGGGTGACTGCTTCTACTCTCAGGGTTCTAGGAACAACCCTGTGAGTAACTATCCTTCTAATATTGTTACTCATGAACCCCCAATGTGTTTCCTTTTAATGATCAGCTAGAAGACTCAATTCTTTTAGTAAGGCATTTCCTCAAATAGTATGGTAAGAACAGTTGTTGTAAAGCATTTTCTCTCAAATCTCCCACAAACAGACACAGAATCTTTAGGAGAAAGAGAGGGCAGCAGTATAAAAAAATAATTATAGTGAGGTACACATATAGGGAATTCATATGGCCGAGACAACCCATGACTCTGTAATCATACTTCCTTGAGGCCTCGTCTTCCTCTGTAAGGTGCTCATGAAGTTTGCTGTAAAAATCCTTTGAAGATACATCCCAGCAAAGCAGAAGAACATCTTGTCCTTCACCACCTTCACATCACACAATAAAATTCATGACAACTCCACAAGAGAAAAAGAAAAGACTTCTGAGGCCAGGAGTCAAGTGTTTGTCACATGTGTTCTTCATACATGTGTATCACTATTATTTAAATTTAAGCCCAGTTCTCCCAGGGACATTATATGTGCAGGGGAGAGTGCACCTCAGTTTGGAGGGAATATTTTATACCAACCGTTCTTGCTGTAGCTTCCCAGTAAATTCCTTATTTTAAAGCTACTATTAATGGGGAACACACTGGTGGGGGCTTGTGACCAACATTACTAGAATTCTTATATTCTTAGTGTTATTCCTAGAATTCTGAAAGGAAAAAGCGGTCAGCCATGCTTTGGGACCTCAAATTGTGAGTATGAGTGCTTAGGGTTTTTTTTAAATTTGTTTTTAGTGACCCTAGAGTATGAGGGTGCTGTACATGGTAGATTTGGGTATTTTTTTAATACACTGAGACCTAGTTTTTAGGGATCCACTAGAGAAAAATAAACGATTTCCTGCTCCCCCCCCCCCCTTTTAGGCTGTAATTGGACAGTCTAGATCTTGGCTTGTTCTCTTTACAAGCTAAAACAGTTCTTTTGAATGAACTAGTATCTGTTGTATTACTGTACTTGTTTGTTCAATGTCATCTAACTACTTAGTCACAAACTGTAGTTAATACAAGCAATATGGATTTTACATTCTTAAATATTTGCACCTGACAAGTTGACTTGAGCATACTTTTCATCAATATTCATTTTTTTCTTTTAAGTTGGTCTAGACTGCTCCTTTATTGTAAGATCGTTACGCACTGCAGAATACATTTTGCCTCCTAGTCTAGAGACTGTAAGTAATCAACCCTAAATGCTTAATCGCCTTTGGAATCCTTATGTGTGTTTGCAGCTTACCTGACCCTGTTTTCTTTCTTTTTGAACTGAATTTGCTTGTTCTATTGTTGGGTGAGTTAGAAACTCAATTTGGATTGCACTGTGCATTGAGAGAGATCCTTTGGAGAAATTCTGGGTGTCCAATATTGTTGCAGTGCCCCATAGCAAATTTTTAGGATTAAACCTGATTTGTAGGTGTAGGTCTGGAGGAGGCATACTTCTTGACCCTGTGTGGCTTTGTTGTAGCCCTGAGCCCAGAGAAGAGATGCTCCTCACTGAGAGAAAAAGAGAAGCTCTGATCCCCCTTGGTGTCAGTGAGTCAATGTTGCTACACAGGCACCAAACGAAATTAGTTTGGTCTCTCCCCTGAAGGCGGAGGTGGTGACTTTCAGTTGATCTCTCTTGGGGGAGTCCTATGTAGATTAGGAACTCTAGCACTAGGGTTTCCCTTTAATGATAGTAAGCTTGACTTTTGTATTCTATCTTCTATATTGCCTTTGGAAGGCTTTTGCAAGCACCAAGACAGGGCCTTTATAGAGGAAGCAGTGACCAGTGATAAGCTCCATAACATGTCCGTTGTTGAATATGTGTAACTCTGTATATAGGAGGTGACTGTGATTTCCATCTATAAATTTGGGTCAGTACAAGATCTGGGCCATGTGGCCTTTTTTGAGATTCTTTAGTTCAAGGCAATTGGCAAGACATCTGTGAATACTATATATATATATATATATATATATATACACACACACACACACACACACATATGTATTTATCAATATTTTATTTTTTGCTTTATATATTTTTATATATGCTTATTTTCCCCTCCATTAGAATGTAAGCTCATTGTGAATCCCATTCTTTATACAGTATCCCCTAGCATAGCACCTGGCATATGGTTGGTGGTGCAGTGGATAGAGCACCAGTGCAGCAGTCAGGAGGACCTGAATTCAAATCTCACCTCAGATACTTGACACTCACAAGCTGTGTGACCTTGGGCAAGTCACTTAAACCCAATTGCCTCATCCTGGATCATCTTCAGTCATCCTGATGAATATCTGGTCACTGGATTCAAATGACTCTGGAGGAGAAGTGAGGTTGGTGACCTGCAAAGCCCTCCCTCACTCAAAACAAAGTCAAGTGCAAGTCATGTCATTATTTCTCTGACGGCATGGTCTTTTTTGGCAACGAAAGATGAACACACACAGTAAATAATTGTTAATTGATTGATTGACAATAGGAATTCACTTTTCTAGACTAAGGTTTTTGACAATGGGTTAAAAATTTACTTTGGCTGATTTGCTCAGGACAGCAAGTATTTAACAGGAGAAAGAATGCAAGGACCCTGGACTGGTTTATAAGGCCATGGTTTTGAATAACTGTTTCCCTCCTGTTTCTTGTTCAAGCTACCACATGGAAACGAGGAGAGCCCATTTCTAGATATCCTCAAGTATTGGTACTTATGTGATGACACAAATCTTTCTTATTGGTTTCAGAAGCATAAGAACTAGTGATTCGGAGGTTGCTGAGCCAGCACTGAGGATGTATCAAAAAAGGTTTCTTAGTCTTTTTTCTTTTCTTTGTGGCTATGAATAACAAGTATAACTAACCTGGGATTACTCTGAGGTGATGCTTTTCTCTTAGGTGAATTAGTGTGCATGTGTTCGTCCTTTGTTGCCGAAAAAGATCATGCCATCAGAGAAATAATGACATGACTTGCACTAGACTTTGTTTTGAGTGAGGAAGGGCTGTGCAGGTCGCCAACCTCACTTCTCCTCCAGAACCATCTGAATCTAGTCACCAGATATTCATCAGGATAACTGGAGATAACCCAGAATGAGGCAATTGGGATTAAGTGACTTGCCCAAGGTCACACAGCTAATGAGTGTCAAGTGTCTGAGGTGAGATTTGAACTCAGGTCCTCCTGAATGCCGCACTGGTGCTCTATCCACTGCACCACGTAGCTGCCAAAGTGAATTAGTATTTCAAGATGGAAATGCCCAGGCACTTTTGAGTGAAGTGGAGTGGAGACCCAGAGGTCACGTTAAAGTTTCCATTATCAGCAGGAACTGAATGGTGGCAGGAATAGCAGCCATCAGGATGTAGTGACTGACTGCAATGAAAGTGGCTGTAGACAGAATCAATCAATCAATCAATATTTATTAAGTGCCTATTCTGTGCTAGGTACTGTGCTAAGAAGTGGAATGATAAATACCGTTACTAGAGGATGGTGGAAGCTTCAGGGTGTAAGATCATTTTTGTTGGAGAAAAATGCCAGCAATGGATCCAGCAGATCCAGCACTGACCCTGACCCAGTTGGAACTTCATGAAGTCTCTATGAAAGGGACTGGGGACTTCCAGGCCCAGGAGTCAGAAGGTACCTCTTGGCCACATGTATTCCTTCCACTTACTATCATCACATTCTAAATTTGAAGCCACTTCTCCCAGGGATCTTGTTAGTAAAGTGGGAGACTGTGTATTCAGTTTGGGAAGAATATTTTGTACCGACTGTTCATACTGCACTTTCTCAATGAATAACTTTTTCTAATGGAGTCAATTGGTTGATTATCTAAGGGTGGGAAGTAGGGAGGAGCTTATGAATGAAAGTAGTAGAAACTCAACCCATCAGGATGACTTATAGGATACTGAGAGGGAGGTACTCAGCCATAACTCTGGGGACCCCAAACCACTAGAGAGTCCAGCTTGGGGCAGTTTCCATGGGGTAAGTACACTACATAATACTTAGAGTTTATGGTTTAAATTTTGTACCTACTCCCAGCACACAACAGGCACTTAATGTTTGTTGAATTCAATTGAGACAATCACATGTGCTGTATTTTGGGGAGCCTGATTTTATGATTACTAATCTCATAGAGTTGAGATAAAGGACCGCAAAGCAGAAGGTGGTACAGTAAGAAGCCTGGGAGAGGAGCAACTGAGAAAGACTGAGGAGACAAATCCTGGCTAGGAAGAGTAGAAATTGAAAGTGAGAAATTAGAGGGCATAGGCCCAAGTAGGAGAGGCTAAGAGATTATTCATCAAGGACCTTCTTGTGCAAACTTTTGTGAACTAGTTCTCACACCAGCAAGAGAGTACCTGGACAAACTTTGGGGATCTTATTAGTATATACCAAAGGGTTCTTTTCTGAAGCTTGTCTTCATTTTTCTTGGTCTCCTAAGTGGACTTTTAGTTGGAAAAACAGACAAGACTGCTGTCTCAGGGGCTTTTTAGCGGCAAAGAAATGGCTCTGAAGGAAAGGTCACTGAGTTCGAAGTCTGCCTGGTATTTGGAGCTCATCAACCATGTGAAATGGCCCCAGAGGGAGAATCTGGGCATTGTCCTTTCCTGCGGAGGACAGGAGGGGGCCGTGCACCAGGACTTAGCCTGTCCCCAGGGAGACAAAGGAGAAGCTAATGGAACAACCTGTCTGGCTGCTTCTAATGTTTACTGAACCCAAACCTGCAGATTCTGGGCCCAAAACAGGAAGGAGGGAGAAGGGATGGGAAGAAAAGGGGGCTCAGGTCAGCAGCTCACTGACTCTGTGTCCAGACTTTCTGCTGATTCTCCTTTGACACTGGTGTCCCAGTTCCCCAGTAGATTTCATACCTAGTTTCCCAGTCTAGGGAACTGGATGTCCTCTCCATTGTGGAGCTCTCTACCCTGACCTCATCTCCCAGTCCCATCTGCCTGATCATCTGAACTTTTACCAGTTGCTTCCTTCTTGAATCTATGCTTGCCACCTACTTTGTTCTGTCTGTATTTTGCATCAGGGACCCGGTTTGGGTCATGACCAGCATACTCACGTCTTGCCTCTTCTATTCCTTTGTGGACTGGTTTTCTTGGTTTCATACCTGTCCCTAGACCAGGGGTTTTAAAGCTTCTTCTGTGTTGTGAATTCCTTTGCCAATCTGGTGAAACCTATGGACTTCTTCTCAGAATAAGGGTTTTAAATGCGTAAGATAAAATATGTAAGATTATGAAGGAAACCAATTACATTGAAATATGGTTATCAAAATGTATTATGAAAACCCCAACAAGTTCATAGACATCAGGTTAAGAGCTCTGGCTCTAGGCGTTCATCCTTGGGTGCCTTCACTCAAATATTTGGGTTAGCCCATCCTTAGCCTTGCCTGCCCAACTACTACCTGAAGCCCTTGTTATGACAGAGAAAGAGAGGAAGTGGTCATTTAGAAGAAATGGAAACCAAGAGGCACAGATTCCTAGAATGTTAGAGCTAGAAAGCATCTTGAGGAACTGTTGGACCCAACCTACCCCCTTTCATTTTATCAATAAGGAGACTGAGGCTTAGAGAAGGGGGAATGACTTGCTCAAAGTCACATGGCTAGTTGATGGTTTATATATATATGGGCTAGAACCCAATACTCTCTGTCCAACATTCTTTCTATCACAGGGACTCCGTTAGCCCTCTGTGTCTGGAGCACATATCAAGCCCTGATCATGGACTCCCTTGTTAGGTTAGACCTCTCATATAGCCAGAACGAGGTAGCTAGTTGACCCATTATGCTTCTCAATCTCACTGAGCCATGGACATTTTTAAAGTCTCTTTGTCTGTCAATAGTGCTTAGTATATGATCCTAGACACAGCAGGTATTTAGCAAGTGGTTGCTGTTTGATAGAATCAAAGACTCTGAGAAGCCATTTATTCCAACCTATATTTGAATAAGCACCACCTCTATAGCATACCTATCAAGTGGTCAGTTAACCTCTGCTTCAAGACCTATAATGAGGGGGAACCTGCTTCCTTCTCAGGCAATCCACTCCTCTTTCAGACAGCTGTGGTTGTCAAGGGAGAGCTGCAGTTGTCAAGGAATTTTTTTTCCTCCAAGCAAGACAACAATTCATTAGCAGGGTGTGAACCTGGTAATATAATGGGTCTAATGACTGCTTCAGTTAGTAGAAAGATGCACATACTCTAACTCTTCCCCCACAGCCCATGAAATACCTGTAAAGAAAGATTCTCAACAACTTCTAGAGCAGCAGAAGCCACAGAATGACAGAGTGGAGGAGATTTCCAGCCCAGGGTGACCTGGAAGGCTGATGGGAAAGGTCTGTTGCACTGGATGTGGAGCAGAGAGCAGAATGGCCTTGGCCATGAGGTACAGGGAGGATCAGGGCTGGAGGAGCAGGCCTTGGGGGTGGAATCCCCAGCAGCAGAGGTTTTCATATCCCTCAACCCACAGGCACCAAAGGCAGCTTCAAAGGTCAGTGAGAGGGCTTTTCCAACTTGGCAAGAAGAGAGAAGGGTCCTCCCCTAGCCCCAGTCTCAGGTGGTGGCCATGGAAAGCATTGCTGAAGCCTCAGCTTAAAGCCCCTGGGGCAATTGAACAGCTGATCTAAATCACAGCCATGAGTCAGGCCAGGGAGTAAACTCCTCTCCCTTGATTGTGCCACCTTGGAGGAACTAAGAACTTATAGGTCCCCAGAGTATTCCCTACTCTTGACAAAGGATCCAAAAGTCAAGTAAGTGGTTGGGAAAATGCCCCAAAAAAGGGAAAAAAATAAGACTATAGAAGGTCACTTTCTTGGTGAACAGGTATTCTCTCCCATCCTTTTGAATGAGGAAGAACAATGTTTACCATCAGGAGAAGATGTAAAAGTCAAGGATTCTGCATCCAAAACCTCCAAAATAAATATGCAATGGTCCCAGGCCATGGAAGAGCTCAAAAAGGATTTTGAAAATCAAGTAAGAGAGGTGGAGGAAAAATTGGGAAGAGAAATGAGAGTGATGCAAGAAAATCATGAAAAGTGAGTCAATAGCTTGCTAAAGGAGACCCCCAAAAAATGCTGAAGAAAATAAAACCTTTAAAATAGGCTAACTCAATTGGCAAAAGAGGTCCAAAAAGCCAATGGGGAGAAAAATGCTTTAAAAAGCAGAATTAGCTAAATAAAAAAGGAGGTTCAAAAGTTCACTGAAGAAAATAGTTCTTTCAAAATTAGAATGGAACAGATGGAGGCTAATGACTTTATGAGAAACCAAGAAATCACAAAACAAAACCAAAAGAATGAAAAAATGGAAGATAATGTGAAATATCTCATTGGAAAAACAACTAACCTGGAAAATAGATCCAGGAGAGAGAATTTAAAAATTATGGGACTACCTGAAAGCCATGATCAAAAAAAGAGCCTAGACATCATCTTTCATGAAGTTATCAAGGAAAACTGCCCTGAGATTCTAGAAGCAGAGGGCAAAATAAATATTGAAAGAATCCACTGATCACCTCCTGAAAGAAATCCAAAAAGAGAAACTCCTAGGAATATTTTAGCCAAATTCCACAGTTCCCAGGTCCAGGAGAAAATATTGCAAGCAGCTAGAAAGAAACAATTCGAATATTGTGGAAATACAATCAGGATAACACAAGATCTAGCAGCTTCTACAGTGAGCGATCAAAGGGCTTAGGAAATGATATTCCAGAAGTCAAGGGAACTAGGACTAAAACCAAGAATCACCTACTCAGCAAAACTGAGTGTAATACTTCAGGGGAAAAAATGGCCATTCAAAGAAATAGAGGACTTTCAATCATTCTTGATGAAAAGACCAAAGTGAAAAGAAAATTTGACTTTCAAACACAAGAATCAAGAGAAGCGTGAAAAGGTAAACAGGAAAGAGAAATCACAAGGGACTTACTAAATTGGAACTGTTTACATTCTACATGGAAAGATAATATCTGTAACTCTTGAAACTTCTCAGTATCTGGATAGTTGGAGGGATCATGCACACACACACATAGAGAGAGAGCACAGGTTGAGTTGAATAGGAAGGGATCATATCTAAAAAAACAAAATTAAGGGTTGAGAGGGGAATATATTAGGAGGAGAAAGGGAGAAATAGAATGGGGCAAATTATCTTTCATAGAAGAGGCAAGAAAAAGCTTTTCCAATGAAGGGGAAAAGGGGGTAGGTGAGAGGGAAAAAGTGAAGCTTATTCTCATCACATTTAGCTCAAGGAAGGAATAACATGCATACTCAATTTGGTATGAAAATTTATCTTACACTACAGGAAAGTAGGGGAGAAGGGGATAAGCAGTGTAGGGCGGATGATGGAAGGGAGGGCAAATGGGAGGAGGGAGCAATTAGAAGTAAACACTTTTGGGGAGGGACAAGATCAAAAGAGAGAATAGAATAAATGAGAGGTAGGATAGGATGGAGGGAAATATAGTTAGACTTACCCAACATGACTATTATGGAAGTCTTTTGCAAATCTACACATATATAGCCTATATTGAATTGCTTGCCTTCTCAGAGGGGATGGGTGGGGAGGGAGAAAGGGTGATAATTTGGAACTCAAGGATTTAGGAACGAATGCTGAGAATTGTTTTTGCATACAACTGAGAAATAAGAAATACACGTAATGAGGTGTGGAAATTTATCTTGCCCTACAGGACAAGAGAGAAGATGGGGATAAGGGACAAGAGGGATATTAGAAGGGAGGGCACATTGGTGGAAGGGGCAATCAGAATGCAAAGCATTTTGGAGTGGGGAGAGGGGAGAGGTGGGGGAAAAATTTGGAACTCAAAATTTTGTGGAAATGTGTGTTGAAACTTTAAATAAATAAATAAAGTAATAATAAAAGAAGAAAATTGGGAATGAGGGGCTAGCAATAACTCCCTCCTGCCCTACAAGTTCTTTTTTATATCAAGTCTAAATCTACCTCTCCACAACTTGTACTGGAGTAACAATGCCTTATGCATTATTAAATTGATAAATATTTTAAAGGTTTTATTAATTAATTTTTATTATTTTGTCTTCTGGTGCTAGACAGGACATGTTTAGTCCTCCTTCTCCGTGACTGCTTTTCAAATACTTGCTATCCTATCTCCTCTAAATCTTCTCTTGACCAGGTTCAACATTCCCAGCCCCTTCAAATGATCTATGTATGGCACATTCTCTGGTCCCCTCACAATTCAGACTGCATTCCTTCGTTGTGCTTCAATTTGTTGATGTCTTTCCTTACACAGAGGGCCCAGAATTGAACAGAATGCCTTGGATGTAATCTGCTTAGTAGAGTACAGTGAGTGGGACTGTCACCTCCTTTGATCTGGATATTTTATTCCTCTCAGTGCAGACTAGGACAGGTTTGATTTTTTTGGCTTCTATATTCTATGGCTGACTCATTTTGAACATTCAATTTACTACAACTCCCAGATTTTCACCCAAATTGTTGTCTAGTCATTCTCCCTTATCCTTTACTTGTGAAGTCAATTATTTCAACTCATGTGTAGAAGTTTCCATGCTATTGTTTCATCCAGTTATTAAATATGGTTCAGTATTCTAGCCTATTGAGATGTTTCTCCATCCTGACTCTGACATCTGTCCTATTAGATCTCCCTTCCCATTTCATGTCATTTGCAAATTCAAAAAGCATGTCATCTATATTCTCTCCCAAGACACTGATGAAAGTTTTGACCAGTACAAGACCAAGGACAGATCCATAGGTAACTACTCTATCCTTCCCCTAGTTTTTCAGGTTGAAATTAACCCAATAATGATCAATAATGGTTCTATGTGAATTTGAAAGGCAGTCGCTAGGGGAGTACTCTAGTGATCAGTCCTTGGCCTTCTGTTGCTTAATATTTTTATTATCATCTAGCCCACATCTTGTATCTTGTCCATCAGTTTGTCATGAGAGAATTTGTCAAATGCTTGGCTCAAACCTAGGTCCACTGTGTTTATAACATTTCCCTGGTATACAATCTTAGTTGTCCTGCCATAAAAGGAAATTAAGTTAGTTTGGCACAATCTGTTCTTGATGAATTTATGCTGGTTCCCACTGATTAATGCTTCCCTTTCTAAATGCTTACAAGCTATTCTTTTAATAATACTTTTTAGAATTTTTGCAGGAATTGAAGTCATGCTCACCACCAGCTTGTAAGCTATAAGCTTCCTTTTAAAATAAAAAAAAAAATCAGGATGTCTGCCAGTTTCCCATTGTGTGGCCTCTCTATCTGTTCTTCACAAATTTACAAAGATCAGTAACATTGCTCAGTAATCACATCTCTGGAATGTACTTTGCCTGGTCCAGGTGATTTGAATTCATTGAGGATGGCTGGGTGTTCTCTTATCATTTCTTCACTTGTCTTGGGCTTCAATTCCCAGTTAATCTATTAGTTTCCATGCTAAAGAACAGTCCACTTGATAGAGTGGTGAACATTGGTATGGCACATTAAAGTTTGCAAAGCATTTTACATATTTTATCTCATTTGATTTTTTGATTAGCTCTATGAGGTCAGTATTACAGGAATTAATTCACTCATTTCACAGAGAAGGAAGGCAGGACTCAGAGAAATTCATTGACTTGCCACATGGTCATACAATTATTAAATGTTAAGGGCAAGATTCCAGCTGAGGTCTCTCCTGACTCTAAGTCAGTGACTTGCTGACAAATGTGTAAGGACTGGTTCTCCAAAAAATGTAAGTAGAATGCATTTTAAAATTTAATCCACATTGCTAACATATTCTCCATCACTTTCGTAAGTCTAGACAATCAACCAAACAATAAATCAAGCTCTGATTTGTAGTGTTTGTCCATTTCTGAGGTGTGAATGGTCACATTGAAAATTTAATCATCAGCTTGGTGGCTCAAGTTGGCTTCAACGTCCCACTTCATAAGTCCAGTGTTCTACTCTACCAATCTATTGAGTAGTTAAACCTTCTTGTTATTATCGTATCCACCTGAAGAAGACTATGCCATCAGAGAAATAATGACATGACTTGCACTTGACTTTGTTTTGAGTGAGTGAAGGCTATGAAAGTCACCAGCCTCACTTCTCCTACAGAACCATCTGAATCCAGTGATCAGATATTTATCAGGATGACTGGAGATGACCCAGGATCAGTCAGTTGGGGTTAAGTGACTTGCCCAAAGTCACACAGCTAGTGAGTGTCAAGTGTCTGAGGTGAGATTTGAACTCAGGTCCTCCTGACTCCTGCACTGGTGCTCTATCCACTGCACCACCTAGCTGCCCTAGATACCTCCTCAACAAAACTAACAAAACAAAAAAGCTCCCTCCCTAATATCTTTGGATTGTGAAACTACTAGCTCTTAAGTCTTCTTTTAAGATCCAAATACCCTGGGAGTGGGAAACCCATTAAAGCAGCTATCACTCATACACACTTTAGTGTGAAGTAGTCATTAACCTTTGTGGAAAGGAGAACCATAGGAGTTTGCAGTTTGGATGTTTCCCAAGGTGGGGAAGGGATGGTTTTCCATCCTTAGGCAGTGGCATGGGAGGACAGACCTGTGGAATATTGGAAATTTGGTTGACCATCTACAAAACTATCTTGCCAGATAGAAATGTGCTCTTGTCACATCAGGCCTCTTTTGAGGTGTGATGACTCACCAGGAACTGTCTTCCACTAGAGCAGAGGTTTCTCATCTGGGGTTGATGAATACAGGGAGGGTGATAAACATTTATTTGGCACCTATTATGTGCTAAGTGTTGTACAAATATGATCTTATTTGATTCTCACAACAGCCCTGCAAGGTAGGTGTTATTATTATCCCCATTTTTACAGTTGAGGAAACTGAGGCAAATGAAGGTTAAGTGACTTGCTTAGGGTCACACACAACTAGTTAAGTGTCTGAAACTGGATTTGAACTCAGGTCTTACTGACTCCAGGGCTAGTACTTTATCCACTACACCACCAATTGCCTCTAGATATCAGATAGATAAGAGAGTTTGTGAATTTGTTTTTGAAAAAGATGTTTTTGATAACTGTATTTTCATATAATTGACTTTTTGGGGTAATTTCATGTATTTTATTTCATATACTTAAAAATATTATTTTGGCAAATAGGCCTCACCAAATAGCCAAATGGGTCTGTGACAAAAATGGTTAAGAACCCCTACCATAGAGTCTTATGCTGTGCTTCACTTTACTGCTAAGTTTAGAACATTATAAACACCCCAAATGAGCAACACTTCCACTATCCCTTAGTCCTTTACGCCAGTCAGTTGCTCACTCAAACATGACCACCGGAGGAGACTTCTCTATTGTTGACCAGCTTCCTTCCTCTGATTGGTTGGTGCCTACACCACTGGGCCAGGCAAGCTGGGCCCCTGAGTAGAAGCACTGGTCCTGGCACTTCTGGTATGACTCCAACCTGGGGTACTGAGATCCCTAGCAGATCTCTCTTCTTGACCAGTCTTAGCATTCCCCTGCCCTCCTATTTTCCCCTTTCTATTTTAAGCTCTAAGCGCAGCTAGGTGGCACAGCAGATAGAGACTCAGGTCTAGAGTCAAGAAGACTCATCTTCCTGAGTTCAAATCCGACCTCAGACACATACTGTTTGTGTGACTCTGTTTGCCTCAGTTTCCCCATCTGTAAAATGAACCAGAGAAGAAAATGGCAAACCATTCCAATATCTCTTCCAAGAAAACCTTAAATGGAGTCATTCAGAGTTGGACGTGACTGAAGAACAACAATTTTTCTGGGAATACTATGCCAGATACGTAGGCCCTGGTGAATTTAGCCCCTTTTTAGGGGACTAAAAATTTCCAACTAGCCAGGCTGTGGTTTCTCCTGCTACCCCAGTAGTGTTCTGGGACTTGAGCATTCTCTTCTTTAGCAGTCACTCAGCTGTAAGGTCATATTAGTTACTGCCACCAAGTCCCTAGGCGCAGGAGCCATAAGGTCTCTTCCTGTTAAATGATTCTTTATTTTCTAGTTAAATCCCTTTTTAAACGTTTCCATCAGAGCATTTCATATAACTCACATTATATGGTCACTTTAAGGTTTGCAAAATGCTTTACATAAATGATCTCATTTGGTCCTTTCCATGACCTTGGGAAGTAGGCGGATGTGATTCTTATCCTCATTTTGAAGAAGAGGAAACAGGTGGAGAGGTCCGGGGATTGTTTCAAGGTCACCAGGCTAGTTAGTGTCTGAGGGAGGATTGTAAGCCAGGCCTCCCAGACTCTAAATCCTGAGTTCTCTTGACCTATATCATGCTACACCCATAGTCAGAGGACCAGCATGATGGTGCCCACATTCTTTTTGTGATGGGAAGTACCAGAAATGGAGCTCAATCTTAAACTGCTGATATGTCTCCACCAGAGACTTTCCCCTTCTTCTAGGAAAAGAAAGGCCTGCTCCAGGGTGGGCCTCTCCAGATTTTCTGATAGCAAAAGCCATCTTTGCCTGATGTTTCACAGAAGTATAAGTTCCTCATGGCCAAGAAAGAACAGTGTCTTCTCCTCTTGTCCTTTAAAAATCGACCAACAGCCTGTAGCAGAGTCAGATCGGGGTGTGACTGCTGCACTCATGTGGTAATGGGGGTATGTGTGAAGCAGCCACTGTAAAATGAATGTGACCCCACTCCAGAAGTCACAGCTTACAAGTCGTGCAGCTGTTCCCTGAGCCTATCAACAACTTATACCAGTCCCTCCAGAATGCACAAGGTGGGGAGGGGTGACATTCAGTTACCAGGGAGCTGGTGGAAGGGTAACATCTGGAATTTTTCATTCATACCACTGCAGGAGCAGGGTGGAATATCAGATCAATGGGCTAGGCTGGTAATTTTCAACCTATGGACCCCTAGGGACCCCTATGGGACATGTCTACTATTGCAAGCTGTCCACAATCTCATGTACACTAAACACTGGTATTTAGATCTTTATTTAGCTTCTGCAAAATATGCAGCAGGACTCAGTATAATAAGCAAACATACCTTCTGCGGACTGAATAAATAATACGTCTCACACTTACACAGATTACTATTTTTCAAACATATGTAGATACTGCTGTGATTAATAAAATCCATTCATTTCAAGACATGTCTGAATTCAGAGTAGCTTTTTGTTATGTATTTTATTAATCAACCAGATACTAATAACATAATTGCTATCACTGGATTAGGGAGAATCCATGACTTTTTTTTTAAACATTCAAAAAATTTGGGAATTATTGGTCCACACTAGAATTTAATTACCTTCTCATTACATATTATCTTTCTAGCTGAACCCCTAGCCTAGGACAAGTAACAAGTACAATTGCTTTGCATAAGATGCCTAATTAGAGAGGGGGAGACACCCTACAATTTGCCCACTGCCACCCTTTTTTGGGTTTACATATCTGATACAATGAATACTCAGGTGTTCATTTTTAAAAAATAATATTACATTTTACATTACATTTTATTTTTTGGAGGCAGTCAGGGTTAAGTGACTTTCTCAGGGTCACACAGCTGGTAAGTCTGAGGTCAGATTTGAACTTAGGTTAAAGGAAAACTTCCCGGGTTATTTCCATAGCTGCAGCTGTGCCCTTCCTTCACCCAGCAGAAGGGGTGGGGCATGACTTAGGTCAGGTGCTTTCTCTACCAATGAACCAGTCCTTCTCAGTTGGCAGGGTGATAGCCAGCTTCCATTCAGGAACTGTCCTTTCTGTTCTCCTTCAGCACGGCTACTACCCTCCCCTGTAAGCATGGCAGCACAACTACTGTAGATACAGTGTATCTGCCTCCACACCTTGACTCTGGGTTCCCCCAGTTATTATGAGACACAGATAGTTGGTGCAACCCCTTTCTTTACTCACAGGAGGTGGGAGGGGACTCATGGAGATAGAGAGTGTCTCGTGAATATCCTCAAGTGTGGCCAGTAGCAGCTCTACCAACCTTTGGGGTTAGTCTTTTCCAACCTGCTTTGTAAAAGGCTGCTTCTACCTTGTCTATCTCTGTCCTGGAGGGATCAGAAAGAAGAGATGGAGGGTCAAGGCTAAAAAACCCCCCACAGGCCCTAGAATCTGCAGTATTTGGATGGAGTTGACTTGGGGGCAGTTAAATATACAGTCTTATTCCCCCAGGGCCAGACAAAGGGAGAATCATAGCATTTGACAGGGAATTGGACTAAAGATGTGCACGTGTCTTCTTGCACCCTTCCTGTGTGTGTGTGTGAGTGTTTCACAATGGTTTGAATGTTATTTATTAAACTCTGTACTTGGATGCTTTGTCTCTTCCTTGAATTCCTGGACCTGACTGTGCAACATATGAACAGTCTGGGGTTTGGATTTTGTACCTTAGCCCATTCCTCAACCATGCTTTTGTTCTCGGAGGAGTGGGTGGGGTTCTGGTCACATGGCACCCATCAAGTGGAACAAGGTGACTGAGACTGGAGGGAAGGGGGAGACATAAGAAAGGAGCTAAAAATGAGGAATTTGAGTTAATGGTAGGGAGGATTTGGACTAGAAACACTGAATATCTAAGAGAATAACTCAGCTCTGCATCAGTGAGAGAGAAAGAAAAAGAGAGAGAGAGAAAGAGAGTGCGGGGGGAGAGAGAGAGAGGTAGAGAGAGAGAGAGAGAGAGAGAGAGAGAGAGAGAGAGAGAGAGAGAGAGACCATTGTCTTTCAGGAAAGTAAGGGGAGATAGGGCAGAGGAAGGAGGAAAGAGAGAGATCCAGACTTCATGAGGGAAGTAGCTCAGAATAGCTTCTCATTTCAAGCTGATTCCATATGCTTGAGTGGCCTACCTTGTAAATAGTCTGTCCCTGTGAGGCCCTCATAGTCCTTAGTAGAACAGTCACTTTCAGCTTAAGACTGGTTTGATCAGCCATTCCCCAATTGGTTTATGATTGGGATGGAATACTACTGTGCTATCAGAAATGATGAGCTTGATGATCTTAGAAAAATATGGATAGACTTGCATGAAAGAGTGAAATGGGCAGAACCAAGAGAATGTTGTATACAGTAATAACAGTATTGTTTGAAGAACAACTTTCAGTGACTAAGGCATTTTAATGATTAAATACCCAAATTAACCACAAAGGATCCATGAAGGAAGATGCTATCTGCATCCAAAGAAAGAACTGATAAATAGAAGTATGTATAGAATGATTTTACACACATATATATACATATATGTGTGTACACACTCGTATATATACACACATGTTTGCATATAATAGTAGCCATCTCTCTAGGGTGGAGGGGTGGAGAGGAAAGAAAAAAAGGAAAAATTATTATTACATATATAGCAAATTGTACATAATAGATCTGCATTTTCATGTACAATCATCTTTTTTTTCTGCTGCGTTATAGAAATGCTTGTTTTATTTCTTAAATTCAGAATAAAATAAATAAAATTTAAAAGAAAAAAAAGACTGGTTTGAAGCTGTGGCTAGTAAAGTCTTTGTGGGATAGAGACAAAGAGAGACTGACTATGCTCATTTTTCTAGTGGCAGTTTTGTTATAATATAGACTTGGAGTAAGGAAGACAAGAACTCAAGCCTGGCCCCTGCCCCTGTGTGACTCTAGCAAAGACTTTTAACCTCTCAATACTTTGGGCAACTCCCTAAGATTTTAAGTTGCAGAGGAGGTGACAACCTGTATAGGTTACAGG